>NC_056527.1:138605555-138751620 GCF_019175285.1 Sceloporus undulatus
ACTACATGTCCCACTCACAAGCACGCTTAGCATTTGAAACAGAACAGGCATTCTCCTGGAGGGTTTCCCACAGGGTTGCCATAAGCCAGAAATTCTGACATACTCCAGCTCCCAGAATTCCATAGCCTTGAGACATAGAAGAGTCGGCCTTTGAGTTCTGGTCCCCACAACACACTCCAGCTCCCAGAATTCCATAGCCTTGAGTCAGAAAAGATTTAAAGCATTGCCAGCCAAACTGGGTTACTTCTCCAATGTGGATGCAGCGTGATGGGCTCCCTCCTGGGCTCCCTTTTGCCTCCCCCTCAGCCCCCCCCCATGGCCCCCACAAGTCCTGCCTTCCCTCTTGTTGGGAAATGCAGGCCTGGACAAGGGGGGAGTTGGGCACACAACAACAACAACAACAACAACAACAACAACAGAGGAGGAGGGGGAGGGGGAGAAAAAAGAAGGGAAAGGAGAAAGAAGAAAAGGAGAAGAAAGAAGAAGAATAGGAAAAAAGATAAAAAGAAGAGGAGGAGGAACGGGAAGAAAAGGAAGAGGAGGAGGAGGAGGGGAAAGAGGAAGAGAAAGAGGGGAAGAAAAATAGGAGGAAGAGGAGGGGGAAGAGAAAGAGGGGAGGAAAAAGAATAAGAGGAGGAGGAGGGAAAGAGGAAAAGAAAGAGGGGAAGAAAAATAGGAGGAAGAGGAGGGGGAAGAGAAAGAGGGGAGGAAAAAGAATAAGAGGAGGAGGAGGGAAAGAGGAAGAGAAACAGGGGGGGAAAAGGAAGCAGTTTGCCTGCAATTTGCAAAGCCCTCTCCAGGCTCCAGCCTTGGGCCTGAGGCACGAGGCTCGAAAGAGAGGAAGCTCCTCCTCTTCAGGCTGGCTGGCCAATGGGGAAGACTGGAGCTGGGGCAGGCTCCTGGAGCAGGAGCAGGCTGTCCAGCCATTGGCCAGGCAGCCTGAACAGCAAGAACCTCGCACCCCCCTTTATGGAGCCTCGCGCCCCCCCTGGGGGGGGCGCCCCACTATTTGAAAAACACTGAGCTAAGCTGAGAGCAGAGGTGGAAAGAAGGAGGAGGAGGAGACTGAAATTGGGACACTAAAAATATCAAGATGGACCCTCTGAGTATTAATACTCAGATTCCTTCTTCTTAATACTAAGCACACTTTGATTGATAGTGTAGATTGCAACTCCAGAAATTTCTGATATTAGCCCCTGAAGAAGGCCAATCGATGATGAGGCTGAAACATATTGGGCTTTTAAAGAAAAACAATAGACCATCACATAGCACATGGAACTGTATCTTCTTTCATTCTTCTGAAAATATTCAAAGAAAGAGAGTTCACACCTAAGGAGCAATTACAGTTTTTAAAAAAGTTATTCCAAATATTTAGATGGAATCTCTGATCTGTTACAGATCTCTGTTATATTTGTGTATCTTTAGCTTTTATTTGAATCCATCAGTTCTAGGGCAGCAGAAAATAAACTTGCGCTATTTTGTACATGACATTGTATCAGATTTGCAAAGAAAGCTGTGTTGTTACTTCTTAGTCTTCTCACTTCAGACTAAACATAACCAGTTCCCAAAGTTGTTTCTCATAAGGCTTGGTTTTCTTATCTCATCTTGGTTTCCCTTCTCTGGACATGTTCCAGCTGGTCAGTATCCTTTTAAAGTGATCCTAAATTGCACTACCTTAAGACTAGGAGGGGAAAAACTGATTCCTTCAGTTGTGGGAAAGAAATTCTTTCATTGTCTTTGGATTCTTTGAGACCAACAGTGTGTTGCATCCAAAGGTATATGGAGTTCTAATGGGTAGTTTTCAGGTTAAGCAAGAGATCTGCAGTATGGAGGTATATTTTTGTATGGAGTACATGCCATGTTATGTGTGCTTAATGTTTTCTCCCAACCTCCCTTAGAAGTAAAATTATATGTTTGCTCTCACAAACACCCAGCCACAAACACATGAAGAGAGGAAAATGGTTGACTAAAGGGTTGAATTGCAGCAGGAAAAGAACCAGGAGGAAAATTTAAAACAGTCTGCTTTCCTGTGCAGGAACAAACCCCCCTATCAATTTTTCAGGGTATTATGTTGACTTACATCATAATTGTAGCATATTTCTGCATCTTATTCCTAGTGCATTGTGTTTCACTTAGGTTTCATGTGTCTGGGATGATGTGATGTGCAATATGTGTATGCATGTGATTTAGAAGGATTGCAGTTGGACAAAAATTTTGCTGCTCACCTCGGAGCAAAAGAAAGTGCCATCTGGATGGTTTTAAATCTATTTTGGGGGTGGTGATTGGAATTATTGTTTAGCGTGTTTTTGCTAGACTTCTTTAAATCTCTTTCTAGATAGATAGACAGACAGACAGAGAGATAGATAGATAGATTTGTTGGCAGCATTAGTAAAGCCAGGGAATGATTGATGGGTTTGTTTTATGTTTTGAAGAAAGGAGCAATCATCTGTTTATGTTAATGGACAAGGAGGCCTTATAATTATCTCATTCATCAGAAAATACACAGTACACTACTTACATCAAAAGTAACAAAATGAAGAATAATGAAGCTTTAAAATACTGTTTGGCTGTAACTATGGCTACATCTACACTGCAGAATTAGCATATTTGTAGTTTGACAACAAACTACAAATCCCAGGATTCCATAGGCTGGGGGCATGACAGTTCAAATGGTGTCAAACTGCATTGATTTTGCAGTGTGGCAGCAGCCTGTGGCAGGACTGAAACATCTTTTTTTCCCAACTTATGTTTAGAATTGTATATTTTCAGAATCCTACTTGAACCCTCCACCCATTTATATCTTCTTATTTAGATTTTCTTTTCATTCCAAAACATCAATGCATCTCTCTAAGCAAGCAAGCAAAAATAATTCAATTAATTTAAATGAAGAACAATAAAACACTGATAAAGTTCAAAACATTAAGACAATAATCCTAAAGTCAGGATACATCCAATTAAAGGGACGTTTGATTCTCACTAAAGAACTATGCAATCATACATAGACTTTCCAAGGAACAAACACCATGGCATTCAGTGAGACTACTTTTGGTATGTAGAAGAATTCTCTATTAGTGTAGGACTTCTGTAATCTAATAAAAATATCAGATTGATACAAATCCTTCCTTTGTATTTTGTAGTCTTAATTCAAAGGACCAGAGCAGATAGGCAAGAAAAAGTGGCTCGATCTTGCTTTTTCTAAAAGCTGGTCAAAACCTCACTGTTCACATGGCCCACTTCCAAGGCAGGCCAAATGTATACAGTGCACCCTGACTGCACAGTGCAGCATCAAGATGTGCCACTGGGTTTTTGTTGTTGTTGTTGTTGCCTCCCCACCATACATGTGCACAGTTGCACAAACACAGCACTGGCAACCACAAGTACATCCCACATCCACCCAGATTCCATCCCATTGGATGGCCACACCTTTGATTGGAAATACAGGTGCACGTGTGATGCTCCGCCTGTACACTGTGCAAGTGATACATTGGCAAAGCACAATCATATATTTGCAAATGGCTGGCTACTGAAGGGTAGCTTTTGAATGGGTGGCAGTGTACTTTTCAATGGCTATCTTTTTTAAGTACTCATTTTGATTGTTTTAATTTTATATTTCAGTTATGTTTTTTGTATAATAACTTTTAAAAAATTGCACCTGGGTTATTGAGCTGACATGAGTCCTTGTTTGGGGAGAAAGGCAGGACACACACACATACACATTTGCAGTCATTTTAAGAGTGAGATATTGCATTAGAATTATAGAAACTGAGGTGCGTTACAGAACGCCTAAAAGCGGCGGTCTGCTGGCGCTGCTGGTTGCTCCACGAGGGAGCCATAGCAGCCAAACTGTGCGGCTCCCGTGCGGAGCAAAAAAGAAGCCCCAAAATGGTGCTTCTTCCCGCGGCGCAGTTATGACGCCGCGCGATGTGCGGACGCTATGTGTCCGACACGTAATAATGGCGGCGCCTCTGTGTATAGGGCGCTGCCATTATTACGCCCCGTCACGTGCTAGGGATGAGGCTGGTGTGGACGCTAGGTCCCTAGCCAACCCCTAGCACGTGATGGGGGCGCCTCAAGAGCCCCTCTGTAATGGGCCTTAGAGTTGGAAAGCACAGCAAAGGCCACCTAGTCCACCTCCCTGTCTTTCAAGAATGTAGAACTATCTGAAATGTAGAAATATCTGAAAGATATTCATGCAACCTCTGTTTAAAGGCCTCCAAAGAAGAAGAGTTTATCTCTCACTAAGGCAGCCGATTCCACTATAAATAGCTCTTATGGTTCCTAATGTTTAGATGGAATCTCTTTTCTTGTAATTTGAATCCATATGCATGTTATTACTTACTAGAAAGGGAGATTGCTTTTACAGTGATGCTGTGTTGTCAGTTTGTCTGTTTATTTTATTAAATGTATACCCTGCATTTTTCCTGGGATGAGATCCAACACAGATGAGATCCAAGCACCCAAACAGGGCTGAACTCTTTTTCCTGTACAAGGTATAAAGGGGTGTGCATAAAATACTATTTTTTAATAGGCTGGTTAGAGCAACACACCCCCAGCTTCTAGAGGAATCTGATTCTCCTTTGCTACAGACTGTACTACTGCCATTCACAATACACACATGCTGAGGTGTGGTTTCAAGGTCTTCGTGTGTTTAGCAAATATTTCAGATGAAACGATCTGTTCAGCTGTTACCCTGATTGCCAAGATTACAGCATGACAACAAACATTATTTGGGGGTTTGGAGATGAAATTACAGCCCACTCGCTCCGGCGTCTGCAGTGAGAAGCAGATGCAGTGTTAATTTTCAAGCTGCAATGTCCATTATGCCAAGCTGTGGAATCATGGTGCATTAGCATTGCAGCCAGCTGCTGCTGATGGTTCCATGTTGAAAGTAATAACAACCTCTGGTTTGCTGGAGAGAAAAACTATCTAAAGCCAAGAAAAGAACAGGGGATTTTTTTCCCCTAGGAAGAGCTACTTAGAATGAATGTGGTTCAGGTGAAAGAAATGAAGCCTCTTGTATGCAGTAGTCTATCGTGTATGCCAAACATGAAGGGCCAGAGGAAACAAATGTGCAGCTAGGAAGAGATGCAGGAGTGTACATGGAGATCAGTATACAAGGAGTGAGAATAAGGATGAGCTTCAATAGGATTTCCTTATTCTTTCTTTTAAAACTCTTCTCCAGCATCCCAAGACTTTAAAATCATTCCAACTTTAAAATCATTATTTTTCTAAATGGGTTGACCTAACACAGGGCCTGAACAGACACATGCATCCTAAGAGGCCAGAAGCTGCATCAAAGCTACACTCCAGTCCTTAGGACTGGAGCATGGCTTTGGCGTTGCTTCTGGCCTCTGAGGATGCATTCATCATTTAAACAGCATACCTCCAAAGTGACCCGAAGCAGCTTTATTTTGGCCTGTCTGTTCAGGCCCAAAGTTTTTTTTAATTAGATTCAGTAAGAGTTAGAGCTACACAGTAGTCAGAACAGGTTGCTTTGGGAAGGTAACCTCCCTCTATTGAAGTGAAGGCATGAATAGTCAGCATGGTGTAGTGATTTGAGTGTTGGACTATGACTCTGGAAGCCAGGGTTTGATTCCCCACTCAGTCATGGCAACCCATTCAGTGAACTTGGGCAAGTCACATGCTTTCAGCTTCAGAAGATGTCAGTGGCAAACCCCCTCTGAAGAAACTTGCCAAGAACATCCTATGAGAGGTTCTCCCTAGAGTTGCCATAACTCAAAATGACTTGGAGGGACACAACTGCAACAACTGCATGAATAGTTAGGTACCTGTTACTTTCATCTTTCATTGGAGATCCTGCACTGAGTAGACGGTTGGACTAAATGATATCTTAAGTTCCCCCCCCCCCAAACTCTAATATTCTAGCACTCTAAGATAACACTGAGACTGGGCCCTGGGGGCTCTGGTTTAAAGAACCAGGGAGCAGACCTGAGCAAAGCTTACACCTGGCTTTCCCTGGTCCCATTCACTCAAGACATCTCACAGTTTCTTATTGATCACCTTTCCCATCCTAACCCTGAAGCCCATAAAAACACAAAGGCTTTGGGGAATTGTTAGGGGAAGCCAAGCAGTACTACAGTGGGGACTGCCATGCTCTACTGGCCACTGCAACCCACAAATGTTACTCCTGATAAGTCAGGAACAACATCCCTACTTTAATGTAGATTTCTTTGAAAGTATAACCTTTAGCTGAGCTAGCATTTATTTTAAGAGATCTTGCACTTTGTTCCAGATGTCCATATAATATCATTGGTGGTTGTTGTTCCGTGCCTTGTTGTCTGCCTTCAAGTCATTTCTTCTGACATATGGTGACCTATTACAGGCAAACCTATCATGGGATTTTCTGGGGATCAGAGTGTGTGATATGCCCAAGGCCACACACATGGTTTCCATGGCTGAACCCTGTTCCCCAGAGTCATAGTCCAACATTCAGTCCACTACACAATGCTGGCTTAAAATATAATTACATGTTAACTATTCTTAAATCTTTTGCACGGAATTGCAAATAGTATTTGAAAACTGTATAGTTTTTGACAGCTTTCTTGCAGAAAGAAAATGGCTGACATGACTAGTTGCTTCCTTTGAGAAGAAGCGTAGTGAAGAATTGCATCCCTGCGCAGGATATACGCATATCCAATTGATAAGATAGGAACAATTTGTTGGATATTTTTATTGGAACACCTAAGGAACATTTATTTCATTGTTAGTGTTGCTAACTGCTCTCAAGCTGACTTCAACTTCTGGTGACCCCATGAATGAGAGACCTTCAAGTCATTCTGTTATCAACCATCCTGCTCAGGGCTTTCAGACTCAGGGCTGTGGAATCCTTGTTTGAGTCTATCTACCTGTAATGGGGTCTTTTTCTTTTCTTACTACCTTCTACTTTGCTAAGCAGGATTGTCCCCCCCCCCCCAATGAGTCCTGTCTTCTCATGATATGGCCAAAGTATAGCAGACTCATTTTAGTCATCTTGGCTTCTAGGAAGAATTCAGGTTTCATTTGCTCCAGGAACCATTTATTTGTCCTTTTTAGCTGTCCAAAATATCTGCAGAACTCTTCTTCAACACAGTCTTCAAATTTCTTCCAGCTGGACAGAAATCTCTCCCCCACCCTAAAAACAACAGTCGGTGATTTGTAAGGGCATTCCTTCATTTGGCCCAGGACCCAAACATCGGCTCCTCTTCTTCAGTCTCATATTTCAGTCTCTTTCTCTCTCCCCTGACTTCCTTATTTAATAAATGCCTCCATTGGAAGAACAGCCGAGTCTGAGAGGATGATCAAAGGCAAAAACTCAGGATGGATTGAGATCAAATACTCAACTTCTGTGTGTTCCCTATTAAGTGACAGAGGCAGGAGAAAGAATGAGGATTATCTATTGAATTCCCTGAAATGGGCTTTTCAAGCTTGCATCTTCCAAGTTCTGTAATGTAAAAATAAAAATGAAAAGAAAGCAGGGGGAGCGGAGAAGAGAAGGAGGAGGGGGAACCAAACAGTGAGGGGCAATCATCAAAACTTAGCAGTTCCCTAAATGACACATAGCCAGTGTTGAATTTGTTTATCTCCCTTTTTATAGTGGCTGCCCCTGTTTCTTTGGTGAAGTTAATGAGTAGCCAGTTTTCATTGCCTGCTGTGTAATGTCAGGTCTTAAAATACAGTGACAAACTGTTTGATGCAGCAGCCACTCAAGAGACCAAGTTTTCTTTTTAATATAAAGAAGTTACTTAGCTTCCGAACTAGACGAATACAAAAATTAAATCTGTCACTCAATCAGAAGTCATCTTAGTCAATTAACCATCTGAATTTTAGCAAATTAATTAATTTATTAAATTTAGATAAGCCAAAAACACATTTCCTGTTTAGTACAAATGGTCATCATTTATTCAGAGGTATATATGGTCTCTGTACATTGAGGTTTTATACCTATCATGACTCAGTTCAAAGTCCTTTGTGGACATCAGACCTCAAATCAGCATAATGAACATCTTTGCTCATCTTACTCCAGTGCAGACATTTAGCTGTCAAGACTGGTGCTTTCCAAAGTTCAGAAATTCCAGACTTCAGTGGTAAATACAGAACACCTTTATTCAGTAACTATAGGTTAACATCAGAGACATTCATAGTCAGAATTAAACAACAAACATTAGGGAAGCTTAGTTAAATCATGCACAATTTCATGGTAAGTTAATTTCTCATCCTCATTCTCTGGATTTCTTTCCCAGGGAAAATGGCCATGGGTATTCTCGAACCAGTCCTAATCTTTTCTCTCTGCTATTTCGTCACAAAGGAATGTCATAAAGAGCCCTTCTCAGTAAACACCCACTATATAACCCATCACATATTTCAATCTGCCAACACAAGTTATTGTTGTTAGTTGTCCTTGAATCAACTTTGTCCCATGGTGGCCCTGTTGATAAGACCTCTCCAAGACCACTGTTGGGAAATGTTTGCTCTGCTTAGGTCCTGAAAATTCAGGCCTGTGGCATCACTGATCCAGTCCAGCCATCTAGCATGCAGTCTTCCTCTTTTTCTACTGCTTTTCATCTTTCCTAACATTATTGTCCTTTCTAATGAGTTATGCCTTCTCATGACGCAGCCAAAGTACAACCATCTCAGTTTGATCATCTTGGTTTCCAGGGTGAGTTCAGGCTTGATCTGTCAAAGATTTGTTTGTCTTTTTGGCTGTCATGGTATTCTCAGCACTCTTCTCCAACATCACAGGTGAAAAGAGGTGATTTTCTTTTTATCTGCATTCTTCACTGTCCAGCTCTCACATCCATACATGATGATGAAGAACACAGTGGCGTGGGAAATTCTTACTTTAGTGCTCATTTGTATATCTTTGCACAACTAAATCCATGGCAAGCAAGATGCATAGGCAGCTCTTGGAATGAGTGTTGCTAGAGGTGAAGGGAACCCAGAGAGATCTCATGCTGATACAGATGGGAAGGTAATCCAAGGCAGTTATGGCACAATGGAAATTATTTTCATCATCTACCAGACATTCTCAAATGCATCTTGAAAGCATGATCAGTGTATTCAGCTAGGGCCCGAACAGACAGTCCAAAATAAAGCTGTTTCAGGTAATTTTGGAGGTATGCTGTTTAAATGACACAGGCATCTTAAGAAGCCAGAAGCTGTGCCAAAGCTATGCTCCAGTCCTTAGGACTGGAACTTGGCTTTAGCATGACTTCTGGCCTCTTAGGACACATGCATCATTTAAACAGCATACCTCCAAAGTAACCCAAAGCAGCTTTATTTTGGCCTGTCTGTTCGGGCTCTTAATCTGGAGTCAATCTTGGAGGTTTCTTCATCTGTCCATTATAATAAAATGTGACTTTGGACATGTACCTTACATTGATCATGACCAATGCCATTTTAAGTGTGCATTGATGAAATCAGGAAAAATTGCTAATAAATTCTGAAGCCACTTCAACTTAATAAAGCTTGAAGCAATAGTAGAGAATGGCTTCCACACTAAGGGAGTCATGAGTCCATATTCAGATTTAGTTTACAAATTAAAGGAGCAAACCCCCAAAGAGAAAAGAACTAACCCAGTATCATGGAAACCACCAGCTACCACCTATAAAGTGCAGACCTATACGAAAGCAGCAGCAGCAGTAGCAGCAGCAACAACAACAACAACAGTGGGATAAAAACAGAACAAAATAATTGTTTATGGAGTTTATACTACACCGATAGTTCACAACCAAGACAAAACTCCTTTGAGAAAATTGCTATTAGCTACCCACCAGAAAGTCCAGATTGGAACTGGATGATCCAGAGTAAAACTGAATCATAAGATGTTTGATTAGCTAGTTGAATACATTCAGAACATAGAAGCTCAAATAAGCCTTGAACCCAAGATGCTACAATTACTCCTCCCATGCTTTCCCGTCACGAGTGGCCCAGAATTCTTGACAGCTCTCCAAAATACTGACCCTCTGCCATATCAAGGGAAAAAATGTTTGGCCCGGCAAATGAAATGAGTTTGTCATAGATAGCATTAGGGATGCTCATGAACAAATATTTCTGCTGTCTCCTGGGCAGCTTGTCAGTGGTAATTAATGTGTTATGCTAATATTCCTTGGCCTCTTCTTAGAATTTCCATAACTTAATGAATGACATTTAGTGGAACAGTCTTTAGTCCACAATAATTTGGATTTCTGATCCATGGGAGTTAAGAAGTAATCAACATCCAAGCTGTCTCTGTAGTCAGGAAATCATAGGGGGGAAATTGTTTTCTAGCAGTAGACACGATATATATATATATATATATATATATATCTCTATACACACATCACACATATATACAACATACACACACCCACACCACACGCCAAACATTTCCACTTTATTTTGAAATATTCTGCTAAAGCATCCCCATCTTAGCCTTTCTCCTGAAAGACTGCTTATAAGGCTGCCATAATTGGCCCTGAACACATAGACTAAGTTGTCCAGTCACCTTCATTCTTTCTCTCATCTGGGATCCACATCACTACGCCTTTGATTCTTACCTTTTGGGATAAAGATGGACAGATCCATCTATTTGTTCTCCCTGCCAATTTTGCATGGGTTCAATCATAAGCTCATTCCATTCTGATTTCTGCATATTTTAAAATGCAAAATAATAATAATAATAATAATAATAAAGTAAAAAATAAATAAAAAAATTTAAAAAATCATGAATTGTATGTATTTCCTCCAAAATAAGCGTTTTGCATGCATTTTACCATAAAATATAAATTTGAACCAGGAACCATCTCACAAAATTTAGAGAAGTGTGCAGTCTGGAAATCAGTGTATGTTCAGATCTATGTACATTCGACCCTTCTTATACATGGATTCGAGCATACATGGTTTGAAAAATGTTCAAAAAAGGTATAAATTTCAAATATCAAACCTTGATTTTCCATTTTTTGTAAGAGAGACCATTTTGCTATGTCATTATATTTAATGGGACTTGAGCATCCATGGATTTTGTTATACACGGGGGATCTTGGAACAAAACCTCAGCATATAACAAAAGTCCACTGTATTGTCAGGGATGATGGGAGTTGTGGCTCTTCACCTGGCCTGGAACTCACCACCTGGTTGTGCACCACGCTGACCAGTTTTGGCCAGTTGTTATATCTTTGCAAGAGTTGCAGAGAACAGGCTGAAGACCCCGACAAACTCTCCAAGCCTTCTCACTCTTGCTTCCACAGAAGTCTTCACCCTTCTTCACCAGGGTCCTGCTGGTTCTTGTAGCTTCACCCAAGACACCAGACAACTCAGTAGTCTTATATAAAAGATCTACTTTATTCTACTATATACACAGCTCAATACTCAACTCTACAATCCACTACTACTACCCACACAATACAATGGGATCCATAGTCATTATTATAGCCAAAGCATGGTACCACCCACTGTGGTCTGTTTCCACCCAGTAGGCATGTACATCATTCCCATTGGTTCTCTTTGTTCATCCTACAATTAATGATTTCATCATCTCAGCCTTGACCACTTTACAATTGTCAGGTGTGTCCAATTATTCACTATGCATTTCTTGTCCTTGGCACTCAGTACTTGTTAATTGTATTACCATTCACACCTGTGTGGTTCTCCATTGGCTTCTGCTGAGTCACTCTGACTCTCACATACATCTTTTATTTCTCTTACTGTATAACCCATGTGGCTTTTTCCTTAACATGTATTAATCCAGAAAGTGTAAATTGAGCCAGTGCAGGTAACAGTACAGAATGAAGTAAAATTTTGGAAAATCCCAATGTTAGAGATGTGACATGGCTCAGAGGCTATATATGGCCTTCAGCTTTCTTAAAAGCACTTCACAATATCTCCCGACCCTTCCAGGGTAAAGGATTGAACACAAAAGCCCATTTAAGAAAGACTTATTTCTGTTGCTGCTGCTGCTCTAGTGAATGTATTCTGTGGTTTTTCAAGAATCTGAACATGAAGAAAGACACCCTTGACTGTATATTGTGTTTTTTCTCATAAGAATCTGTCTCTTGAGACTTAAATCTGAATTGGAGGATTTTAAAAGAGTGAATATAACCCCATTAATGCAGAGTCTTTGTCCAGTGCACAAACCACTACACCATGCTGGCTCTGATGGTGTATTAAGAAATAATTTCAGTCACATTGCCAGGGCTGATAAAAGGTGATAAAATGATGGGTATCCATGTGAGTACAGCTGACTTGCACCTTGGGTTGAGTAGGGCTCTGGTATAGGGAAGGGAACCACCTTTGGGTCTGGCTCAAGTTGTCTTTCCTTCTACGTCGTGTGGGATGGCAGGGAACTAAACCCAGTCAGAAATCTGGCTGGTTGTCCAAGGCCAGTCTGAGCAATTACAGGCTAAGTTCAGGTCCTGGGTACATCCCTATTATAGGCAAGTTTATGATCTAGGATGAACCCAAGCCTTGGTTGCGGAGGTTTTGTCAGGGATTTGAAAGGTTAAAACACAGCACACAGGGAAATACTTGATGTGTGTGTGTTTGGCCATGAGCATTCATTAGAGTGGCAAGGCTGATCAGCACAGCTGAAGCTCATTGGCTCAAGGACACTTCAGTGTCCAAGTGCACCTAGCCATGGATGATGAAACATGTGTTTGGATTGCACAGGAGACACATGACATGGTTACACACCTGAACTCACTGGGTTTGGGAGACCACATGGTCTGGAGTCTATATAAACCCAGGGGTTGCAAGGGATAGCTTGTGGGTTTGAAGTAGGAGTTGGATTGGAGTTTTAGAGATCTGGTTTTGTATTATAGCACTGTGAATAAAGATCACTTTGGGGACTTTGTTTCTCTGGTGGTTTATCAGAAGAAGCTACAGCATCGGTTTGCTGTGTGTCCCCGGAGGTTCCTGCATTGCTGCAGTTCCTGGAAGACATCCAGTTGCTGTCATCCCAATTGGACTTTGGAGCCACGCTTCAGCTTCTGGAAATTGCCAGCTCTGCTACAAGGGTTTGATTTAACCCCAGGACTCATTTGAGTTGCTGACAGTGGTTGTTGGACCCCAGCAGTTGCGCTGACAGGTTTCACCACAGAATTTCTTAAACAAATGGGGCCCTAATATATCCCACCATTTCTGTCTGTCTTCTTTATTTATGAGCTGTGCTGCAAATTTATTATCACAAAGTGCCAGGTACAGAGGGATCCCATTTATGCAACCCACCTCCTTTTTTCCCCCCAGTTCTTCAAAGTAAGAATGGCTTAGATTTGTTGGTGAATAGTTTATGTGTCCTACAAAAGCAGTTCATGAAATGCTGGCTATTTGGGATATGAAAGCACAAGGCATCTGTCCATGGTTCTGATTGCAACAGTTCCAATTCAAATGAGAAACATCAAGGTGAAGTAACTCTGTCGAGGAATTCACTGCATTTGCAGTAGCAAGGGAAGTAAAGTAACAGTGAAACCAGTTGGGAAATGCTTTTGCAAAGGCCCAGTAAAGCAAAAAGTTGGCGTAAACATTGCAGTGGTGTGATAGAACTGTACTACTGAAACTTTCAGTGGATTGTGTCCTGGCTAGTGTTGAAAAATGGCATGTTTTGAAGGGCTACCACTATCACCTCTGCTTTAAATCCCTAGACTGTCATTCCAAGAAAGACAGCCCAGAAGCAGGCTGCAGATATGATCATCTCCATTGGATCATCATTGAGAGTCATCGAGCAACCCAAATTTAGTTAAGTCAAATAACTAGTGAGTTATTTGCCATCTTATACTGCAATTTTCTCCTCCAAATGCTGTTGATAAAACTGACTCTAACTGATCTTGTCATGTGGTCTTCGTTCTTGCTACGATAGTTTCAAAATTATTCCACTCATGACAATGGGAAAGGCACTGCTGTCAAACACTTTTGGAAGAGCAGAACTGATAATGTGTGCAGCTCATCTGTGACAGATATACATGGTGTGAGAGGAGCAATACAAAAGATTGGGATATGCCCAGGAAAAGAAGAGCAGAGAGGTTGCAAATATGTCTTGGAAAAGAAGAATGACAAATTCTAAAATATGTGATATAATGAACCATGAGATGCATGCAAAACAAAAAGAAAAACCAACCACCAGGTTTTCATTCTGATGATAGATCGTGTGGCTTTCCTTATTCATTTGTGGTCAGTGATTTTCACTGAAAAATTGTGCTGATTACTGGTTTAAAAGATGTCACTTTTCTCTCCTGCATCCTATCTGTTTTGCAGCAGCCAGAGCACCAAAATCAAGCTGCATTCTCTTGGCTTCTTACTTTGTTGCTAATAATAAAGATTTTGCAATCAGCCTCGAGCCGACAGTTGTGTTGAGGGACAGACAGCTTGGATTCCCAGCACAGTGCATGTGAGAGCTGTTCATGCCAAACAATAATTCATTGTACCTACGTAACACCTTTCATCCAGAATACTTTTAAAGCATCAATCATTAAGCTTCTCAATAGCCCTGGTAGGTAGCTGGCATACTATGCGTTTTATGGCTGGGAAAACACAGGCAGAGAAAGAAAAGGGAAGTGACATGGATAGGTGAAGTATCATGCGGAGGGTATTATGGAAAAGCTATTGAACTGTTACTGAGGAGAGTGTTGGTTGCTTGGTTCATAACTGCACTCCTGTGTGGGCTTGGAAAGCTTTGAGGGTAAGAATCATCCGTCTGCATCAATGCAATTCCCCCAGTTGAAAATCAGGGATGGGTGAGTATTGGACTGCAATTGGTTGCAGAACATGGTCAGCACAACTAAGAGACTGCCCTCTCTCTTAGATTTCTTTCCCAGTCATGATGAACTATAATCCAGATTATTATGCATCATATTTTGGGACAAATGTAGCAAGAGAATGTGTAATAAATGAACAAGTCCCTAGTTCAAATCTTGCTTCACCTACTAAATATTACTAGGAATGTTACTGTTGTTTATCCTTACCGTTAATTGTATCTTTACTTATA
Organism: Sceloporus undulatus; assembly: GCF_019175285.1. NCBI lineage: Eukaryota > Metazoa > Chordata > Lepidosauria > Squamata > Phrynosomatidae > Sceloporus > Sceloporus undulatus. The sequence goes on from NC_056527.1 coordinate 138,620,509, forward strand.
AGAATGATCTTGACCCATTTTATGAGAAAGTTGAAGTTTAAATCAGATATGGGAATTGGGAGACTCTCCAAATGCTATTCCCTGTGTTTGTGCAGCAACTTTGTTTAGCATAGCCAATGGTAAGATGGGAGCAGCGGTCTAATAACATCTGGACAGTTACATGTGTCCCACCCTTGATTTAAATGCTAAGCATTTTTATTGAGTTAGTGAAGCAAGTCATTTTCAGTGATTGACACAACTTGGAAGGTGGTCCCTTCACCAGGCTATTTGTTAAAACCTTAGCATGAGATCATTCCAGAGGTTCTCTATGGTTGCCATTTTGTTGTGTGTTTCAGCTGTCATTTTATGGCAAAGGTTCAGCTTTTATGAATGAGAATATATGTGCGAGAGAGATAAAAAGAGAGTGAGGGAGCCCACATTGCAAAACTGGGACATAGAACACTACAGTTTGAATATCTTCAGTGATACACGTAAAATACTTTGATAGACAAAAAATCTGTAATATATATATGCACCTCCCTCACACACACAAAAAGACCCCCTTAAACTCCACAGAAAAGGGCTTTGCAGTTTTTACTGGCATATCCATTAAAATCTGCAGAAATACACATTATCACACATGTGGCCATTCGTCCTCTTCGCATGGATTTGGATGGCTGTGCATTTTCAGCAAAAGGGGAGTGAATAATGCAAACTATTGAGGTGAATGTGCAAAAACCTGCAGCAGTTTGCATTATACACTTACAAGTAGTTGTTGCGGTTGTTGTGTCCCTTCAAGTCATTTCTGACTTAGGGTGATCATGGGGTTTTCTTGGCAAGATTTGTTCAGGTTTCTCATTGCCTTCTTCTGAAGCTGAGAGAGAGTGACTTGCCCAAGATCACCCAGTTGGTTTCATTGCTGAGTGGACAACTGAACCCTGAATCCTTGCATCAGAGCACCTCCATTGCAGGGACATAGGTAAGTGGAAATCAACTTTAGAAAGGACGTGATATTTTACTGCTTTGCTGAAGTTTGCTATTTAGGCTGTAGAACAAAGCTGTGAGAATGCAGGGGAAAACAGATTTTCTATTTTTCACTATTTTCAAAAAAAGCACTGTCCGCACCACTGCAGAACAGGCAGGCTAAAAAGTACAACATTGTGAAATGATACATCCACGAGGCTCTTTTTATTAACACTTTGTAATGACCTCGCCAGGGCACAGTTGAATGCTTTCTCATCTCTCCCAATCCTATTAGAACTGTCTGCACCATTCAACGCATTAGAGTATGAACAGCACTTTATCTTGTCTGCCATCTAAGTTTGGGGCAGTGTGCATTTCCTCTGTCTTTTACAATGTTCTGCTGTCTTCTGGGCTTGTTGTAACCTTCCTCTATCTTTTGATTTATCGGTGAGCCAGCAGTCAGCAGGGTCCAAAAGAAGCTGTCTTTCTTCAACTTGTTTCTTTTTTTCTTTGTCTCCATCTATGTTACAAAACAAGAAACTTCATACATATAAATTTCAAAAGCACGCTTTTTCATACAGAGTTATCCCTAAATGCATGTATATACATTCAAGTTGCCAACTTAAGTGACCCCATAAATTTCACTTGGAGTTCTTAAGCAAGGATTACTCAGAAGTGGTTTTGCCAGTTCCTTCCTCTGAAATACAGCCTAAAACACCTGGTATTCAGTGGTTGTCTCCCATCAAAGTACTAGCCAGAGCTGTCCTTGCTTAATTTCCAAGATCAGATGGGATTTAGTACCTTTAGGATTTTTAGGTCCTATTAATTAACCCTATGCAGTAGTTTAAATCATTGCATATTTTATCTCTATTCCCCACCTCCAGCCCCATTGGGCAAGATTACAAATATTTTAATAAATATCCTTCACATTTCAGGACCTCAATGAGAACAAAAAATGTTTCCATATTTTGTACCAGACACACCATTGTTGCATAAAAATATTTACACATAAATCAAAAGACATTACTTTATGCATCAAGACCTTACTTCCCAGAGCCTTAGAAAGTTAAATGCAGGAAGAGCTGCTGGAGAATGGTGGAGTCTCTGTCTTTGGAGGTCTTTAAACAGAGGCTGGGTGGCCTTCTGTTGAGGGTACTTTGATTGTGAGTTTCTGCATGGCAGGAGGTTGGACTGCATGGCCCTTGAGGTCTCTTCCAACTCTATGATTCTATGATACTATGACAAATCCCCACATTACCCAGTCAAAATAGCCACTGACTTCCTAATAATGTATTCCAAGGGAGTGGCAGGCCGGTTGTTTATTTCTCATTTAAAATTGCATGAAGGGTTGACTCCCTTCCCAATGAAACTAGGTTGCATTCCACCCAAATTTTGCAGTCTTTGAAATCCTGGGAAGACTTTCTCAAACAAACAAACAAACAAACAAACAAAAACCAGACTCATTCTTCCCCCTTGTTTTGTCTGTTCCTGAAATAGTAGCATTCTGTATCCCTTGGTTAGGTTAGGAACTGACCTGCAATTTAGCATTTCTGTTTTCTGGGAAAGCAATCCCCAGATGGTTCTGATGGATTCCTAGCATGGAAGATGATTGCAGGATTCCATTCATTATAAGGTTTTGGGAATGGGTTGTAAAATGCGTGGAGATTGTGCCATAAAAGACAAGGAGCAGCATGGATGTCAAAGCTGGAGATCATCCCAGAAAGAACCCGGTGCCTTTATGTTAAGCGGCATGATGTTATGTTAAGCTAATGGTTGCGGACACTTTAAAATGCAATGCCGTCGTTCTTTAAAAGAACAAACCTTACTGTTTAGCAACTGCTTACAAATGCTTGTTTATGTTTCTGTCAGTCACTAATTGCCAGACAATGAAAACACCTGTTGTTCTTTCTTTTGACTGTCAGTGAAGGGCCATAGTTGCATCCTGGTAGGACTGAAACGGAAGCGAGAATGTGAAAACGGTGTCAGACACAGTTGTAAGCCTGAATCTGTGCTGAGCATTCCAACAAGAGACTTAGCCATGTGCCACATAAATATAAGCTGACTGTCATATTGGCACATGGTTGTCTTGGACGAGCCTCTTTCTATGAGGATAAAATCTGGAAAAGGAACAAGTGCACTATTTGGGACACCTTGAAGTAAGAGGACGATGTTGCAATAAATATCTTGGTCAGGTAAAGATCCAAATTTTATCTGAACATGTTCATAGGGACTAAGCAGACTGGTACAGGCTGAGCCTATGCTATTCTGGTCCCAGTGCTAAAACAGGTCAGTCCCCAGATCGGTGCAAGGATGGGCAACGATCAGCACAACAACTTGGGACTCACTACAAGTATGTGCTCCTTACTGTTGCTGAAATTCAGAAACTCTCCTTCATCACATCTCACACAGATTTCCACCAGATCTGCTTCTGGTTTGGCTGGATCAGGCCCTGGGGTTTTGGCCTGCATCATCTGAATCAGATGACATGAAGCCAGGGGCCACACAGGCCTTTTGAACTGTGCAGACAACTCCATAGTAAAATGATCATGGTCCCTCCACATTCGCTGGGGTTAGTAGTGAAGGACCCCCATGAATATGGAAAAACCGCAAATAAAAAAACACTATTCTTTTAACCTGAAAAAACAATTATCTAGCAATATCCAGCTCCTCCAGTGCAACTCTGTGCTCAGCATCTGCCAGAAGAATCATGCTGGAGGACCTACAAATGCCTGGAGAAGTGTTTTCTCTAGGAATTTGTAGATTCTCCAGGACAACTCTGTGGTCGACGTCTGACAGAGTTGTGCTGGAGGACCTAGAAATCCTAGCGAGAACATATTAATCAAATCCACAGATAATCAAACCTGCAAAAGTCAAAGCCTCAACTGAGGAGGCCTGATTGTATTTGGTTTAACCTATTTGTCACTGAATTAATTCACTACATCTGGATATTGCACGCACATTTTGCATTTGTAATGTGCATATCTTGTATTTCATGCTGCACTTGCACATAGGAAATCAGTTATTCTGTTGCATGCCTTTGCACACAGAGAAATCAATTTCTCTAAAGGGGAAAAAATCCCTTTATAAGTAGAAACAATCTTAGAGGAGGCATTCCCCCCTCGTCTTGTGTAGAGACGAAACTCCTTCTTTTCAGACAGCACATACTTTTTAAATAAATAGTAGTGTCAAAGGTGGGGGTATTTATCCTTCAGTTAATTGGAGGCAATTTGGAGTAAATCAAGCTGTACTTGAGCAATTAACCTGCCTAATTACTTTGCAGCCCTAATTAGCAACTAGGCCACATCAGATATAACCAGAGGGCTATCTTAGGTGGTATAGGTCCTGTTAGGTCCTATCCTAGGTCTTGTTAGGTAATATACCTTCATTGTCCTTCTGTTCTAGAGCTTGAAATGGCATGCCATAAAAAAGAATCCACAAAGTGTTTGGGAACCCATCTGGATTTGGGCCCTGTGACCAAAGAGTCCATCACGTTCTGTTTCAATCTGTCCCAAATTTGACAATTTGTAAAATCTAAGCTGATTCATCGTGACACATTTTATCACTTATGTAGATTGTACATATTTTCATTGGTGTGGTTTTAAACCTTTTCCAGATTACTAAGGAGGTTCTGAGGATAGAATATTTGGTCTTAGATTGAACGTGGGGGCAATCTCCAAGAGTGCAAAAGTGGGCAGTTGCTGAACATAGTCAGAAGCAATGTCCAGAAGGTAGACCAGGGTCAAAGTCATAGGAAGCAGCCTGTGAAAGGAAAGCAAGTAGATGAGATGGATGGATACTAAGTGATACAGGCAGGTGAAAATGAGCAGCCTTGTCTTCTCAGATACATTTGCTAGTCTTCAGAGCAGAAGGTTCTAAGGCTTAGAGCAGAGTTGAAATGAGAATTCTGTAAAACAGTCTTTTTCACTTCTGAAAGGAGCTAGTGGGGAAATGTTTTGACAAACGGTGCCCTTCTACTTCCTTGTCATACTGGTACCTGTTTGTATGATCCTGGCACCACTCATTGAGCTTCTGGGTGTTGTTTTGATTCAAAGCCTCTTCCCACTGCATAGTGTCAAAATAAGGGGAAGAAGCCTTGCTTTCCATTCTCACTTTGATTTGGCTTCAGTACAAAGACAGTAAAGTGTTGTCTGAAGCAGAGAGTGGTCCTTCACTTCTCCATGGTTATGGGTGTATTAAGGGAGTGCACTGGGATTTTTTATGTGGAGGGGGAGCTTTTAGGCACTAGCTCTCTGCAGGATATTGCATGTGGAAAGCTTTAAAAATGGACAATTAGCCACTGTAGCTCCAATTAAAAATGAGGTAGGACAAACTGATTTTTTTTTACCAAAAACAATTATTTCCTTATTAAAAAGACAGAAAAAGACAGCAGCAGAAGTAAACAGAATAGTGTACAGTGGTCCCTTCCCTTACGTGCGGGATCCGTTCCAGACCCCACCCCACCCCCACATAAGAGAAATTCTGCATATGGTCAAGCACCATTAAAGACAATGGGGCTCGTGCCCACAGCAGTGTGCAGTGGCGCATTGGCCATTACTCTTTCTGGTGCGCAGTGCTGCTTCTTCCGATGCAGCTTTCAGCATATGCTGAAAGCCACATATATTGCACCCGTGTATGACGCGAGTGCACTGTATATGCAATGCAAGCTGTTTCTCAAAGAGGATAAACCAGCATAGGACCTAAAAATGAACTGATCCTAACCAATTTAAGGGGATGCATGGGTACAGAGGGCTAAGCTTAAGGGGTTTACAGACTGAAACACACACATGGGTTTTCTCGCCCTCTGATATGGAGAAGATGGCTGGATACTGGGGAAGGTCAAAGAGAGAGCTTCTCTCTGTCTGTCTCTATTTTTAAGGTCCTCCTAACTGGAGGGATGGTCTCTTAAGTGAAGATTACACTTCTGGGTGGAGCAACCATGACCTCAACATGTGCTTGCAAAAAGAGGACAGGTGAACCTGCATTTCAAGTTCTGATAATGGCTAAGTCGGTTTGCCATATTCCAGTCCTTCATATCCAGGCATCTAATTGGATATTATGCAAATTATTGTAATTATGCATTTCATTAAATTGCATTCTAATTATGCAAATTCAGACATTATTACCTGTGGTTTTTCTACCATTGTGTTTCAACCTCAGGACCAGTACCAGGCTAAGAGCCTTTCCCCCCCTTCTTTTCCCACCTAACTGGTGTAAAGAGAGTGAGGTTTCCAAGCAGTTTCAGAAAGTAAAGTGACTCTTTTTATTCTCTCAAGGCTGCTTGGAAATGAAGTTCCACCACGCTGCCCAGCCTTAGGCTCAAGCTTCTGGAACAGTTACCATACAACACAGGACCATTTCTACTTGTGTCCTTTCCCTTCATTCCTTCTGGGCCTTTCAAGGGAAGTGGGGAATGAAGAGAATAATAGGTGGCAATGTTATGCCTATGCAGTATCAACTGGAGACTGCAGGGCAGGATTAGGCTCCCACCAGTGCCAGTCTTCTTGCACAGTTTTCTGCTTCATCATAACTGCCCCATTTTAACCTTCCCATCAGCCTGTGATGAAGGAAAAATACAGAATTTACTGCTTCAACTGTCTCAGCCATCCGGGACTATTTTAGACTCTTCAATCCAGGATTTCCCAGATTTTCTGGGACAAATGGCATCCCAACTTTTTAGTGGTCTGAGCAGAGCCAAAACAATGGAGTTAGGCATATGCAAGGCAAAGCCAATTAGTACAAAAATTTTTACTTCACAATGGTGACATAACAATCAAGACAGTTGAGCAGATCTCCGTTCAGATCTCCATTCTTTGTAAGACAGTTAAGCACTGATTGCTCTCTATCAGTGAAACCACTTCCTTGCCAGCGGGGGGGGGGGGGATGAGCGGATTTTGCTATTTAAAATGAGGCTTGGGTCTCCCAAGATGGACAAAGGGTCCACACCACAGCCCTACCTTTTCCGTTATGAATTTTTAACAATTTGTGTAGACATTGGCAACAGACAGCTTCCCTGTGTTATGCATCAAAGTATAATATTCATATTTATTGAGTATACCTCATTATAGGTGGGGAGAAATGTGAGGAAGAAGAAGAAGTTAGACTACTGCAACAGTTCATCCTTGCTTAAATTCACCCAAATGCTTGCCCTCTAACTGTTGTTATCTGCCATCATGTTGACTTTGAGTTATGCCAACCCTATGAATGAGTAACCTCAAAGAGTCCCCCAGTTATTAACAGTCCTGCTAAACTTTTGCAAATGCATGACTTGGCTGCTTTTATGGAGTTAATCCATCTGCAAAATACTTTTTCTTTCCCCTGCACTGCATCCAGCTTTATTGGGAATTATTGTCTTTTCCAAAGAGTCATGCCATTTCCGATATGTCTGAAGTATGATGGCTTCACTTTAGTCATTTTAGGTTCAGGTTTAATTTGCTCTCAGGCCCATTTATTTGTCTTTTTGACAGGCCATGGTGTCCATATAATTCTGCTCCACCACCTTCTCCATTTGCAGTGTATTAATGGGGTAGGATAGGGCTTTTATGTTTCATAATAGGAGAGAAGACATCTCAACTCAGCTGTAACGAATGCTGCAATTATATGCTATACAGTGGACCTTTGGTCTTCTCTGAGATTTGGTTCCAGGATCCCCAAAGGATACTGAAATCCATGGATGCTCAAGTGTCATTATGTACAATCGAGTAGTAAAATGTTTTCCCTTATATAAAATAGCAAAATCAACATTTCCTTTTTAAAAATATTTTCAAGCCATGGATTGTTAAATCCATGGATGTAGAATCCATGGATATGGAGATCTAACTGTATTATGGGCCCTGTGATGAACTGGGGCTTAGACTAAGTGACAACCAAGGTATCTCCCAGTTCTCAAAGTGTATTATTTTGATGGGAAAAGAGAGAGAGATCTGCTTGTGTAGTTCTGCAATTATTTTTTGAAGCACAGTAACAATCCTTGACCTTCAAATAAACAATGGGAGTGAAGGCAGATTACAACAAGGAAAGGAACAATGTAATGGTGTATGCCCTGCTTTTGTTTGGAACACAGATGCAACCATTTTGGAGGGCATCAGGTCTTAAGGAAAACTCGGCAAACTAATAAATGAGTGATGTGTTTATTTTGTGTAAACTGAAAATGTTTTAGCTCAAGTGATTAAAGCAACAGAAAAACTATTCCTGCTGAAAACGAATGCTTTTAAAAATGCTCATTTTATCAAAACATGCTTCTAGGGCAGTTTACAAAAGAATAACAATGCAACAATCACAATAGCATCTATCATCAGTCAATTGAACCTTTAAAAATGCTAGAATATTAGAAGTACTATCTGACCGGGTGTGGTGACATCCATGTTTGACATGGGTACTGAAAATAAAAAACAATAGAAAGTTGATGTTTGCAATAAAAACTGTCCAAGAGTGTTGGGAGTAGCTTGTTGTTGTTGATACCTGCCCTTGAGTCGACCTCGACTTATAATGAACATGTGGATGAGACATCTCCAAGCTCCATTATCCTCCACTGCTCTGCTTAGCTACATTCAGGCCTGTAGCGTCCCTGCTATGTTGAGTCTATCCATCTGGCATACAAACTTCCTCTCTTTCTACTGCATTTCACTTTTCCTAGCATTAGTGTCTTTTCTAACAAGCGGTGCCTTATTGTGATGTGGCCAAACTACGACAGCCTCAATTTGATCATCTTGACTTCCAGGGAGAGTTCAGGCTACATCTGTTCAAGGACCCATTTGTTTGTCTTTTTGTCTTCCTACGGTATTCTCAGCACTCTTCTCTGGCACCACTGCTCAGAAGAGTTGGTTTTCTTTTTATCCATGTTCTTCACTGTGTCCAGCTCTCACATGGTGTACATGGTGATGGGGAATACAATGGCTTGGGCAATTCTAACTTTAGTGCTCAGTTGTACATCTTTATTTTTTAGGATCCTGTACCGTTCTTTCACAGCTGCCCTTCCCATTCCCACTGGCATGCAAAAGTGGAAAGGGAATTCCCCATTTAATCCATTTATACAGACACTGTTGGATGGGACAATACCAGGTGTAGTCCTATCATACAAGGAAAATAAGAAATGAACTTCTGCTTTCTGGTTTAATGTAATGTCTGATGTACTATTGGCATCAGTATGATGAAGTGGTTTGAATGTTGGACTATTTGAGAGGCTAGGGTTGGAATCCTGCTCAGTCATGAAAACACACTGGGTGACCTTGGGCAAGTCACACTCTCTCAGCCTTAGAGGAAGGCAAGATCTCTTCACTAGATCCCTTCTGATCTTGGAAGCTAAACAGGATCAACCCCGGTTAGTACTTAGTTGGGAAACTTCCAATGAATACCAGGGGCTCTAGGCTATATTTCAGAGAAAGGAACTAGCCAAACCACCTGTGAGGATTCCTTGCTTAAAAACATCCTATGAAATTCATGAAGTCACTATAAATTGACAGGTGACTTGAAGGCACATACACACATAGCCTTAGGATATAGCAGATCGTTTATCTGACTATCTTCTGTCCTATTTCATAGCTTTTGCAATTCCCCTGGAGACACCAACTCCCATATTTTCTTTAAAAAGGAATAATAAACCTCTATATATCAGTCAAAGCTACAAACTCCCAGCAAATAAAATGTTTGAAAAAAGAGACAGGGTTCACACTTTCAGAACTGCCTGGGAAAAAAGCCAAGATGTCATTAGAAGCACTCAGGTTACTGCCGAGTGTGAAAGTGTGTCTTGTCTCATACACAAATACTGAGGAGGGGAAGCCAAGAATTAGGCATTTTAACAAGGCCAGGGGGATTAAAATCCCAGCAGCAAATACTCTTCATGCTGGAGTGTATTTTCTCCCTCTAGAAGGATGAAGGAATCCGAAAGGTTTTGTGCAGTTCCAACTGATAACATCTATGTGCCATTGAGGAGTATCAGCCACATTCTCTGCATAGACAATCACTTTTTCTCCCCTTTACTCTCTCTGTGCCAAATGAGTTTTCTTGGCTTCAAATATTTCTTAATCATGGTTTCTTAGAGGATTACGAGGGAGCTGGTAAGGATTTTATTTCCCATTTTGTTAAAGTTCAGCACAAGCTTTTTCTTGGGTATTTGCTAAGACTGGAGCCTTGGGATAGTCGGAGAAGGAACGTGCAAAGGCATTCATAGATAGTTTGGTTTGTTAGCTCTTCATTATACAGTGATGGGATCCATTCCTTTGTCTTTTGAGGAGGAGGCCATGCTATCTGTAGAACTCTTGATCTGAGCCAGACAAATCGCCCTTAGAAGTATCATAGTCATGCCATCCCGAGAGTAAGGATGTGAAGAATTTTCACACATTTTCTTGTCCTTCAGGGAAAAGGTTGTCTCAACATATCTGGACAAATTTTTCATGACATAGTCCCAAACTGTGAAGAAACATTGAAAAATGTGCAAAAACAATTCTGATCTCACTCAGCAGGCAGGGGGGAAATGGTGCTATTTGTTCCTGCATGCAAGAACAAAATAAGCAAATATAAGGTTCATCTGGGGAGGAAGAAGCATGTTTGTTAGCTTCTGTGCTAAAACTGAGTTTGTTGGCTCCACGTTTTCATTTATGGAGTGTGGAACCTTTTCTGTATGGGCCTATCCAAAAATCAAGAGCTGTCCCTCATCCCAGGATGTTATCTCTTGAGGGAACAACAGAGGTCTTCCAGCATGACACTGCAGGGGATGGCCAGGAAAGCCAGAGTTCAGCCCTTCTAAATCTTTTGTGCCTTTGAATGGATGAGTGATCTTCCTTTATTTATTTAAGCAGGCTGGTGTACAATAAAACCAGTTGAAAACAATGTGAATAATTGAAATGATTTTAAAGGACTAAAACATATTGAACAATTTAACAAGTTAAAAAGACAGATTAAAAGAGTTAATGAAGTTTAAAATGGGATAAAATAGTGTACGTGTGAGGGTTTTAGTAAAATAAACTGAGCCCCCAAAGCCTTTAAGAAAAGGCATGTTTTAACTTGGCACCTAAACAACATCAATGTTGGCACCAATCAGGCCTTCAAAGGGAAGGTGTTCCAACAACTGGGGTGGCACAACAGAGGAAGCCATCTTCTGTGTCTTCCTACAACATATTGCCCTGAAAGATGGGACACAGAGGAGGACCCCATCAGCAGACCTTAAACCTCAGGTAGAAACATATATGGAGAGGTGCATCCTTGATGCCTAAACCTGATCTGTGCTTTTTAAAAATCCTAAACCTGATCTGTCCTTTAAAGAAAAAGGTCTTCTTATTCATATGCTCTTCCCTCCTGGTTAAATGTTTGAAGTCTTTCCTTTCTGGGCTCTTAAGTCTGCTGCTAAGACGTCTTTTCTTTATAATGTGATGACTGATCATTTTGCAAGGCAAGAGGTTAAGGTGCAGTAGTGTCACTAGGGAGTGTGGGGAATGTGGACTGAACCCAGTCTAGTCCTCCTCCTGCTTTCTCCAGTGCTGTGGCTCTTTCGGACAAGGGAGCCAAGGCACCTGAGAAGGAAGGCAAGTGCACACCCCTTCCATCCGCTCACACTGCCTTGCTTGCCCAGTCGTTCAGCCCCTGGCATCCATGGGTGGGCATCTGACTGGATGACAAATGTCTGGAGAAAAAGGCAGGCAAGTGAGACGAATGGAAGAGATAGGTCAGGATAGGGCTGAGCAGGGCAGGCCACTGCCACCCCTGTAATCCCCTTCCAGGAACCCACACCTGGTGACACCAATTCTAGGGATGGCACTCTTAAGATGGCTGCAAAGACAACAAAGGTCTTGTGGCATGTTAAATACTAACAGATTTCCTTTGGTGTAAGCTCTCATGGACTGCAGCCCGCTGCATCAGATGCAGCCTGTTTAGTACATCTGATGAAACAGACTGCAGTTCAGGCAAGTTTATGCCAAGTAAAACTTGTTGCCGATAAGACTTTTTGTTGCTTTTGCTGCAACAGACGGACACAGCTGTAGATACAAAATAGTAGATGGGTGGAAAAGGGTACACAACACATGCTCAACAGCTTTGGAAGTGCTCAAACAAGATCATCAAGCAAACACGAAAGTATATTTAGCATCACAAAAAGTCCTATGGAGGTTTCATTCCATTCCGATAATCTCAGGGGCTATTCTATGAGAAAGAAATTCATAACAGCAAAATGTAGCTATTTTGTAAATTCTTTTTGTTAACATTCCTTTTCTGTTTATTTTTTTCAACATAGTTTCATCATTTTTGATATCTGAAATGCGCACTGCTGGAATCTCTAAGAGGCTGAGGCAATTCCACAGTGGGGTTTTAATTCTTGCAATCTTTCTCCTGTTTGTAATCTTTTTTCTTCTTCCTTGTTACCCTTCCTTTTCAGATGAAGTTTATGTTTTAACAGCCCCCTTGTTGTCCATATCATCTTGGTAGCCTTTATATAATTTAAAACACACAATGTTGTGTAGGAATAGGATAGCAGTCCTTTGAATAGTTCATGAGCCCTCTGGTGGAATTTCCCATGTTGCACAGAATTTGTCAGAGCTTCATCCAAGGCTGAATACGGTTCCTTTGTTAGGCTTTTCCACACTGGAAATTTGTCATGATATTGTGGCTATCGCTTAGTGATCAGCTTAGTTTATCATCGTTCATGGATTATACAATGGAAGTAATGGGTGTGACTGTTCAGATGCTGGATAATTTACCTTTAAGATGCTGTGATATCCCCATTGAGAGCCATGTAAGGCTTAAATGTGGAAACCTAACAGTCAGCTCTATGAGAAAGAGAGTAATAAAACTTTGAATTAATAGGAAAGGTGGTGGCAGGTAGGAATCCTTAGACATGCCACCCGGTTTCTGAGCTTCTAGCACATGGTTACATGCGACTTTCAAATATATCCTTACAATTTTAAAGAGCTTAGTTTTCAAACATCCAGGAATAACCTCTGAGTTGTGAGTGGCCCATGGTGAGTTGGCACGAATTCAGCACTATTTTTTGAGCAAGCAGGCTGGGAAAATACTAACAGAACAAGATCATCAGGATCTATGGGTTGCCTCTCCACTGTAGAAATACTGCAGGTTGCATTCTGTGATGACATCCGCACTGTAGAAATAATCCAGTTTGACACTAGTTGAACTGCCATGGCTCCAATTTACAAAATCCTGGAATTTGTAGTGTTTTGAGCCACCAGCACTCTATGGCAGAGAAGGCTAAAGACCTTGTAAAACTACAAATCCCAGGATTCCATAGGATTCACCACTTGAAGTGGTGTCGGACTGCATTGTTTATACAGTGTAGACTCAACCCTTGATTTTTTTTTGGGGGGGGGGGGCAGTGTTCTAGTAGTTTCATGGCTGGCGGTGTTGATATATCAGGATTTTTGGTTAAGAAGGACAATAAAGTTAGTTGCAGTGTCATCAGAATTTCCGGTTCCTGCTAAACTTCAGTTTTCAGACTTTGCAATAAGTGAATGGATGGATAAGGTTGGAAATTAATTTCCTTTTTTGTTTTTCTTTTTAGAAAAAATAACTTAGTATGAGCTATGTGTGTAGAAATACAGGGCTGATATTCATTTTGAATGGGTAATTAAAATCCATTAGCTTTACAAAAGACCTCTTCTTGATGAAAATGAAAACAAAGACTGATTTGCTTATATGTAACAATAAAACTGCCTCCTTTTGGAGACTGCCCTTGGGGGTATGGCTATGAGGACTGTCATGATGAATGTCTACACTGTAGAAATTGCCATTACACCAGAGGGAAGCACTGGGTCCAGTATTGAAGAAGAAGCTGTGCCATACCTACTTAACAAGTCTTGTAAGGCAGCCCTTTGGGGTTCAGTAAACACCTTCACAAATGAAATTATTTGGCAGCATGATTAAAACTATATGAAAAGAAGCTTTTCTTCATACAACATACAATTAATTTGTAATATTTTCTTCAATACTACATGAGGAGGAAATGCTAGAGAAAAATCATGGTGGAATGGCCTAACAGTGGCGGTTAGCAATTATGTCCAGAGATGGTTGGTAGCTTCCAAGACATTAGAATGATGAATACACTGGTTTTACTCTGAATTTTTAAGGAGCTATCCAAATGCTTGAACCCTATCTCCAAAATTGACTTTACACTCCAGGAAACTCTTATCAAGCTTCAACTAAAACATACAGTGGATTTATTGAGTAGAGAGAGAATAGAGAGGTTATGCTAGTAAACGACTAAGAGGTGAAAGAAAAGATGGATGAACAAGCTACTACTGGCTATATGACTGAAGTTGAAGGGAGGTGTGTAGGAGAAAGGAAGATCAAGCCTAAGAGTATGGTGCGGTGAGGAAGCAAAGGAGAAGAAAGGAAAGACAGTGGACTAGTCTCTTTACCTGTTTCTATCTCTGTTGCCACCTTGGGGACCTATCACACTACTCAGTTACAGCACTGTGATTTTACTTTAATGGTTGTTGTTCTATCCTATGGAATCCTGGGATTTGCAGTTTAGATTTGCAGTTTATTGAACATTTCCAGCCAAACTGTTCTAGTGCTTCACCAAACTACAAACACCAGGATTGCTAGCTGCAATGTATGTTTTGGGATTCACCATATTTCATATCTGGTGATAGCATGTTTTTGAGAGATGGATGGCCTTTCAGGAACACTAGGTGAGGTTCTCATGAGTAAAGGAATGTATCACAAGGCATGTGTACATCCAGGTAAACAAGGCGGTCATATCTAAATGTGTGAATTAAGTGCTTTTCCCTTCTCCCAAGTAATCAGCATTTCCTCTTGCAACTTGAGAGAAAGGATATCCTTTCACCCAAAGCAATACACCAACATCTCCATCTACTTCTTGTTGTATCCCCAGCCAAACTTCCCTGATCTTGCGGATCTCCTGATTTAATCACTGGTTTTGTCTCACTAAAATTAAAGCTATCAACCAATCTAGAATCCCATTGTTGACTCCTGTCAAAAGACTTCCAGCCTTTGTCACCTGGCCAGGTATCCTATTGTTTTGGACTTGTTTTTAGGTATAAGTATTGAACTTAAGAACCTAGCTTTTGTACATACACCCCAGGGATGTAGCCAAAGGGGGGAGGTCCTTGGGGTCCGGATCCCCCCTTCCGTTAGATAAAATGAATGGTGCATGCAGCTGCATCACCAGACCCAAGCCCCATTATAATGGTGGTACTTAGTCTGGACCCCCCCTTCCCAAAATCCTGGCTACGTCCCTATACACCCTCATACTCTGTGTATGTTCTGTGTCACTCTCAGAGCTCCCAGTCTGAACCACTCCATCCAGTTTTCCATTGCGTATTCCGTGGACAACTAATTGTAACCCCCTGTAAATCCCTAAAACTCCACTAACTCTTTTTCATATTTCCATTTTGGTTAGCTCTGTAAGCTGTGTCTGTGTGAGTCACTATTGCCCCTGTGTGATATTTTTTCTAAATCAAACCTGTCTCAATTCACCCCAAACCTAGAGTGCTCCTCAGTTAGTACTGGTATAAACAGGTGCAAACAGTCCAAAGGTTACCCGAACCTCTTGCAAAAGTTAATTCCCCAATATATGAAGTAATGTTGATAGTTGGTGGGGACCCCCCCCCCCCCAGTCTCCCCAACCTGTCTTTGGGTAACAATAGAACACAACCATGGCAGTTGCAATAGATTAATAGTGTTATAAATGAGTAGTGTGGAAAGATCCCCAGAGGCACATAGTGACAAGGGTTCTATCTTTTCCATTTCCAACATAGTGGGATGAGGCGAACACAGAACGTTGTGTAAGACAGCAGTACTCTGTGGGCGAAAAGGGGAGTAAAAGTGAGGCTCTGTGTGTGTGTGTGTGTGTAAGAGAATGATATGCAGCCCTGTTTAATACAACTGTGGGATCAAAGAACTTCACACAAGCTGCTCAATGTTCTTCCTCTATTCAAAAGGAGGGAATGGAAGGGCAGGAAAGAGCGATGCACCTAAATGAGTCTCTGTGAAATAAATAAGCAAACAAACTGCCTGCAGGATGGCCTTTGCAAGAATATATGCCATTCACATTGACCTTTACTGATGTATGTTTAAAACTCTGGCTTCTCTGTACTTCCTCAAACCTGGAAATGCATTATAGGCCTGTTGGTTTTTAAAAATGTGCCTCATGCTGGTGTACAAATACTCAGTGAACTTTTGCCTTTAATTTTTCTTCCTTTTCACCCTTTCTTCTCTCTCTTTTTTTCCAGGTAAGTGGCATTTGCTTATTGTTGAACTTCAAAAAAGTCGAGATGTAGGGATGTAAAACGTCCCCCACTTCAACCCAGTTGGCAGTTTCTTGGCAGGTAAATCTAAATTTCAGTTTTCTTTGTTCCTGGGTAAAACTCTTTTCTTTTATTCTCCTTCCCAATCCAACCCCCACCCCAACTCCTACCCCAGTTTGTGGTGAGTGAATGAGCAAGCAGGTTGCACAGGGTTTTATTCACAGTTCACTGACTTGAAGCCTAGACTTGCATTGTGGATTGGCATAGCTGTCTATCATCTCTGTTTTAGGCAGGCTGTTGCTCTTTGGGATTTGGAGAGGTTCGGGACCCTGGAATTTCAGCCCATGAATATGGGTTGCATTATAGGCAGCTGCCTGGAGTGTGCACAGTGAATTTCCTTCTCACGAATCCTTGCTCAGTGGTGCAGACACTTTGCTTAAGATGAGCAATATCATGGGACGGAGGACGAGAGATTTAGTAGGTAATGAATTAAACTCTAGGGGAGTGGATTTAGCCCAGTGCGAAAACCTATTTGTTTGGAAGCAAGTGCTGCTGAGTTTATTGGAACTCACCTCTTAGCTTTTAATAATGCAGGTTTCATACACATGGCTAACTGCTAGCCCTTGGGCTAAATCTTGACACTGAAGTCATTTTCTCATCTCGGATGCCTGGACCATTTTTTTTTCAGGTTGTCAAAACCAGAATTTCAACACACATCAATATTGCATTTCTCTTTCAGACTGGGGATGTGGGATCCATGCGTGCTCTGGCTTTTGTGCCTGGTCCATGCATGTTCTGTCTTTTGTACCTGAGCTCCAGAAATAAGATTTCTTGGCTAGATAACTTTCATATGAAGCTAGCTTCTCATGGCCCATGGAGCGAACAGAACAGTCCTTGACCCCATAGAAGCCTTGGGTCATGCACACCTTAGAAAAATACAATTCAAGGTACTTAGTGATTTTATGTTTCTATTCAGATGCAAGGGCAGCAATGCTCCAAGCAAGGAGTGATCTCACCATGAAATGCCAAACTGTTGTAACCTCCTCCCTTTAGACTATGAGCTGTCAGATCCAAGTCCCATTGAATTCAGTGGAACTTATTCCCAGATAATTGGGTATATAATTAAAATTTTAATGGCATAATAATAACAATAAAAATAATGGTACAGTTCTTCAGTTTATCTTGGGCTTATTTCATATCAGAGACTGGAAATTAGAAAGCCTTAGTGTAAAGAAGTATGCTGTTGTCTTGCAAATGATCAAACAGACAAAAAACAACAAAAGCACCCTGAATATTAATCTCTCATTTTATAAGGAGAAGAGAGGAAGGAAAACAATTATCACAAACTTACTGCCTAACTTCATAGGATTATACTGTTTTTTTTTTATTTTGGTTTGCTTTTGTCTGATTGATGGTCTAACTACTGACTACAACTCTCAACAAGTTAAGCCTTTAAAGTGCTTTTAAAGATTTTAACTCCCTTAGTTTGGTACAATGTCCAGCTGTGATCCACTCTGCATTTACCTGGGATGAAGCTGCATTAACCTAAGGGGTTTACTCTTGAGTAGACATGTGTAAAATACTCCTGTAAGTGCCCTTTGCTTTTTTTCTTTTCTGAATTGTGCCCAGTCTGAGACCTCATCCACATTTCAGTGTAATTTGCCTTTGTGTGGTATTGGTTTGTGTAGCTTCCTGCTGTTTCCAGCATACCTATAATGGAGTCTCACCCTGTGTTTGTATCTCTTTGATAAAGCAAGAGCAATTGGATGGTCCCAGAGGTGCATTTTAAGAACACCGTGTCTCTGTGTTTCAGATTGTGTGAGATTATTCCTTAGGAGCGGCTATATCTCTGTTCGGCAATCTGGTTCTGTATACCGAGTGTCTGTTATAAACCTTTTAATGGGTCTGTGTACTTAACTGTGCATGCCAGAGGCAAAAATAAAATGGCAAGAGGGGGGAAAAGGACAACAAGAAAAGAGAATTTAACTTTAAAATGGAAAAGGGTAACTTTTCATTCAGTACTAATCATAAAGGCATAATAATTGTCTGGTATATAAAAGTAACCACCATTCTCACATGCAAAACACACGGGGATGTCTCTTACAATCTCATTTTGAACATATGCCTTTAAGCCCTGCTTTGAATTGCCCAAGGTTAAGATGGTTTTGTTGGATGGTTGTAGGGTACTACACTTATACCTGGGGCCTTCTGTAATCAAACGGTATATTCTGTTTGTATTCTGTGTATTCTGTCATTGGATGGTGGCTTCTTCCCTCCTCTTTTTATCATAAGATTTCACACAACAGAGGATTGGCTCTTTTAATGGCTGTGCTGCTGCATGTGTTGATCCAATTGTGAAGGCAGCCACAATGGTCATTCATGCTGCTTCACCCATCCTTCCTCAGACAATGAGAGGTGGAAATTGACTGGAACTAGGGGGCTTCAGGTAATGTAGAGTAGATCTGTTTTCACAGAATCATAGAGGTGTGAATCTCATCATCCTTGAAGGTGAGCGAGAGATCTGAATTTCCAGACAGTAGAAATGCTTATAAGAATCAACATATCTTGGAATCTGATGCCATTCCATTGCCGAGAATCTAACTATCTTCCAGACGGATATCTTTCTATAAGTTAAAACTGTAATGTTTTTCTCATTCAAGAAAAGGCACAACTTATAGGAGAGCCAATGGCTACATCCTATTTATCTACCGGTTGTTGTTGTTTTCCCAAATATTTTGTTGAACTTTAGTTACAGTGGCGCCTTGGTATCTTCTGAAGATTGGTCCCATGGATACCAAAATCTATGGATGCCCAGGTCTTATATACAATAGCATAGTAAAATGGTGTCCTTATATAGTGGTAAAAACACGGTTTGCTCTTTGGGGATTTTCTTTTGGTTGAATGTTTTCCAGCCATGAATGGTTGAATCTAGGGATGCAGAATCTGTGGATAACTGTACTCTCCACCTCCTCCTCCTGCTCCTCCTTCTTCATACAGTGTGTTGCCTATTTTTCAACTGTTATACACACAGTTAGACTGGATCTTCTCTTTGGTTGTCTATTTGCCCCAGAGTGTGCCATTTTGTGGGGTAAAAAAAAGTTCTTTATTAATATCACTCTTCAAATAATCATCACATAAGGTTGCCAGGGTGAAAACTGGCTGGCTCTTCTGTACCTTTAACAGTTGTGTGCAAGAGGGAATTTCAACAGCAGTTGCTTGCCAGGAGCACTTTCCCTCTGGCATCCCTAAGTTGAGCCAGTTCTCTGACTATTTTTGTTCAGGGGTCCACCTGCCCAGAACATAGAAACATTATATTTTAGATTGAAACTCCTATAATGCTCAGGTTTTACTTCCAAACTTCTAGGATTGTGTAAACTTCCTAAGCTGCAAGCCTACTCCACAACTGCAATCATACAATGAAGCAGAAGCTCTCATTCCTTTCCAGGGGGGCAAGACAAGCATCATTGTGGTCCATCATTGTGGTACACTGCAGAAATAATGCCGTTTGAGACTGCTTCAACTGTCCTGGCTCTGTGCTAGGGAATCCTGGGAGTCATCGTTTATCATGACACCAGAGTCGTATGACAGAGGAGGCTAAATGCCTCACAAAACTACAGTTTCCAGGATTCCCTAGCATTGAGCCAAGGCAGTTAAAGCAGTCTCAAATTGGATTTTTTCTGCAGTGAGGTTTGGACCTATATGAAACAAATATGTTTATTTAGGAATGGACTTTGTTTCCTTCTGCATAATCCCAGCTAATAAAGTGAAACCAGAGAGGAACTTTGACTTGGCAAAAGTAGCAGTTTACATAGAGGAATTTCATAATTTTCAAACAACAGAATTGAAATTGTGCATGTCACAGTCTCTGGGACATGTTCTCAAACGGAGGCAAAGTGCTCAAATCCCATGGTTAAACAGGATTTAAATCCAGGAAATTCCAACACAAGTCGGATTGTTTTCAATCCGAAAATTGAGCATTAACCCAACATTCACTTGTTCAGAAAGTGGGCACAATCAGCCACTTTTTTACTTTCGTGAAAATTCCAAATGTAAAAAGCAGCTGATTTTGCCCACTTTCTGCACAGGTTAATGTTGGGCTAATATTCAATTAGTCCGACGTAGTCTGAAAACAATCCCACTTGTGTTGGAATCTCCTGGATTTAAATCTTGTTTATCTACAGGATTTGGGTACTTCCCTCCCATGGGATAAGGTCTTCATACAGGAATCATCCAGAAGGGAAAATAAGTACCAGAAGTTTCCAGCTCTCTTATTCTCAGGCTGGTGTGAAAAGGTCCTTAGTACTTGGTTTCTCATCGTGCACAACAAACTAATATTATATCCTAACCAATGGTTATGTTAACAGCATAAGAGACATTGACAATCGTGCACAGGTAGAACCATTTGCTGTGTTCATATTCCCTTGGTCTGTTTGCCTTTTCCTTTACTTTATATGTCTAAACTGTATTTCCAAATCCTTAGTGGAAGTTTACATTTAGTGCAATGCTAGAAGTTTGGGGGCTGAAGGGAAATATCATTTGGGCAGGAGAATTCTTATTTGGGGAGCAATGCCTTTATCCGCTTTGATTCCTCTGCAAAAAAGCAGAATATCAATAACTATTATTATTATTATTATTATTATTATTATTATTATTATTATTATTATTTTCCGCCTTCCATAGCTATAGCCCTGGCATTTGACCCTAGTTAACCTTGGTTAATGAATCCTTCCAATGCTCTGTTTAACTGCTGTGTGGTTTTGTGACACTTTTTCTCCTTGCTGGCTAGCCCTGGAAACAAATGGACATTAATGCCATTCCTGTCCCACACACACTTCTGACTCACTTGGCCATTGTCTCTCGCCTGCTTCTTCAGTTCAGTAGTTTCTCTGCTTTCCAACTGTCTTTGAAATAAGTGTTAACAGGTACCTAGCACTGGGCTTGGTCCAGCCGGTGCTTTTGCATCATGGCTAAAATATTTTCTGCTGTGTTATTTGTTTCTGGGGTGGGAATGAGAAGAAATAGTTGGCCAGGTGGCCACCAAGGGACATAGTGCCTTTATACAAGTCTCTGCAGATTATGCAGAGCATGTCACTTTTTCTCAGGACGACACATTATCTCCTGATGGCAGATGCACTGAGGTAGAAAGCCAGGGTGATAAGTGATGCAGTTTATTAAGACATGTTTTAGAGCCGGTTCAAGGCAGCACTGTCTGGAAATGTTAATCAGTGTAACCAACAATGTATTGAACTACCTCCTGCTTACCACAGGGAATGAAGGAGGACAACGGGATATGTTAAAGATATTGTGTGTCGACAACCTCAGCCTAGATTTGACAGAGAAAAAAAGATACAATGGAGAGCAGACAATGGTGGAGGGGCGGAATTGGGAAAGTTAGACTGCAGAGAGTGAAACTGGCAGGTTAGTTAATCACCATTTGGAAAATCCATTATGTGTGCATATGTAGGTGTAGCTGATCTTTTGTCTATCTATCTATCTGTCATGATACATGTGCCCATCCATCCATCCATCCATCCATCCATCCATCCATCATCTCTGCTTTATAGCACATACCCTCCAATGTCAGATGTGATAATTGGGGCACACTTTATTGTAGAAGTTTTGGAAGCGCGTTCCAAACATAGCAGAAAGCATAAGATGAGGGGGCTAGCATTTAGAGCAGGGGTTGGCAACCTATGGCCCATGGGCCAGATCTGGCTCGGCAAGGCCTTGGGACTGGCCCCAGCCTGGTCCTGCTGCCGACTGCCGCCCCCACCACAGCTTCCGCGCCGCTCCGGGCGCCATTTTGAGTTCGGCCCCCCAATTGTCTGAGCGACAGCAACCCGGGCCCTGGCTAAAAAAGGTTGCCTACCCCTGATTTAGAGGAACAGAAAATAATATCACAGCATTAAACTAAAATCCAATTAAAATGAGATTACTGAAGTGTCACGGTGAAACAACAAATACACACACACACACACACACACACACAGAGAGAGAGAGAGAGAGAGAGAGAGAGAGACAGGATTCCAAACCCTACCTGAAGAGTATTTGCTTCTGAATGACTTCTTCAAAAAAGGCCCTGTAGTTGAACACACCACACTAGATATCTCAGACAAGCTGTGATTAAAATGTTTAGGAAACTCCTATAGCCCCTGGAGTTATGGAATGACAGCACAGTGTTGGTGCAAATTTCGTAGAAATGTCATTGATTTGAATTTCCCTCAATTTTCCTTTGGAGACCAAAAAAACAAAGCACATATATTGAATGGTCTGTTTTCGAAGACTTAGAGGCTGTACAGACCGGGTTGAAGTGCCAGCATGGGGGCGGCATGGAGGCGAGGTGTTTGGATGCAGCATGCCCCAATGACGCCACAATGCTAGCATCACACCACCCACCTGACTGCATTGTGGGCAGCATCACTGTGCTCCTTTGGCATGGCATTTATAAACATAATGCCAAAAGGAGCACCAAAAAGTGCCACCGTGGCAGCAAGGAAGCTTTTTGCTGGCTCTATAAGGAGCAGCATTTTGCCATTTCTTTTAGAGCTGGCAAAGCACCAGATCGGGGCCATGGCATGTGGTTGCAATGGCCTCAATCCAGTGCGGACAGGTTCAGTGGGACGCCACTCTATTGGGATGGTCTGTAGAGCCCCTTAGAGACTCTTTAAGCTGTCAGGCAGCAATCCCCATTACAGGCAGTGCTTGGGCTCTCCATCTGCTTTTCTTATGATGCTTGTTCTTGGAAGGATAGTATTTTTAGTTTTTCGACTTTGCTTCACCCGTGGCCATATTGATGTAACTTACCAGGATGAGGCTAATAAATGGTTTATAAATCTGTAGGTTCCTTCTCTCCAGCTGTGTCTGAATAGTCTGAAAATTATATAGCCTGTGAGTTTGGTGTATGGTAGACCCAAGAGGCACAAATATTGGAGGGGGGGAAGTATTTCTGTGCCTACCCTCTCTCATGCTGAACCTTCTTCTTGCACCGGAGAGCACCAGAGAATGGCTTGTTTGCACTCATTAACAGAGCTTCACCTGTATTTTCAGCAGCCAATGCTGCATGAATTGCTGGAGCTGGAGGTGGTTGCTTGAAGACTGCCAGAGGCAACTCTCATCATCTTTCTTTAGCCTTTCGGAATTGGTGCAGTCAAATAAACACCCTAGTCTTAAATGCTTTTTGATGGCATCTCTAGCTACTGACAGTGTTTAACAAGGGATCACAAGAACAATGTGGGTTTTTTTTTTTTGTATTTTTAATGAGCCAACTGTATTATTGTCTTACATCAAATGTTCTAAAGAGACTTAGGATATTATCAAAAGATCCTGACAACAATTACAAAACCACATAATGCATTTCTGGTTTGTCTTTCGGCCAATTTGGAAATAGCATCTTTTTAAAGCTATGGCTCCTATTTTGAAATGAGATGTCCTGCTGAGATATATAACAGATTCATAACTGTTTTGTTCCTACAAATCAAGTGTGTGTGTGTGTGTGTGTGTTCCCACTGTACATCATAGGCAGGTACACACTTGCAGCTGTACACAATAGATGTGGCTGGTCTCCTGTTGATACACTAAGCCAGTGTAACAGTCCATGGTGTTTTTTCAGCACTGCACAGTGACAGCAGGTATGAAGACAGTGCAATGGATAAAACATGAAAGTTTATAGCTTGGAAATACAGGTGCATTTTCTGTCCCAGTCAGATGTCTGAAAAAAAATGTCTGCACAATTTTCTGGCATATTCAGGAGAAGGTAAGTGTTACAGACATTTATTGGCTACTGCTCATGAGATCAACTCTCTGTATGTATGTGTGTGTGTGTATATATATATAGAGAGAGAAAGGTGTGGTGTCCTGAGGCAGTTTTGTACCTGGTTTAAAAATAAACATAACTAGATTCGTGGGCTTGGGAGAGATGAAAGATGAACACTCAAACACACATACATCCAATTTCAAAATGTCAGAACAAGCAGTGCAATGGTGAGACAAGCCAGTCAACCAGTGTTTGATTTGCATATATGCTAACAGCCAAATAATGTTGTAAAACCAAATTCATACCTTAGCTGAAGAAACCACTCTGTACCTTTATTTACCTTTATAGCTCCCTCTGAAACTCTAAGAGTCTCTATCTCCATATCACACTCTTATTTTCTTGCATTGTTTGTCATCCATCTACCTATATGAAACATTTTGGTAATGTTAATACTGTCAGCTGACGGGATGCACCATTAGAAAAGACAACAGAGTGGGTTTGCCATTGTGATCCTCTGAGGCTGAGAAAGTGTGACTTGTCCACAATCACCCAATAGATTTACATGGCTGAGCTGGGATTTCGACCTTGCTCTCCAGAGTCACAGTCCAGTACTCAAACCATGTCACCACACTGGCTCAAGCCTTGATCTGACAATACTTTGTCCACTCTTGATACACACACACACACACACACACAGAGAGAGAGAGAGAGAGAGAGAGAAGAGGTGGAACTTTCATTTTGTCTGCAACGTGTTCTACATATGGCTACCCTTGTGCCAAGTTCGGAAGCTTCAGGTGATTCAAAATATGGCAGCCAGATTTGTTAACTGGTACTCCTAGGACTGACCGCATAGCACCTGTATTAAAAAATCTTCACTGGCTGCCGATTAGCTTCCGGGCGCAGTACAAGGTGTTGGTTATTACCTTTAAAGCCCTACATGGCTTGGGTACAGGTTACTTGCGGGAATGCCTTTCTCCATAGAGTCCGCTCCACACTCTCAGAATGTCTGGGAAGCTTCTACTACAGACACAAAAAACTAGATTAACAACTACTTCCCAGAGGTCTTTTACTTCAGTTGCTCCAAAACCTGCCGGAGGAGATCCGTCATATTACCACCTTGGATGCTTTTAAGAAAGCCATTAAAATGAATCTCTTCCAGCAGGCCTTTCCACTAGAACCGACATGAGCTATATATATCCATCCTTTTCCCTATCCCTGACTGCATAAGAAAAGCACCCTAATTCTGGTTCAGCTATTGTATTTGACCTGTATTGTATTATATTATTTTGTATGTTTCGTAACTTGAAGGTTATTTTTATGATGTTTTAATGTTATAAATTTATATGCTCTGTATGTATTTTATCTGCTGTGATCCTGCCTCGATCCATTGGGAGAGGAGAGGCGGGAAATAGAAATAATAAATTATTATTATTATTATTATTATTATTAACGAGGAGAGATCAAACTTACTTTCTTCTCCTTCTGTGTGATGAGGGAAGGAAAGCTTGAGGGCCGAGAGAAAGCATAATGTGACTATCCCCAACACTGATGGGGGAAAAAAATAATTGTTTAGCCGTGAATGAATTTTGGATATTATCTAACCTGTAGTTTCTAGCCTTATCATCTTTTCTGGGTCTTTTTCTCTCAGTTCCATGCTCACCTAAGAGCAACAACTGATGGTCCACCCTTGTCAGTTTTCATTCCACTATTAGACCTGTCATCTCCCTGTAGCATGTCTGTACAGCTGTGTTATTGCCATCGCTACTACTACATTGCTGTGGCAACTGGATTTCCACGCTCCACACACTGACAGTGTAATAAAACATTTCTGTTTCCGTGGGCAACTTTTCCTCCTGACAATTGGCAGGTATGTTTTGCTGTTTGTTTCCCCAGGCTTGTTATTAATACATTGTTAGCTCTTTCCATCCAACCGCACCCCTACTGTGCTAGCGACCGTCTCATGCACTGTTGTGCGAGGGATGGGGGAAGATTACATTGTCGCAGTGGGTGGGCTACTTCTGTGGGAGCAGGAAAGAGGTCAGCAGCTCAGGATGAGTAATCTTCAGTGCACCAATAGCCACAAAAACCTTGCTATCTGGTGGTGCTCAGTCCTACTCGGTACTTTTTTCTGTATCTGGATGAGAGTGAATTGGGCTTTGCTTCATTTTGTTCAAGTAGGAATTTTTCAGCCAGGCATTTTAAATATCTTGGATGTGATTCTATATCGCAGCCTATGTTACAGAACTCTACACTTACTTTGCTATGTAGCAGAGGCACTATGAAACCCTCCTAGTGAATTGTAAAGGTGGATATCAGAGTTCCAGCAAGAATGTCCCAATACATTGGGCTCTACTGATGTGCATCAGCCTTAGCCAGTGTCCTATGCACATTGAACTGTACTGATGCACATTGGCACTCCTTAGCCAGGACTGCCTGATGCTCATCAGGAGTGTCTGATAGTCATCTGTTCCAATGTGCAGTGGTTTCAACGCACAACAGTCATTCCGTTAGCTTCTCTAATGAAATGACTGTTGAATTCATTAGCAATATCATAGCAACCCCTTGCTTGATACTGCAAAACTTTCTTATAGATGTAAATCCACTTCCATAGACATAGGTCCCAGACTGAATTCCAGCTGTAGCTTTACATGCAACTATGTATTAAATGCCCCTTGACTTTCATATATACGTTGTTCAAGTCATTGTCAAGTCAAGTGTGTGTTTGTGTCATTGTCAATTTACGGTGACCATAAGGTGAAGCTATCACAGGGTTTTCTGGGCCAGATTTATTCAGAGGAAGTTCATCTCTGCCTTCCTCTATGATTGAGAGAGGGTGATTTGCCAAAGACCACCCAGCAGGACTTCATGACTGAGCAGAGATTAAAATTATTGTCTCCCAAAGTCCCAATCCAACATTCAAAACACTACACTGTCTCTCTCTCTCTAGGAGTACCTGGTATCTGCTTTACAATATTTTTGTAACTAAGGCTCTGTTCAGACCAGCCTTTAAGGCCGGCCTGTGGCCGGAGTCAGGGCATTGCATCTACATGATGCATGCCCCAACTCCACCCCCACAGTGCCATGATGCCACACACTGCTCCACACGATGCACGGCATCATGGTGCTCCTCCAGCACTGCATCCATATGATGCAGTGCCAAAGGAGCACCACCAAGTTACAGTGCTGCAGCTTTTTTGCGATTCCTTTTTACAGCTTGGAAAGGCTGGATTGGGACCGTGGCATGCAGTTGCCGCAACTCTGATCTGGTTGAAGAAGGGGCAGCTGGAGGCCACCCTTTTGGGTCTGTTTATACAGCCCCCCAGTTACCATTTTTAAAAATTCACTTGTCAACTCATTTTAAATAATCTTAAAACAACTGTTATATCAATTCAGACTTACACATGCTTAAAATAAGTTGACTGAAATTAGTGACTTAATGTATTATTTTACTGAGTTTGTTGTACACATGGCTATGTCTGGATCCCATTCATTTCTACATGGGGTGGGGAGAGATTTTGATTTACTATGTAGCCCAGAAGAACTTTGGCTTTTGTGGATTTGCTAATTCACAGATTATTTGCTGTTGCTTCCCCTGCTGCCCTATGCCATTTTTAATAGGAACTGCAAGCCTTGTGAGACTGAAAGACTGTGAATGTGTGATGAAGCTTGTAAGTCCCTATTAAAAATGGCATAGGGCAGAGATCAGAGTTATATCTATTAAATATGACAAATTTAGAGGATAAGAGAAAGAGCATAGAGATTTAATATGTTACATGGTCACTGAGGCAGGACTATTTTTTGGGGGGGGAGGGAGGGAAGATATTGGAAAGTTAAGAAAATACTGAATGAATAGAGAAGGTAATGGATTTGGCAAAATTGGATAAATTAACTAATTATAGAAAGGGGGACTCATAAGAGGTATTTTTATGAATATGGAAACCTTTTACAATCCATGTACCAAAACAAAAGGGATTATTACTGTTATGGGATCTGATATTCAGAGAGTAAAGTTAAAGTTTTCAGATTTAGGAAAGAACAATAGGTGTACGATAGATAATTAGTGAAGAATATATAATGATAAAACAATGAAAGGGGGAGAAATTAGATTGTATGGTTAAGTGGCAGTTAGAGAAAAGAGAGAAGTCTTTTTTCAATGGGGGCAGGAGGGTAGGAGCTGTCATATATGCCATTTGGGTTTATGTTTTTGTTGTTGTTCATGTTTATATCCAAATCCACATATGTATGCAAGTTTTTATTTTGAAAACTATTAATAAATATTATTAAATTTTATTGCTTTTAAAAATGGTGTAGGGCAGCAGGGGAGGCAATGGCAAGCCTCGCCAGCCACCCTCTTCTGCCTTGCAAAGGAACCACTGCATCTTGAAGGCATCCATTGTGGGTCGACTCTGCAAATGTTACTCTTGTTGTGAGTTAAATATGGTTTTAGGGGAGTATAGTGCTTTGTGTTTTTACCACTTTTTATGTGGGAACTATGCCCCTAACCTTAGCAAATGTGGAGAGCTGACTATGGTGCTGGTGGTGGTGGTGGTGAATAAAGTGTTTATAGCATAAACTTTGTAACCTATCTTTTCTCCATGAACGCTGGTCAGTGGAGAACTGTCACTTACAATCAATAAAATAACATCCAATAAAACAGTTTAACACACTCTATAAATACCAATGTAAATGCACTAAAATACTGTCCTGGTATTCTATTAGCTCATAAAAACTTCCTTTTGGAATGAAAACATTTTATGGTCTCTTTTCTTTTCTGTCCAGCTCAAGGGCTGCTGTTACTGAAGGGCAGCCACTCTGCTCAGGAGAGACTAGAAAAGGATGTTTTGAACAGGATGCTTCATGCCTGCAGGTGTTACACCCACAAGTAGGATCTCATCTAACAAATTTTAAATGTCAGTAGAATCTGTCTAACAGAATCTGGACAATTACTTTTTCCAAAAACAGTTACAGTTCCCTTCTACATTACCCGATCCTGACCTAGTTGGATAATAATTATAGTGTTAGTTTTGTAAAAATTTCTTTATTCTTTCTCAGTCTCCAAAGTAACTGAAATAGTTTAGTTACTTAGAAAGCACAGTTGAACTACAGAAGCACAAATCATGAGATATCCCTCCCCCACTATTTAATGAGGCCACCAAAATAACTATAAAAGTAACTAAAGTTACAAGCTGAACTGTGAAAATAAATAAGAAAATGATGTTATTCCTCATTAAATTTCATTCACAATGTAACTTAGTTTTGTTGTCATTATTGGGAAGACCTGATTACCATAATTAGTAATTACTTGATTACAGTAATTACCTGGCTACAGTAATGTATTAACTGTGAATTAATCCTGAACCCTGTTTGCCCCTCTGGGCTTTCTCTCTCTGTATGTGATTGGAGTCTGTGTTGCAGAATATTAAGTATCAATTTGCTACAATCTTTTGTGTCTCCTTTTTTTGTGGATGGGGATGTATATTGAGTATTTCCAGTACTCTAGTATACATGGGGTATACCCCCTTTATAACAGTAAAATAACTCACCTTTTGCTCTAAGATCTGGAGCCCTCCATTACAGTGCCAGGTAATTTTTTACACCAAATATTCCTGTGCCACCTGACACTGCTGCTGCTGTGAGTCACTTGGTCTGAAGTCAGAACAAGGAAACCCAGCCATGAATTGATGCTGGGCATCTCATTTTGACTTCAGAGGGAAGCAATCCATGACAGGAGTGGGCAGCATAAGCAAACAGCCACCCACCATCGCAATGGAAGGGCCCAGGTAACAGGAGGACGTTGGGGCAGTTCCAGGGCTAGAATACTCCAGACTACTCTACAGTGGAACACACTTCCTCGGAAAGTGGTGATGTCTCCTTCCTTGGAGGTCTTTAAACAGAGGCTGGATGGCCATCTGTCAAAGATGCTTTGACTGAGAGTTCCTGCATGGCAGGAGGTTGGACTGGATGGCACTTGTGGTCTCTTCCAACACCATGGTTTTATGATTCTATGCTCTCAGATTATTCTGGCTATGTAGACAGGGCCTCTGTTGCTTAAGAAGATAGTGGTATCTTCAGAATGTCTCACATTCAAAGGTTGCATTTGATCAGTGACGCTACCACCTCCTGGCCTTACTAAAAGTATCCTATAACCTACTTTTGCTGTCTCATTCTCCAGGACCAAGATATCAATAAGCTTCTGAAAGGAACCACATGAAGGTAGATTTCCTGAAAAACCCAACCCCTGGGGTCCTGAAAGCAATGTCCCATAACTACTCCTCTTTTAAATCCCTTCCCGTCATTTTGATTAAACAAAAACAATAAATACTTTATAAAAGTGCTGGCTTAAATATTTAAATATTTAAAAGTGCTGGCTTAAATAAACATTTCAGTATGAACCCAGCTGTTGGTTTCAGTGGTATCACAGATGAGCCCAAATGAACTACAGTTTGGAATCTCTCTCCTTCCAAACTTCAGTCTGAAGTTTGAACCCCTCTCAAATGCATCTTTGGGATGTCCATCTGTGACCACATATGTATTTTTCTACATCACGTTTTAGCTGCATCCATGTCCATAAGAATACATTCAGCAACCAGCTGAGATACACCTTTCCCCTCATTAAGGATAAAAAAAATGCAAACTGTACATGCTTCTGTCATTGGAAAGAGTATTTCTGTATTTCTGTATTTCTGTTCAAGTCTGGATGTGATCAATCTTTATTAAGACCCCCAAATGTTTCCCACTTTTTGATGTGCCTCTAATTAGCCAGGCCCATGTTGTGGTAATGTTCAGCTTGCTGCTGCGAAGATGTGGTAGATGCTCTCAAACAGTAAAGCCAAAAACAAGAAAAAGAAAAGTGTCACCTGGAGCTACTGTAAGTAATGTGACCTCTGCTGAGGGTAAATGTTGAAACTTCAATACAATGCTGTTAGCGTCTGACCTTCTTCACCTTATCTAAGTACCTTCCTCCTTCCTTTGCCCCCTTGTGGGCTTCAGTCTGTTGTGAATGCATTGCCATGGTGATTTGCAGTTTCCCTTTCAGATAATGTTCTTACCTAAGGTGGAATCTTTGCAAAGACTAAGTTATTTGGCTGAAAGCAAGCTTGAGTATGAAGATTGCTTCAGCAGAATTTGCACCAAAAATCCACTTTTTACATCAGAGTTAACACTTTCTATAAAAGACTGCTTTCAGAAAAAAAATAATTCAACGATTAAATAGTTTTATATGATGTATACAATAGCAATAACAAGTACATTTCTATACAATTTATCAGTGAACTAGCACTCCCTAAACAGTTTATAGTGTGTAAGCCAATTGCCCCCAACAAGCTGGGTACTCATTTTACTGACTTATGAAAGGATGGAAGGCTGAGTCAACCTTGGAGCCCTCCTCTAGGATCAAATTTACAATGTTGTGGCTGCAATGCAAGCATTTAACCACTGCACCACCAGGCTCCTTGCACATGTCTCCAACCTTCTAATTGTTTATTGCATTTTTATGATGGGTGTAAAATGGAGAATATTCCATAACATATACAGTGGTCCCTTGCCTTATGCGGGGATCCGTTCCGGACCCCGCCACATAACGCAAGTTCCACCTATGCTTGAATCCCATTGAGGATAATGGGGCTTGTGCACACGCCGGTGTGCATGCTACAGGTGCATGTGCCATTCATTGAATGGTGTGGGGCTTCCAGCATAAACTGGAAGACACATAAAAGGCACCCGCGTATGACACGGGTGCACTGTATTTACAGCTGGGGCTGAGGAGTAAAAGAGTACTCCAAGGCCTTATTCAGATAGTGAAAATAATCCAGGATGAATCTGGATTGAATCTCTGTTGTTCACATGCCTCCAGAATGCACCTGATTAACTTTTTTTTGGGGGGGGGGGAGGGGCTACCAAAAGCACACTTATGATAATTGCCACCGAGTTTTCCCCCAAAGTTTAAAAAAAAAAAAGATTTGCATTGCTGGCAGTGTGAACAACCAATGTGAATAGACCTGGTATAATTTGGGATTAAACTCTGCATGCCCTGAATGTGTTTTGAATACATTTGCATTGTTGCCACCATGTTTATTCAAGTGCTGACATGCGTGAGCAGCTGAATTCCCAAAGATATGCATAGACATAGTTCCATAGCATGAATAACAAACCCGGAATGCATAAGTGAGGTTGTTTGCATTGTTCAACTAAAAAAAGAGACATCTGAATGACCCCCAACAGTCACAGTAAGAGGATGAAGCTTGAGATAAAGAATCTCATATATGCTCAGAGAAAAAGCCTAGGAGATCATGAAGAATGGGTGTAAACCACCCTAATAATACTAAAGAGGTACAAAATGCAAGTATTTAATAGATTGTTTCCTATCAAGGACAGAGTTTATCTTCCTGATATTGTTGTGTTTCAACAACTACAAGCTGCCCACGACTAATGGAGGATTGGAATTGGTATCTAAATGCATCTGGAGGTCCACATGTACCCCACCCCTCTTGTGTGCTAAATTCCATTCCAAACAATGAACATTGTTAGAAACTTGGATGCCAAAGTAGGGCAAAATGGCAAAGCAGGAGGAAAATAAACATGTATGGTATTTGTGTAAATCCCAGTGAGGTTTGAACAAATAGCACCTTTGCTGAGGACTGGTTCTGTTGAAATTTCTTAAAGGACTTGCTGAGAATGGAAGGGAGAAAAAGAAATAGTTCCTGATGAAGAGGCATTTTCTGGAAACATATTGGAATTTAGACAGCTGATATGTTTGTCTCCTTTTTAAAAAAATGTACCTGCTTACTGACCTATTGGAGTATGTCAACATGCTACAGAGAAATATAGTCAGAACTGTACTCCCAAGGAACAGAAGGAGAGAGGGATGGGAAGACAAGGCTAGGGGAAATGAGTAGCTGTCATTAGATATATTAAAAGCTAGGGCTGAGGAATAAGGAGTCAGTAAAAGGATGGAGTTTGAGAGAGATGGCACCTTGTACATGTTCACTGCGTAAGCTCTGGAGCTCAGGCAGAATCATTTAAGGAAGCAGGGGAACTTGGATTGTCTGAGTGTAAAATACTTGGAACAAGTGGGAGAGGTCACAGGCAGCAAAACAGTAGGAGACAAAGATCAGACAGCAGCATGGAGCAAGGCCATGAGTAGTTTTAAATGAAGAAAAGAAGAAGTTACCTTTTGGACTACCACTCTCTGCATGGTGGGTATGGTGATGATTTGCTGCCATTGCAAAGTAAAACAGTACCTAGATGGCCTTTCCCCTTTGTCTCCTCCAGCTGCTGTGGAAATTACTTTTGCAAGAAAACTAAACTGCATTGCAGCTTCCTACCCACAACAGTATTGTTAGAGCATTTAGTAGATAGCTGACAGCATAGCTGCCTCTAGGTGAGAGGTTCCTGCTGCATTTATTGCTCCGTGTTGCAATGTCTGGTTGATAGAAAGTAGAAAAGGATGGAGAGCCTCAATAAGAAATGGGTGATTCAGGTACATCAGGTAGGGTTTGACTGAAACTACCATCAGGCCTAGACAAAACAACTAAATGTGAGGATTGATGGAAGGTGCAATCCAACAACATGTGGAAGGACACAAATCCCCCTCCCATGTATAGGCCAACCAGTCTATAAGAATTGCATACCCTTAACATTTCACAGGTGTAAACTAGGACACATGTGGCCAACCAACACCACAATGTGGTCAAGATGGTAAAAGGTACTAATGAGGAACAATATACAAGCTAGGAGAAACTGCATCAGTTTGCCTGAGCATACTGCAGAGGGAAGGATTCTACTTTTTCCTCTCCACCCTGTTGAGTAAATTGAGTTCAAACAATTTTTACACTTTGAACTCTGTAGCAACTGAAGTAAGCTGGTGAGAAAGTGGAAATGTGGGAGTAGGATAGAGAAACTGGGACATTTTTAAAGCAGCTGAAAAAGTGGTGACCGGGGATTAATAGAGATTGTCCCTGACAAATTGGAGGATATAGAATTGTAATGCTCTCACTGAGGCTACCAGACCCTCAGCAGATAGCATGCAAGCAACAGTTTGGAGAAAGAGTCAGTTCCGAGGGGAAGGGAGACAATATTAAGGAAGGCGAAAGGGATGGCAAAAATAGTCAAACTGACATAGAGGAAACAAGGCAAACAGTGCAAGGACCCAACAGTGGGAGACAAAAAAACTTGCACAGGCAGCAAGTAAAAGAGAACCATGGTCTGCGATGTCTCTACAGTAATGCACAGAGCATGGGAAATAAGCAAGATGAACTCGAACTCCTAGTACAACAAAGCAAATATGATATAATAGGAATCACTGAAACCTGGTGGGATGAGTCTCATGATTGGAATGTGGAAATAGAGGGGTATAACCTTATTAAGAGAAATAGGCCAAACAGGAAAGGAGGAGGAATAGCACTATATGTCAGAGATATTTACACCAGTGAAGAGATCCTGGACATCAATCATGGAAGCCAGGTGGAGAGCATCTGGATAAGAATCAAAGGGGAGGGAAACAACAAGGATGTTACGGTGGGAGTCTACTACAGACCCCCAAGTCAGACTGAGGAATTGGATGATATCTTTCTAGAACAGATGACCACACAGTCAGAAAAGAGAGATGTAGTAGTGATGGGCGACTTCAACTATCCTGATATTTGCTGGAAGTCAAACTCAGCAAAATCCTCAAGGCCTAACAAATTCCTCACTTGCCTGGAAGACAATTTCATGGCCCAAAAGGTGGAAGAGACAACAAGGGGGTCAGCTATTTTAGATCTGATCCTAACCAACAAGGATGACTTGGTTAATGGGGTGCAAGTGGTGGGATCATTAGGTGGAAGTGACCATGTTCTCCTGGAGTTTGTAATACAGTGGAAAGGAGAAGCCAGGCATAGTCAGACACGCATCCTAGACTTTAGGAGAGCGGATTTCAGTAAACTTAGAGAAATATTGAGGGCGATTCCATGGTCAGAAATACTAAAAGATAAAGGAGTTCAGGACGGATGGGAGTTTCTCAAAAGAGAGATACTGAAGGCACAATTTCAAACAGTTCCAGTGAGAAAGAAAAACGGGAGGTGTCTCAAGAAACCAGGATGGATGACTAAGGAACTTTCAACCAAGCTAAGTTTGAAACGGAACATGTATAAGAAATGGAAAAAGGGGGAAATCACAAAAAAGGAATTCAAAGAAATAGCAGGCATTTGTAGGGGTAAAGTCAGAAAAGCTAAAGCGCAGAATGAACTCAGGCTTGCTAGAGAGGTTAAGAACAATAAAAAGGGCTTTTTTGGATATGTCCGCAGCAAAAGGAAGAAGAAGGAAACGGTAGGGCCACTGCGTGGAGAAGATGGCAAAATGCTAACAGAAGACAGAGAAAAGGCAGAATTACTCAACACCTTCTTTGCCTCAGTCTTCTCAGAAAAGGCAAAGGGTGCTCAACCTGAGGATAATGGAGCAGAGGACAGAATAGGGGCATTTCCGTACAGAATAAGTAAAGAGATAGTAGAGGAACACCTTATTAATCTAAATGAATTTAAGTCTCCGGGACCAGATGAACTCCATCCAAGGGTATTAAAAGAACTGGCAAATGTAATATCAGAGCCATTGGCAATAATCTTTGAAAACTCCTGGAAAACAGGAGAGATCCCAACAGACTGGAGGAGGGCAAACGTTGTCCCCATCTTCAAAAAGGGGAAAAAAGAGGATCCCAACAATTATCGTCCAGTTAGTCTGACATCAGTACTAGGAAAGATTCTGGAGCAGATCATTAAACAGAGAGTCTGTGAACATCTAGAAGGCAATGCCATAATCACAAAAAGTCAACATGGGTTTCAGAGAAACAAGTCATGCCAGACAAACCTAATCTCTTTCTTTGATAAAATTACCAGCTTGGTAGATGAAGGGAATGCTGTGGATATAGTATATCTTGATTTCACTAAGGCCTTTGACAAGGTTTCCCATGACATACTTGCAAACAAGCTGGTAAAATGTGGGCTAGACAAAGGAACTGTTACATGGATCTGTAATTGGTTGACCGGCCGAACCCAAAGGGTGCTCAACAATGGCTCCTTTTCATCCTGGAGAGAAGTGACCAGTGGGGTCCCACAGGGCTCTGTCCTGGGCCCAGTGCTATTCAACATCTTTATCAATGACCTAGATGACAGAATTGGGAGCATACTTATCAAATTTGCAGATGACACCAAATTAGGGGGAATAGCTAATACCCCAGAGGACAGGATCAAGATTCAAAATGACCTGAATAGACTAGAAAGCTGGGCCAAAGCTAACAAAATGAAATTCAACACGGAGAAATGTAAGGTATTGCACTTAGGGCAGAAAAATAAAATGCACAGATATAGGATGGGTGACACCTGGCTGAATGAAACTACGTGTGAAAGGGATCTAGGAGTCCAAGTAGACCACAAGTTGAACATGAGTGAACAGTGTGATGCGGCAGCTAAAAAGGCCAATGCTATTTTAGGCTGCATCAATAGAAGTATAGTGTCTAGATCAAGAGAAGTAATAGTGCCACTGTATTCTGCTCTGGTCAGGCCCCACCTAGAATATTGTGTCCAGTTCTGGGCACCACAATTCAGAAAGGACATTGAGAAACTGGAGCGTGTCCAAAGGAGGGCGACAAAAATGGTGAAGGGTCTGGAAACCATGCCCTATGAGGAACGACTTAGGGAGCTGGGGATGTTTAGCCTGGAGAAAAGAAGGTTAAGAGGTGATATGATAGCCCTGTTTAAATATTTGAAAGGATGTCATATTGAAGAGGGAGCAAGCTTGTTTTCTGCTGCTCCAGAGAACAGGACCCGGAACAATGGATGCAAGCTGCAGGAAAAGAGATTCCACCTGAACATTAGGAGGAACTTCCTGACAGTAAGGGCTGTTCGACAGTGGAATGCACTCCCTCGGAGGGTGATAGAGTCTCCTTCCTTGGAGGTCTTTAAACAGAGGCTGGATGGCCATCTGTCAGGGATGCTTTGAATTGGATTTCCTGCATGGCAGGGGGTTGGACTGGATGGCCCTAGTGGTCTCTTCCAACTCTACGATTCTATGATTCTATGATTCTAAGGCTATGGGGATTTTGTTCTGTTTATATATACAGTTGGCCCTTCCCTTACGTGGGGGATCCGTTCTGGACCCTGCTGCTTAAGAAAAAAAAGCCCCATTGAAACTAATGGTGCTCATTCTTGTGGTGCACACCCGGCACACTGTGGGGTGCGCATCATGGGCATGTGCCCCATTGTTTCTTGCGTGATGTGGGAGAAGCCTTTCCAGGGTGGCTTCCAGTGTATGCTGGAAGCCGCGTATAGCATGCCCGCGTATGACACAGGCACAGCTGTATACACATACCTCTCTAGTTCTAAGGAAAAGAAGCCTCAGAGAAGATTGTGCTCTTGGAATGGAATGGCCCCCACACCCAAGACACACATAATTCACTTAAATACAAGATGCAGTTTGCATGAGGAGTGAGCTAGCAATTTACATTGATTTCATGTCTTCTTGCATGTGTCTGAACAGTCTTTATGTAAATGTGTGCAAAGCCAGACTAAAAAAATCAATTGACACAACATATGTAATGTAGCCATTTACTAGTAGCTGGAAATCTGTATGGAGCTGACATTAGACATGAGTTTATACACTCCTTTCTCTACTGAGATTGACAGGGCTGTGTAGATGACATGTCCTTGCTAGTAGCTGGGAAACATTTACCCATCTGAGGAGTGTGTGTACTTTATCGCATTGTAGTACAGCAGTTGTTTTGCTTTTCCTTCATTCTCTTTGGAATCCATCCGGAGAGAGCAACCTTTTCATGCACTTCTTTTCTGGTGCTTATAACAAATTGTTCTTGCGGTTGTATGCCTTCAAGTAGTTTCCACCTTATGGTGACCCTAAGGTGAACTATCACAGGGTTTTCTTGTCAGGATTTTTATCAGATGGTGTTTCTCACTTATAAAAACCAAAACATACGTGGCCAAGCAACATCAGAGTTTGGCAAAGATGATTAACAAGAAAGTACACCAGAAGCTGGGAAAGACTGCAGCAGTTTGCTTTGCCTAAGTGTATTGGGAAAGACAAGATTCTTGAGAGAAAAACTAGGACATTGTCATTGTCATCATCATCATCATCATCATCATCATCTTCTTCTTCTTCTTCTTCTTCTTCTTATATCCCACCTTTCTCCCAACATTGGGACTCAAAGTGGCAAAGAACAAGAATAAAACAATACAATTTAAAAACAATACAGCAACATTAAAATATATAAATATAATTTTTAAAAAATAATTAAACAATTAAACACTTTAAGGGCAGCTGGAAAAAAATGGAATAACAGGGTATTAATTGGGACTGTCTCTACCAAATTAGTTAGTTGGAGGGTATAGTATGATGGATAGTTTAATTATATCTTTACCTTTTCTATGTGATATGTTTTAGCTACATCTCTTTTAACTGTTGTAAGTTACCTTGAGTCCCAAACTGAGGGGGGAGAGTGGGATGTTAATTATCATCATCACCACCATCACTCACATTTGGAGTTAGTTCCTGTGCATGCCCATTTCTAAGTGTTATAATCCTTCTTATGCAGATGCCCATACAGAAAATACTTTCCCCACTAATGGCATGCCTGCAAACTGCTGCTGTCCTCTCAAAGCAAGACACAGAGACTTTGGTTTCTTTTCCCCCCCTTCCTCCTCCTTCTTTTTTCTTCCCTACCCTTTATCACGCTGGAGTAAAAGCTCTGATGAAACTGTGCTCAGAAGGGGCTTTTGTAGCTCTAAGGAGAGAGCCGATTGCTGAGGCCCATGGGGACTGATTTCTCTTTTACCAAGTCTACCCATCAGAGAGGCAGGCCGAACTGAATCCAATAAGCACCATCTGAGATTAAATTCTGAGCACTTGAGCAATCTAAAGCCAGCAAGGACTCTTCGTCTCAGCAGTCAGTCGAGTGGCCTTGGTTCTCATCTTATTAGTGGGAGGTAGAAGCTCAGGTTTAACCAAAGACCCTTAATTTTCAGGCAAGGAACTGAACCAATAATGTCTCCTGCCTCCCACTGACCCTGTGGCATTTTTTGTGGAAGCTTTGGCTTCTGAAGTGCTCTCCTCCTTCTCTTATTTGAAATATGTGTGTGTTTCAGATCCCTCCAGCTTGTGAATGGATCCACAAAAAGATGTCAATGAATTTGAATTTAATCAACATATGGGTAGGTGTTCATTTAAAGAAGGGGGACTTGATAGCAACATAACAACTAATGTGACATTTTCCCACCAGTGAGTTGTAACGTTTTACAAATATTTAGTAAAAGTGCCTTCCCTCCAGAATAAGTAGCTTCAGTGTTTGATCTTTCTTTCTTTCTGCTTTTTTCTTTTCCCCTTTCACTAGAGAATGCTGGATATAGTTTGTGGTGGACTTCCTCACATTTAGGAAGGATACACCTTTTAAATATTGTGGTGTATTGGCAAGTATAGGTAAGGTTGCTGCAAAGTAAACTATGCTGCAGAGGCATAGTTTAATTCCAGGGGATGAGTGAGATCCAGGGACAGAGAAGCTCAACTAGTAAGTTCCCCATGGGAATGGTAGGTGGTCAAGGAAGGTTAGATGGAAATGGCAGCATACTGGATTAAATGGTGGCAGCCTGTTCATGCTTGTATGTCTTCCAACTGTTCCAATTTGCCAGGGAAAATTCCAATTGATCCTCTGTTGTCCCACTTTCTGGCAGCTTTTAAAATGTCCCAATTTCTTTCTCATACTCACACTTTCCCTCTTTGTTCTCAGCTTATGTCAGTAGGGAAAACTGAATTCAAAGTGCAAAGGTAGCTTACATTCAGTTAAGTGGGCAATGGGAGAGGACAAGGGAGGACATAGTCTTGCCTTTCCCAGTTGATTCAGCCAAAAGCAAACCACTGCAGCCCTCTCTTAGCTTGTGTATCCTCCCTCGCCAATAACTTTTGCCATCTTGAATGCACTCTGATGTTGCTGGGGTACATGTGCCCCCATTTTCATCTGCAAAATATTGGAGATCATGTGCTTTGCATATAACCAGACTCTTTCCTTTCATCCCAGAGTGGATGGGAGGGTATGGTTGGGGGAGACAGTGGCAGGCAATCCCTATTGTCTGATCATCCAGGCTATTGCCCTTCCTAGTTCCATCGTATCTATGCCAGTCATTAGGTGGGGAATGGCTGTCTGGAAACCTCAACAGAAGCCCTCCATTCAAGGGAGAAAGTAATGCAGAACATTTCATTTCAGATGCATCTTGTTAAACATTATTCACTGTATTCACATTGGCACCTCAAAAGGCTGCTATTCACAGCATTCCTGTTTATTTATTTATTGCATTCATGTCCCATCTTTCTTTTATCGTGTGCCATGTATAGGTTGCCTAGACTGCCTCTCATACAAGTGCTATTCACATTCAGATCTATTTACCATTGGCAAATTTGTTCCATTATGTGCCTTCTGCCTATGTGTGAAAAACCAGTTCACATTGGAAGATGGGCTCCAGTATGTTCAGTCAGACAGAGAAAGCCAAGTTTATCATTTCTACTATTTGGCAAACCTGCCTTGAAGGGCTTGACCTTCCTGGTATCTTTCCTTTATTTATATTCATTTTTAATCCAGAATTATGAAATAAAAAGCTGTACTCCCCTTTTCATTCCTTCCATCATATTAAAGAGCCAAAAGATCACACCCACTCAAAGAACCAGCTGATACAACCCTGTAGTTGTTTGAACTTAATTAAAAGCTTAAATACATCATTAGCCTTTAACTGTGTTTCATTAGGTTCTGATAAAGGTTCTTTTGGCTGGGAGAGAGGCCTTTGTAATTTTTCCTCCCATTTCCCAAAATGGGGAGAGAGTGTTCTTTAACCTTGTGAATTTCAATTTTTTTCTCTCCTCTTTAATTTTTACCTTGATAAGAAGAAAGGACATGAAATTCTGAGTGTGAAAACTGGCCATATGCTGCTTCCCATCCCCAAATCCTGTTCTCTTTCTTTTGTCAGTTTGGTTCCCAGTTTCAAGTTTGGAATAAGATCTTCTGAAATAGATTTAACAGACATCCACATGTGTATGTCTTGGGGGAGAGAAGGTAGCACAAGTATATGAAGAGAAATGGTAGAAGTAATAGTGAATCTCTCAAACAGGGATGCAATTCTCCAATAAGGGGCTGCATGCCTGTATCAAGAGGTCCATGCCCTGGCCAGCATTATACTCTTCAGATGATGGAGGGCAGCAGTCGTGGGTTGGAAACAGGTAGACTGGACATCAGTTTATCAGATCTGGCCCAAATCCAGTCCAAGTGGCCCTTAGGATGGTTTTAAATAACTGGCTGCTTGCAGTAAGGTTTCTCAGAAACCCTGCTAGGACAGCTGGCAGTTTAGAGGGCTGTGTGCCCCTTTACCTGCCACCACCACCATTCTTCTTGCAGGCTCCAGTCATGATTTGTGATGCTGGAAAGGGGTACTTGGCCAAGTGGGCAGGGGCCTGCAAGGAGAATGTTGCATCAGCAATGGGTGAGTCAGTGGCGGCAGAGATGACTCCATGGTTTGGTGGTAGTTGGGCATCTGAACATGTGCCCATCACCGCACTGCATCAGATAAGTGTTGTGGAGAAATGGGCTGGATACGATGCAGTTGGCTCATCATATCCGGCCCATGCATTTGTGCCCTAAGTTTCCTTTTGAATGTAGCAATGAGTAATTTCACTAATTTTCTTCCCAATGTGATCAAGTCTAAGGACAATACTGTTGTTTTACCTTTTACCACTTTGGCTGTATCCTGCGACATTCTGGGATTTATAGTTTAGTGAGGCCTAAGAGCTCTCTGGATGAGAATTTGAAATGTCCTTCCCTAAACACTGCACATCTCAAATTCCACAGGAGGCAGCAGTAGCACTAAAAATGGTACAACAGCACTATAATGTGAGGTGCAGCATTGTCTTAAAGAAGCCCACATAGTTTTCAAAGGCTATTCGCATTTCAGGATTTATTCTGTACAAAATGTGCATGTGCTTGTTTGTGAAGAAAAAAAAGTATTTTTTGCACTGCAAACAACATTTTTTAATGAAAAGTAATATTTCAGTGTAAAACTCTTAATTCCTGTACAGAAAATGCTGTTTTATGTTCAGAATATGCTGCTTTCTTTGCAAACCAGGCATGTGTGAATTTTATGCAGAACAAATCCCCAATTACAGCTTTTTTTTTTCTATGCAGAAAATAACATTTTTAAACCACAGGAATTAATAATTCTATATTGAAATATTATCTTCTCTGCAGAAAACAGAAAATGCAGTGCAGAAAATGCTGTTTTCTGTTCAAAACAAACCCACGTGAATTTTGCGCAGACTAAAGCTTGAACTGTGAAAATGTCAATCAGGTCAGGATTCTTCTCAGGTTTTTTTTAACCTAATAGTATGTATACTGAAAGAGCTGTGCTGATTTCTTTTCTGTGTAAAACCCAATTTGTAAAACATTTTCAAGGCGAATGGATAGCTGAGTTTGGAATGTCTTTCCCTTCAGAACAGGAGTGGGCAAATTGTGGTCCTCTAACAATCACTGGTAGGCAACCCCCCAGTATTGGTCATCATGAGTTGAGTTGACTAAGGCTGCTAAGTGTTGTAGTCCAACATCTGCAGCCGTACAGGTTGCCTACCCCTGTCATTGGCATACACCCCAATTTTTCACCCTTGGAAACTAGGACAGGTGTAGCCAAGCAACACCAACGTGTGGTTAAGCTATCAAAAGTTATTCATGAGGAGGAGCACACAAGCTAGGAAAGGTGGCAACAGTTTGCTTTTGCCTGAGTCTACAACCATGGGCAAGATTCTTCTTTCTCTTCCTCCTGATGTGTTAATTGAAAACTACTATTGCACTTGGATCCCCATTTTCATCAATTGAAGCAAACTGAGGAGAAAAAAGGAAAGTGGGAAGGAGAGAGAAAATCTAGGACATTTTTACAATGGCTGCAAAAATGTGCTGACATTGGATTAATCAGGACTGTTTCTGCCAAATTGGGACACTTGGAGGGTATGTTACATGGCACCAACACTATTATCATTTTAAACAAAATAAAATCATTTTATTGAGCCGGGCATTTTAACTGAATGCATTAATTTTAGCTAAACAGGTTTCACAGTGTCTTTTCAAATGTACTATATGCTTGTTCTGCTTTGTTTTTTAAATGGTATGCTGCATAGTGTCCTACCTTACCCTGGAGCTTCAGATGTCATTTTCCACACTTACAAACACAATGGGCACTCAAATGAAGAGTGTGAATTACATTCACTGATTCTGTGCATCCTTTTCTCTTCTGCCCCCCACTTTCATGTTCTTTTCCCTCAAGGCCTCTCCCACATCCCTTCTCTACAGTCCTTCTCATACAGCCCTACCTAAAGCCTTGCCTCCCTTGAATCTATTCTCCTCTCATCTATTCTTTTCATTATCATCCCAGCCTCCATTGCACGGCACCCCAGGTATGTGCATCTTAGCTTTCCATACAGCACTCTTCACTGTAACAAATGACCTAGATACTTCTTTGTTCCCAAACTGAAAAAAAGGAGAAAATAAATAATGCCAACATTTCTTTTTTAACACAGAGGATTTGCTTCTACTGTTGTTGTATAATACGTGCAGCAGCTAGGATCATTCCTGCTGCAACATCAACTATGAGTGACTTGATATTAATACATTATATGATGAGGAGGAACTGTGCTCCTTGATACCAAGATAGTCATATCATCGAGGATGTGCAAAATGTTTATATTCACGAATATATTTTGTTCCCTCAGGCAAAAGCATCATAGCTTGCTTAAAAGCAGTCTTTTGAATCTTTATAGAATAGAATAGCTATAATACAACAGGGATGAGGGAATGTTCAAAATGTTGAGGAAATATCCTTTTTTTTTTTTTATAACATTGGGAAAGCCAGATAAGAAGAATCCTGGACTGAATGGAATCTTCACAGTTCCAGAGTTATTCTGTGCAAAATTCACATATGGTTGTTTTTATGCAGATGATAGCACTTTTTTTGGTGCAGAAAATGATATTGCTACACGGAAATATTATTTTCAGCATAGAAATTGCTGTTTCTTGAGAAGACAACGTTTTCTAGGCAAAACAACTGTGCACAAATTTGGCACAAATTAAGTCCTGGATTGCAAATAGGCTGCATGATTTTTCAAGACT
Source organism: Sceloporus undulatus (assembly GCF_019175285.1). Lineage (NCBI taxonomy): Eukaryota > Metazoa > Chordata > Lepidosauria > Squamata > Phrynosomatidae > Sceloporus > Sceloporus undulatus. The sequence goes on from NC_056527.1 coordinate 138,664,580, forward strand.
TACTTGCAGCAGGCTGTGCAATATTCTGCATTGTCCATAATGTTCACAATATTTTGTCACTCCAAGTTATTGTGGAGGTGGGGTGAAGAAAGCTAGCCACCATACACAACACACAGGATAATATTTGGAGGGGGGAAAACCCTTGGAGTATGGTCTTGTTCTCAGGATGGAGTAAAAAAAAAAGAAATAAAAAAAACTTACTTCTCTAAAAATATATATCTTCTGAGAAATGCTGCCCCTCTGAAGATGCCAGTCACAGATGCTGGTGAAACATCAGGAAACTTCCAGAATATGGTCACATAGCCTGAAAAACCCACAAAAAACTACCAATGCTACCTTAACTTTTGACATAATACATGGCTTGCAAATAGCACATTCCAGGTCCAGTTTATCTCCTCTGCTGGCTTTCCAGGTGTCCCAGAGAACAGATCTGGGAAAGTCCTCTTCCCACAAGAGTTATTGCCAGTCAGAGTAGACAGTACTGGGTTAGATGGAACAATGGATTGATTCACTAACAGAAAAGGCCCATTCAGAATTGACAGTTCTGACACTTTCATTCCACTTTAACTGACATGATTTGGAATCCTGGAATTTGTAGTTTAGAGAAGGGCATCTAGAAGTCTCAGCCAGAGAGCTCTCCTGCATCCCCAAGCTACAGCCCCCACAAATTCTGTAGGTTTTAACCATGACAGTTAAAGTGGTATAATAGTTTTATAATTTTGTCATGTAACTGCGGCCCGGGACAGACGGGCGTGAAGTGTCATGGGGCTGATTCTATGGCTCGGGAGCACACAGCAACCTCACGCTCCTGAGCCCTAGTATGTGCCAGCGGCACCATTATTGAGCAGTACCACCCACACTGGGGGGGGGGTGTCCATGAGGCAGGCATGGTATGCACTTGTGTCACTGATGCACCACAGTGCACCAATAGTGCACTCGTGACATATGCACAGCGTCCCAAGAAGAACAGTTTTTCCCCAGGTTCTTTTTAGGGTGGCGGCAGACTGCACCATTTGGCTGCTTCAGCCTCTCTTGGGAACAGAAATGGACGCCTCCAGCCTGCCCTTTTTGAGTGGTCTTTCGAGAGGTCCGATATGCAGTGAAATTCTCAAAGGTGGTTAATTTTGCACATCTCACATTTCAAATGGAAATGAGAATCTAAATATTTATTTCCATCCTCTACGGAATCATCAAAGGGTTTGTAAATTCTGTTAGTAGTAATGGGGTGGAGAATACCCTGAACAATAGTTGAATGGGTGCATTTCTCATGTAAAATATGATGGCTATCTCCATCATCTCGGAACCTAATCTTTCTCCGCTCTGAACATTGTAAGCATCTTAGCAACCTATCCTCTGTAGACACAGCGACTCCATCATCTCATTTACTTCTTTCCTCTCACATTGGTCTTGCTCATTTGGATGTTCACTCCATTTTCTACTACATTTAAGGGAGGTAATTTACTGTAGCACTCAACTTCTTTTATCTCCATTTATACTTGGTTAATGTAGTAAGGGAAATCCTCAAATTCCCCATTATGCTGTTTTGAATGTAACCTACTAAACCTTAATCATAATTTGGGGAATAGTAATTCTTCTCACAATGCCCTTTCTTTCCTCTCTCCCACCCCAATACCCACTGAGTTTTCATTTCAGGAAAAAGAAAGAGAGGAAAAAATGTCATTAATCCATGTTTCCGAGATGGCCCCATCAATCTATAATTGAATCATTTTAAGACTTGATTTTACATCCTTTACAAGGGAGAATACAGCTGTCCCTAATGCCTGTGCATTTCTGAGGATTTATCTGCAGATACTTATGTTTCATTTTTATAGTTTAGAACAACCCATATCTTACATGTTGTTAACTAAATTAATTGTGAACTTTTAATGTTCTGTGATCTAAAGCAATTAATTATCTTTGTGATACATGAGGTTTTAACAGCTGCATGGACCCATTTTCCATTTAGAATATCTTCTAATAGATTATAATATTGATATGTTTGGAAGAATCTTTTACAGGCATCTTCCAGAGTAACTAACCAAATTATGTGCATAGAGTAGGTAGCAGGTTGGATTGGGGCTAATAAATGGAGATTTAGGCTGTATATACACTGAATAAATAACCTAGTTTGACTCTGCTTTAACTGTCATGACTCAATGCTATGGAATTCTGGGAACTGTACTTTGTTATGGCACCAGAGGTCTCAGACAGAAAAGGCTAAATGTCTCACAAAACTACAGTCCCCAGAATTCCCTAACAGAGTCATAGCAGTTAAAGTGGTTTCAAACTGGATTATTTCTGTGGTGTGAATGCAGATTTCATCCTAAAGCAATGGAGATGGTTGTGAAAGGTGGTGCACTACTGAACCACAGAAACAGCATTCAATCTGGACTGCCTCTCCTTAGTGGGCCTTGCAGTTTTTAACCCCAGCTTTACTTTGAGTGAGACTAGATGATGTTTTTGCTTCTTTATTCTTGAAGAAGTGCTCCCCTAAATAGTAAAATATACCTTTGCAAATCCATGTGATTTTTCTCAATTACCTATTTTTTATTTAAGTGTGTTTCATTTGTGGATAATTACTGGAAGGTAAAGAGGGACTTAATTTGCAAATCAGATTGCTGACACACTTACCTCTGATGAAATCCCATTGTGGAAGGGAAAATGAGTTAATCATAAGGAATATGCATTCCCCCCAAAATATAGTTTTCACCTTAGATACATACAAGTAGCATCCTTGACTTGTTGTGTATGTTTCTGACCCCTTTTTCTGAGTCAGCTGTACCCACTGCTGAAAAGACATGAAATGCCTAGAGGTGCCAGTGTTCCAGAATGGTGAGATTTGTTTATTGATAAGATATGTAAAACCTCAAAGAAGAAGAACCTTTATTATGATCATAGAGCCATTTGCCTTGATTCTTTACTGATTATAATAATGGCACCCTCCACCACCACCTATCTTCTTTTCTTTATACTTCTGGAGTTTTAATGCAGGTGACATGAAATTTGTAGATATTGAGCTTCTTCTGAAAGGTATTGGGCCTGGCAAATTTTAGACAGAACTGGCAAAAGGTCCCTATTTTATAAAGCCAGGTGGGCAGAGAAATAAAGGATAGCATCCCTTTAAATACCTCTTGGCTCAAATTAGATCATTCCCACCATGTCTTGGCAGTTTCAAAGCACTCCATGATCCCCTCTTTCCTACAGAATGTTCCCTAAATATAACAATATGCATGGATTTGCTAGGCGATGCAATGTAGTGTTTCTTGTCAGTTTCAGGTACGTGTCCTATGAGAAATGAGACAAATCATTTGCTTTTGATAGAAACAAATGGTGTTATGTCTGTCTGTCTGTTCCCATTCATTTTATTTTCCATTTGTTTCAGCTCTGGTACATTTCCTTCATTCCCAGAGCTGCTACTCCCACCCTCCAGCATTTCACAGATGGTTATCGGGATATGTGTGGCCGCACAACATCAGAGTGTAGTCAAGATGGCAAAGTTATTAATGAGGAAGAACTTACAAGCTGGGAAAGATTCCACCAATCTGCTTTTGCCATAGGCTACATCTACATTGCAAACCTATTGCAGTTTGACACCACTTTAACTGCCATGGCCCATGCTATCAAATTCTGGGATTTTAGTTTTGGAAGAGATTTAGGGGCTGTACAGACCACCAGGGATGTAGCCAAGGGGGGGGGGATTGGGGGGTCCGGCCCCCCCCCTTCCATTAGAAAAATGAATGGTGTGTGCTGCTGCGCCGCCGCACTCAAGCCCCATTATAATGGTGGCACTTAGTCTGGACCCCCCCCTTCCTAAAATCCTAGCTACGTCCCTGAGACCACCCCTGAATGGACAGCCTGCAGACGCCTCCGTCTTCACCAGATCGGGGCCGTGGCAATTGCACTCTGCAGCCCCGATCTGGCCTTTCCATGGCTCAAAAAAGAGCCACAAAAGAGTGGATCCTTTTTGCAGCACGGAAAGGGCACCATAGCCAGTAGCCCTGTAGCTTTATGATGCTCCCTTGGTGCTGCATCATCTGGACACAGTGCTACAGGAGTGCCATGATACTGCATGCCATGTGGTATGGCACACTGTGTCATGCCGCCATGGGAGTGGAGTCGGGGCATGTGTCAAGTGGATGCCATGCCCTCACTCTGCCCCCAGGCTGGCCTTAATGGGTCTGTACAGGCTGTCAGTCTTCTCTGTCAGAGCATTCTGGTGCCACAACAAACTGTAAATCCTAGAATTCTGTAGGATGGAGCCATGATAATTACAGCATTGTCAAACTGGATTATTTCTTCATGCAGCAGTCTGCTAGGAAGTGTAAATTTCCATCCTCTCCCCTTACTGAAATAACTGAGTGCAAACTCTGTTTGCACTTTGAATTCAGTTTGCAGCATTTTGAGTAAGTAGAGGAGCAAGGGGAAAAGTGGGAGAAGGACAGAGAAACTGGGACATTTTAAAAGTAGCTTTAAAAAAAAGTAGGGTGACCGAGGTTTAATTGGGGCTGTCATTGCCAAACCAGCCCAGCTAGAACCTTTGAGCTACTCATGTCACAATACTGGCTAAACACTTGGCTTGAATCAGCAAACCAATGCTTACCTGAAACAGCACAGTGGTTTGCATGGTTTGTAGACAATGAATTCATTGCAAGTTGGAAATAACTTTTCTAACTTACATGGACTATAAATTAGGCAAGACTATGCACTATATGGGAGGCTGACCCAGATAGCAAAAAATAATTTGCATTATTTTAGTCGAAAGGCAGAGGCTGTAAAGCATCATTGACTCCCATAAGAGCAGTTAGTCTCTTTGCTAACCAAACTCTTTCTAGTAAACTGTCACAGAAGTGGAATTCAATGAACCTAATAGTGGAAACAAGGAAAAATGATCAAACCCACATTTGACATTTTTGTCCATTTGTATATCCTTGACATTTTGGCTAAAGACAGGGCTGATTCTTTTTTTCCCCCCTTGGGAAAGCATTCCTTGCAATAGTTGCTCTACTTATTCCTGTGTTAAGTGGCTTAGTGCCATACTCTTATGCAATGTGTGTGTGTTTAGCTAATATTCTGCATCCATGAAGAAGAATAGTATGAGTAGGTAAGGAAAAACAGTAGAGAATTACAAAACAAGGTGGACCAATAATGTGTGGCACAGTTTGGGAACTATTAGTAATGTTTGAACTAATATTTGACTGGACTTGAAAAGGAAAAAGAAGAAAAAGTTTACTTCCTAGTCTTAGCTTTCAAAGAGAATACATGGATGGATTTAATTACTGAAGAAGACATCTTCCCAGTATTTTTGTGATGTGTTACTGGTTAGGTAAGGACCTTTTGGCATTCAGAGGCACAACCCCAGAAAGCAAAACTGTTTCTTTTGTAGGCTGAAGACACACATGTGCTTCTTTTATTACTCTCCCCCAATTGCCTCTTGTGAGTTTGCCTACTGAGTTCCTGATAGATTATCCTGTTTGCAAAGACTGGAGAATGAATCAAATGCCTGCCCCAGGGCATTCTATTCTGCTGCAGTCAATTCCTTAAAGGGACAATATACACTTAGCAAATGTGTGGCCTTCAACATTTGACAGATGAAAATAGGGACACTTGAATGTATTTGCAACACCCATATGCTTGCAAAGCTCTCGGCTGCCTGCTATACGATGGATTCATTTAGTCTGCAATAGCCTGTCCTGCACCGATTTAGAAGCAAAGAGGGTGTGTTTGTTGATCTGAATACAGATACAGCAGTGGAAAATGTTGCTCGCCTTATCACCTTACTATTTAAATGTTTTAGTACCTTTGCTTATTTAACCAAAATGCCGTCACCTTTGTTTGAGAGAAAGCTTTGAGCAGAATTGGTAGTTTACAAATGTATAAAAAGAGCATAGATACTTATGAAGAAAGCAAGCAAAGCACCTCAGTGAAGATTGAGGATCCCGAAGAGTGTCAGAAATTTGACCTGTATTTGGGAGGGTTGAGGGTATAGAAAACCTGTGGGAGAGGGAACCGTGTGGAAATATTGTGATCATGAGCAGCAACAGGGCATGCTACAATATTTTGTTGCATATTTCAAGTCATTCTAAAATAAGCATCACTACTATACCTGCAATTTGGAATAGGGAAAATCTCTCTGATTTCCTTTTCTCATTCACTTAAAATCTCATGCTGCTTTTGTCTAAAGCATGGGGGATAATATAAATTTTGGTATCTTCTTGCAACAAAAACCGAAAACCATGAAATGATTCTGTTTCAAGGTGGGGTTTTTTGTGACTAATTTGTTTCTTTGACATATAGCCAAAAAAAAAAAGTATAGAATTTGAATTTGAAGTATTTGGAGCAGACAAATGCAAGTAAAGCTCTTGGCATGGAGAGGACCATAATATATCTGCATCTCATTGTTGTTGTTATTTGCTGTCAACTTGATTTCAGCTTTTGCTGACCCTATGAATGAGTCTATTATTGATTCTCTATAACCACTTGATCCTTCACACCAAGAGGAGTCTGGCTGGGTATTGTTAATATTCCAGTGTGAATTGAATGCAAATCCAAGTAATAATAGGAAGCAAAAGATTATTGTGTGACTTTCTGTGGTCCTATTTTGAACCTCCCTGTGTCTGAATTGTATTCTAAAGCCCATATGGAAGTTTAGTTGGAAAACCAAGAGCTCATAGGACACCTCAGACGATTGAGCTGAAAACAAAGAACTATTATTGCCTGTTGCTTCCTCCTTTCTCTTTTCCAAGACTCAGGAATTGCACTTTACTTTCTAGTCATGCTGCCTCACAGTTTGAGAGAAAGGAACATTGTTTTCCTTTTTAAAAGCAAGTATACTTTGTCCATTTTTAAGAAATTGATTACCATCAATAGCAAACAAATTGGTGTGAAAGTGTAAAATTGTGCCTTGTCATGGCAACCAATATCAAATTGTCTGAGGACCTTTGCATCTAATCAGTTCAAGTCTGAGCCTTTTACTGCCATCCTTTGGAGGTACATGAAAGAGCTAAAGAGCATAACTCTATAGAAAGGAACAGATTAAACTGTATTTACATGCAGATGTTTGGTTCTTGAAGCATTACTGTCTGCACTGGCTTCTAGAGGCTCTCCATGGCTTCAGAGAAGCATCTTTCCCAGCCTTACAGGAAGCTTTCGGGTTCTGAACCAGGAGCCTCAGCATAAAAAGCTTCTGTTCTACCTATAAGCTACAAATCTTTCTTAATCTTTAATTTCATTCCTTACGTTTTCCTTAGGCCTATAATAACATGGATTGCAAATAGGGTTTTCACAGTCTGGTTCAATAATGTACGGCTAATGAAACAGTGAAGATTGGATGGGCAGAGGTGGGCATGATGTCCAGGACCTTCTTTCCATTGTGAGCTAAGCTAACTTTCAAAAACAAAACCCATCTATTGCAACTCCCCCTCTGTCTTTGTGTGAGTATCTGTGTGGCAAATATCCACAAGTCTTTGGGCCTATTTGCATAGGTGGGATACCATGGGCCAACCCCATGGTATCCCGCCTATGATTCCCAGGGCTGTTCTTGTCCTTGGGCTGGCATGACAACTGGTGGGTGTTCACATGCCCACCTACCACCATGCTGTATATTTATTATTTATTTATGGTATTTATACCTCGCCTTTCAGCCCTAAAGGCTATCAGAGCGGCTTACAATTATTATTTTCAATTAGACAGTTCCCTGTCCTCAGGAATACAATCTAAAAAGACACAACACAAAAGGAGAAGGGAACGGTGGTGGGGAAGGGGATCAGGTCCAGCAATTCTTCTCTCCCTCTGAGGCTTGGACCAAAGCAGATGGACTGGAGGGAGGGCTCTGCTTCTTAATCTAGGCCAGGCCCGATGGAGCTGGGCCTGCCTTTTCACTCCCTCCCAGGCTGGCTAGTGTCAGCTGTGCACTCCTGTGCTGCTATGCACCCCTTACCTGCTGCCACCATGAACTTTATCTCATAGGGCTCCAGGCAGGGATGAGAATAGAATGAAAGGGGCCAGAAACGAGTGTGGAACGAGTGGGAGATGCATTTTACTGCACTTGTTCTGTTCCGTTCCCCATCTGTTCCAGAGGGGGCAATTTTTGAGAACTGTTCAAAATAGTACTCAAAAATCTCCTCCTCTGGGGATGAATTGGGAATGGAAGAGCAGGGAATGGAACGACTGAGGGACTTCTTTGTGTGCAGTAAAATGTGTCCCCCACTCATTCTGTTCCCTTCCAGGCTCCTTTTGTCCCGTTCTTGTCCCTGCATGGAGCCCTGTGAAATAAAGTTCCATGTTATCTTTGAAGGCTTCCATCATGGCCCATAAGGGCAGGAACAGGCTGCCTGACTTCATCCACATGGCCAGGTACCCCCTTCCAATGTCACAGGCCATGCTGGGGGTTTCCAGAGGGATTGCAGTGGTGGCAGCAAAAAAAGGCCATGTAGCCATGCAGTCTGAAGGCTACTACAACAGAGTTTCCAGGACACTCCATATCAGACAGCCAGTCTTTTTAGGTCACACTATGGGCCTTTTGGGTCATGGTTGGGCCGGAAATCCCAAATTGGCATCTGGCTTGTATCTAGCCTGGGGCTATTAGCCTGCATCACCTCTTTACAGGATGATGCCAGGACGGGGGGAACACAGTCTTTTGGGACAGTGTGTTCAGCCATTTTATTAGGGAACTAAAGATAATTCACATTTGTCTTGTCTTCAGTGGAAAAAAAATCTGAATAATGATTTTTCACCCTTGTGGAAGAATACAATAACCAGCACTCTTTCTATTATTTTTTTAGTTCCTGTTGAGCAAGAAATTATATTTTGTGCAAACTACAGTATTTACTGATTTTTTTTTCCAAAAGTGCCAAAATGAAGAACTACAAAAAAATTTAAAAAACCAAACAATGCACAATGGTTATTATAATCTTGCACAACAGGAAGTAAAGTTTTGAATTTTCTCAGTCTTGTATGCAGGAATGAAAGAAATATATTCATGCTTAGTGAGAACTAGGTATGGAAAGGATATTTGAAAATATTCAAAAACTGCCCTAGCATGCACACACCAAACAAGTGTGAGGAAACCCTGATGAAGAAAATCCTGGACTGGTGAGAATTTCCATAGTTTAGGTCTTATTTGGAGCAAAAATTACATTTTTAATGCATAAAGCATCATTTTCTGCACAGAAAATGCTGCACAGATTCTATGCAAAACAAAACAAAACAAAAACACATGCACATGGTTCTTGTACAAAAAAAAAATTTCTATGCAGGTAGCAGCATTATCTGTGCACAAAGTCATATTTCTGTACAGAAATATGAGTTTCTGCACAGAATATGCTGTCCCTCCCCCTTTCAAAAATATGATATGCAAATTTTGTGCATAACAGTCAGCTGAGGACTGTTATGCTCCCTTCAAGAACAAAATTAGCTAAGATTTTTATTCCTAGGATGATCGAAGTGTTTCAGGAATAGGTGATGCACTGGAACTGATGAACACTGACATCCACTCTGAAATCAAACATTGCACCTTAAATTTTCCCTTTGGCTTTCCTTTTATCCAGCTAGAATTCCGATGGCTCATATTTCATGTTTAAGTAGAATGTGAAAATCCATGCTGCAGACAAACACAGATGTTAAAAATCTTCCCTGTGATTCTTCAGCTTGTGCTTCCCAGTGTCAGTATGGGATGATGGATGACTGCTGAACAGCTGAAGGTCTTTGAAATATTTTGCTTGCTGTCAAGACTTGTCTTTCTCCCTGTCTTTTCTCTCACGCTCAAATACTTGTGTACTCCTATCCTTTTGTGTTCAAATTCCACTGACTTTTATTGAGAAGAGGCAGGTGAATATGATTGTTCCACCAGTTTAGAGCACAGATATAGAAGGAGCAATCTTTAGAAAAACTATTATTGGTCCCCAGTTTTTGTCCCAGTTTTGTCAGAAAGACAAAATCAAATACATCCAAAATACTGCTCAGTAAAAGTCCACATATAGTGTAAAATTTAAACTGGCTTCTTGCTTGCTCTCTCACATCTTTGTAACAGATGTGGTGAAATTTTGGTTAGCCTGGAGGAATAGGCCAGCATAGAGAGTTTCCCCATGAATACTTTACAGCAGTTTGTTGTTAACTGCCTTCAAGACGATCTTGGCTCTTGCTGACCCTATGGATGAGATATCTCCAAGACCCTCTGTCCTCCATTGCTCTTCTTAATTCCTGTAACCCCATAAAACCCATGATCTCCTTAATAGAGTCCATCCATCTGGCATGTGGCCTTCCTCTCTTCCTACTTCCTTCCACCTTTCCCAGCATTATTGTCTTTCCAATGAGTCCTTCCTTCTCATGATGTGTCCGAAGTACAACAGCCTCAGTTTGGACAGTTTGGCTTCCAGGGAGATTTCCTGCCTGATCTGCTCTAGAACCCATTTGTTCGTCCCTTTGGCTGTCCATGGGATCCTCAGCACTCTTCTCCAGCACCACATTTCAAATGAATTGATTTTCTTCCTATCATCGTTCTTAACTGTCCAGCTCTCACATCCATACATGCTAATAGGGAATACTATGGCTTGTATGATTCTAACATTTGTGCTCAGTTGTATATCTTTGCATTTTAGAATCTTTTCTAGTTCTTTCATAGCCACCCTCCCCATTTTTAATCTTCTGATTTTCTGAATGCAGTCCCCATTTCTTTCAATGTTTGATCCCAGATATGGGAATTCTTTAACTTGTTGTATTTCTTCATTGTCTAGGTTTAACTTGTGAAGGTCCTCGGTGGTCATTATTTTTGTTTTCTTTATGTTCAACATTAAGCCTGCCTTGACACTTTCTTCTTTGATCTTCCTTAGTAGGTGTTCCAGGCCTTTGAGGTTTTCTGCTAGTATTATGGTGTCATCTGAATATATCAGATTGTCGATATTCCTTCCTCCTATTTTCACTCCTCCTTCTTCTGTGTCCAAGCCTGCTTTTCTTACAATATGTTCTGCAGATAAGTTGAACAAGTAAGGTGATAAGATGCAGCCTTGTCTAACTCCTTTTCCAATTGGCAACCATTCTGTTTCTCCATGTTCTGTTCTGACAGTAGCCTCTTGTCCTGAATACAGATTCCTCATCAGGCTTTGCAGGAAAGAGAATTCTATGTACAGAAAATAATATGATTATGGATAAATATTATTTTCTACACAGAAAAAAATGAATAAAAAAATTCTCCATTAGGAGATGTATTCTGCACAAAATTCATACATGTATTGTTTTCATGGAAAACATTTTATGCCTAAGAAAGAACATTTTCCACACAGGAAATTAATGTTTCTGCTTAGAAACATTACTGTTTCATAGAAAATCCTGTTTTCTACACAAAAGTGTCACATGTGAATTTTGCACAGAATACGTTCTGAATTTCAAATAGATTTCACAACCACTCGGTTTTCAAAAAAAATGTTGCAGCAAGAAAAAAGTTGTTGCTTCATTCAAAAAGAAACTTTGTGAAGAATGATGTCTCTACTCTTTTATAATGTGACATTTCAAAAATCATTATAGTATGATTCCAATGTTTCCCTGGCCATGCTTCTTTGGAAGCCTTGACATTTGACTTGTAAATGCATACATACATATTCTTAATCTTTGGTAGGCAAGGAAACACTGTGGTTATTTGATTTCATGCAAAATGCATTTTGTACTTGTCAGTGAACAAAGGAATGGAGTCTTCTGCTCCAGAGACTAGAAAATGAACTGATAGATTCAAATTGCAAGAAAAGAGATTCCATCCAAACATTAGGAAGAAAATCTTGGTGGTAAGAGTTGTTTGGCAGTAGAAGACAAAATTGGTGGACTCTGTGTTGTTAGGGGTTTCTAATCAGAGATTGGACAGCCATCTTTCAGGACGGCTTTAGTTGCATATTTTTCACAGTGGTAGAACTAAATGACCCTTGTGGTCCCTTCCAGCCCTATGGTTCCATCTTTCTGTCATTCTGTGCTCAAAGATCTTTCTACCTAGAACTGTATTTCCAGCTGCTGAATATATTAAACACCAGAATCAGGCTGTTACATTGTGCTAGTGGTGGCACCTTTTCCAAGGCCACAGTGCCAAGGGAAAGCATCTGCCAGCTCTGAGCACCCTGTTTTTCCAACACTTCATATCCTTCATGGCTTCTGTGCCTGTGGCCTTTTTGCCTTGAACCAACAGTACCTTTTGGGGTGCAGTTATGCAGCACACCATCAGGATTCTGTCCCCTGGTCTACATTTGACATGCTAGAAATCCCAACCCCCCAAAAAAAACAAAGCTATAACAGATGTTAGTTATCATCACTACTGAATTTTTAGGCTAGACATTTTGGAAACAATAGAGCAAAAGTTTCCTATGCTGCTGGCTCTTTTTGTCGTTCTTGTGTCACTACTAGCTATCAGCACATGATAGAATCTTTTGGGTGATGGCTTCATCTGGAGGGATGCAGTGCCAACAGAGACATGATGTACCATGCCATGTAAGGGAAAAGTGTTCTCTGTCTCCATGGCATTCAGTGCCTCAAGGCACTCAGCTGGCCCCTAATTAGTTAAGAGCCAAATCAAATGGGAATGTGGATATTAAATATGTTGAACAATGTAGTAGCATTAACTTCCAGACCTCTGGGTGTTTTTATTTTAATTACATTTTCTTTTTAAAAATTATTGTCATGAGCTTGAAATGAGCCAGGGTAATAGATGGTATGTCTGGCATACGTCCGGCTACCAGAGTAAGAATGAACAGGTTTAAATACTGCTCTTGATGGGGCAAATGTGTTAGGAGGTTGTTACTGTGTCTTTGGAGGAGAGGGTTTTTAAAAAAAAATATTCAAATGACATTTCTGTTGTTCTGTTCTGTTATTAAATGGACATCTTTTTAACTCCAAGACATATCAGAATTATAAAAGTATCATTCACACCTTTCTCCTTTTCATTTTTGTTTACATTATAATGCACCAGTCTACTAGTGATTTAGTGAAACAGCTAAAGGAAGAATGGCTTCTTCCAATTTTATAATATTGGAACCTGGGGTTATTGGCTGCAGCTGAATGATGGGAGATTTATCAGGCTGGATTAAAAGAATTGCTACTTCATGCAGCAAATGGAATTCATTGCCACAAAATTTAGTGATATCTACCAACTTGGACATCTTAAAATGAGGTCTTCTGGACTAAATAAACTGTACCACTATAACTCTAAAAATCAGCAAGAAGGCTATTGGCCCTACAAACCAGAGGCTCACAACAGCAAACTATGTCCCAGTTTTTTTTTTTAAAAATACCAAAACTTTGGAAGAGCCCTGGTATAGATCTCAGCCCTTGAAAGAACTGTATAAGTAGAGGCAGAGGTGACAACAGCTGGGAAAGCCACAAGAATTGACACTTTCTTAGACCTATCTGGAAGAACCCAGATAAATAGCATGTGAGAACAGCTGTGCTAGATCAAACCAAGGACCTATCTAGTCCAGAAGACCTCATTTTAAGATGTCTGCATGAAGTAGTGATTCTTTTTATCCAACCTGATAAATATCCCACTGTTCAGCTGCAAGTGATAACCCCAGGTTCCAATATTATAAAACTGGGAGAAGCCATTCCCCCTTTCCTATAGTATTGGAACCCAAGGTCATGCACCAAAGCTGCATGAGGGGGAGATCCAGTTTCTCCAAACTATGTATCACGTAACACACACACATACACAACCCTTCACTCATGTCTCTTCTTACTACCCAAATAACCTTTTAAAAAAGTTTTAATCTCTAGGTTTGGGGGGAAAGTGTGAAGCTCTTCTCGTCTGTAGGAGGCACATGACAAAAGGTTCTTGGGCTCTTTAGGGAAGAGTGTGGTGGAAGCTGGAAAAGTTTTGTTTTCTGGGAAACCTGGCCCAGGCAAGAGAATATGCTGGAGACCGTTATGCTCAGTAGAATAGCCTGGAGGGAAGGTCTTTATGGTATCGAAGAATAGCTTTCTGGAAGTAGCTTCATGGGATGAATTCTTCCTCTGCCACACCTGCTCTGCTTTAAGATCTATGTTCACCTGGGGTCCTTTCTGTTTCCCTTCTCTCTTTTCAATCTCCATTCCCCTCCTTTCCATCCACCTCCTGCCTCCCACCAGCTTCTGTAAAAGGAAGCAGGGACAGGCTACTGATGCCCTGTTCAATAGCTCTGTTTAGAGTTCCTTGGATGTGCTGGATCAAGTTAGTGCTTTGAGCTCTTTTCTTTGCCTCTGCCATGACTGTCCCTGTTGTGCTTGCTCCTTCCCCTTTCGCTGAGCAGTGGGAAGTTCCAGGGGCTGTGCTGTCCGCATGTGATTTCCTTTCAGTGAGGAAGAGAGCAGGAGGCCCCTGCTTTCTTTGTAGGCTTTGGCTTTATGCACACAAATATACAAGCAGAGTATAAATGGAGGCAAACAGCAGGCCACTCTTACATGACAGCAGATCTTGTAGCACACCTCAGAATACCAGGACTATGTGGCAGGAATGTGTGACGGGATTAGAGTCCTGTACCCTGGCTGCTTTTAGCTGTCACACAGTTCTGGGATCTTTCTGGGGGGTTTTGCTTTTGTATCATTCAAAATGCAGGCAGCTGCCTTCTAACATGCAATCACACAAATCCCCTCACATACCTCTTACATCAGGCACATCCCCTTTTAAGGTACAGAGGGATTAGATTTCATTTTCTCCAGGCTCTGCTTATAGAAAATTGATAGAAAGATTCATAACCGTCATTAACTGTCATTACCAAGACACTGTACAATGATTTTGGGATATATAAGCTAGCAATTTGCCTAATGAATTGAATAGTCAGCCAGCAGGTATCAGCCACGGTGAATCACCATTTACGCAGTTTGTCCAATGACTTTCCTGTTCCTGGTTGGACTTTCCTTTGAACCCTTGAAATGTGCCATGTATGCTTAACTTGGTTGCTGAGATGTTATTGCACTAATACATTGCCTTATTGAAATAAATGTGGCTCTTTGAAAAATATTTCATCCACTTCCATTTGCTCACCTCTGTTCTGGTCAGTATCTCCTAGGAAAGCCAACAGTTGATAAAACAAGGAATCTGAAAGGAACAGCTGACCATAGCTAACAGACTGTAAGATGGTGATACCAATGGAATATTATATTTTATCCTGGCTTGCATTATCCTGGTCTATGTGGAACATTGCTTCTATGACTTGTATTTCTGCTTCATGTTCCTGTGGGGAAGTATTTCTGTTTGGGTGTACAGTTTGGGTGCTGTTTAGTTTTGTTGAAAGTCCTCCCCTTTTTCTTGCTTTATGCCTTATCATATCTTTACTTAAGGAATCAAATGCTTCAGGCATTGCAAGTGTCTTTTCTTGTGTCCATGCTGCATTACAATGGGGCATAAATGGAGGAATCAAGATGATCTTCAGCTATTCAAAATCATCATGTGGAAGTTACTATCCATCCATTAGCATCCAGCAAATCCTGGTTTATAGGATGCAACCTACAGCATCCCTTCCTTGTTTCCTACCCCTCCTTCTCCTTTCTTTGCAACACTGATGCATCTCCCTGAATCCTAATTCCCATTGGGATTACAGTGTCTCTTTCTACCTCCCTTTTGGACTTTCTTCATCCTAATATTGTCCCTCTCATAGATGATCAAAAGTGGAAACTCTGGAAATTCTTTGATCTATGACTGTCCTTGTAAATCATTCAACAGAGCAGCCACCTTACAAAACTCACTTCCTTAAATGTTTCAATATATTTATCACAATCTTCCAGGACACTGCCTATATTCCACCAACTAGTTCAAGAAAAAGAAGACAAAAAGGATTCTTTCTGAATTGTATCTGCTGCTAAATCTGTAAGAATCTTAATTGCTTGTCAGTAAACCAACGTTCCTCTAGATGCACCTGAAATTAAGCTGTCCTTCCATGTTGCCTAAAGGCATTTTAAAATGTGCATAAACATTTATCTAATACAGCACATGCAAACCATCTATGACAATTTCTTCCTTTTCCTAGCATACTAATTAAAAGAGCAATATGAACAATAGCCAGTGATGCCCTGATTCAAAATCTCAGGTGCAGCTTTGTCTAGTTAAGAGAGTTGTCCATTTTGAAATATCATATGGAAGAGTTTCTATTTTCCCATCAACCAATGAACATGAACTTGGGTGCATCATGGATGGTACCTTGTCATGGTGTTCTTTCAGTCTTTCCCAATTTTGTCTCAGCTTGAGGTGAACTAGGAAGGTTCTCAGGGCCCATAAAGAATGCTGGGAACTGGAAAGTCAGATAAACTGACATCTCCTGACAGTAACACAACCCTAGGCTACTGCTAAGTGTCTCCTAAACCAGAGTTCAGTGCAACATTGGAAATTCTTGATAAATAGCTGAAAAAGATTTAATCATATTGATGAAATACCTGGTTTGGGTGTGTGTGAGGAACTCAGCCCACCTCTGGGCTGCAACCCAGTTTTAAGTAAACTGGCCAGAATCTTGCATCAGCTTCTTAGTTACATATACTTAACTAAGGCCTGGAACAGACAGGCCTTTGCGGTACCCTTGTCATGTGCGAGGGTTGCCTGGTGGGTGGAGCGCCCACACACCTGACAACCCTTGCATGTGACATGGGTGCCACAGCTGTGGCGCACCCACCAGACGAGGCATGTAATGGTGATGTCACAGCTGCGCTGCCTCCAAACAGAGTGGCGCAGCTGCGATGTCACCATGCTGTCTCTGGCACTTTGCGGTGTCGCAGCAGTGCTGAAAAAAGGAGCTGCTTCTGCACGCTCCTTTTTTGTTCCGCAGCAGCACTGTACAATTGTCAGGCCGGGGAAGCCTCTCTTTCTGGCTATGTGTACCCCACTTAAGAGAAATCTCCTGGCCTGACCTCCTCAAACCTAACAGAAACATCATTCAAGTGTGTTTCAATTCGCATCAGAATGGACTTCCTTTTACCGATGTAGTGATGCCTGATAAAGTAGGTTTCAGGAAGGGGGTATGATTATAGCAGTAATGTCAAAATTGTGACTAAGTAGTGATTGCGAATACAGAACAGTTGCTTAGATTTACTCATCCATAACTGTTTCATATTTATGACTGCTACTTATGACTGCCATCTCAACCTACTTTACGAGGTACCAGGCGCACGGACAGAAGGAGGTCCATTGTGTCAGCACAGTTCAATGATGTTTCCATCAAGTTTGGGGAGAAGCCAAGAGAAGTTATTTAGTAAAGTAAAGTAAACTTGTTTGGTTAAATAAATATACTTAACTACATAGCTGATAACTCCATGATTGGTTCACCTTATTGTTACCATATGTGGAAAAACATTTGAAGGCACATAGCAACATAAGTATCTGATACAGGATCCAGCCAATAAAATTAAGGAGAACCTTTAGATGCTTTGTGTGGGCAAAACATCTCAGGAATTCTGAAGCTAAAATAAATTTTTAGAAACTTCCACAAGAAGTTACAGATAATATATATTCCCATATCTACCATATATACACTTATCTATTTTTGAATGGAGACTATGTGGGAAATAGAGCTTAGAAAGTTTATTCTTATGGGAGACATAGCTCAGACTCCCACAGCTTTTATTTGGTTTTAATGTTGACTTTTTTAGAAAGAGGGTTTGGTTTTAATCTTGTCTTTTTGCAAGCTTTTAAGTGTAATCTCTTAAAGTGTAAGTTGCCTTGGTGAAAAGGTGGGGTATAAATAAAGATGATGATGGTGATGGTGATGATGATGATGATGATGATCATCATCATCATCCAAAAAAGAACTCTTCCATATGTGACGGGGAATTCCGAGAGTTGTCCAAACTGTAACTCTTCCAAGCTCTGAGGTCTGAGATATGTCATAGGTCAGACTTGCAAAAAATAGTATGCACAAGATTATTTCCTTGTGATGGATTCTGCTTTTCCCCAAATGGCCAACTCTGTGAACTTTCCCTCAGGCTATCGCTAACTATGTAAATAAGATCTCACTTTCAAGAGTTTCTCTTACACTATAAAAAACATAACAAAAACTCAGGTCACAATTCTTTATCAAACGTTGACTTCTCTGTGCATGTTTAGCTAAGTGTCCTAGTAGATGCAGTCCTTTTTAATTGACATAATCCTCTGTACTGACAGATGCTGCAGAGCCTACTTGGGGAATATGCATTTTCCTTTTCCTTTTTGTAGTTAGGTTGTAATTGGCTTTAAACTCCAAACAGTCCATTGCTAATGATATTCGGTCCATTTTAATTAAACGGCCACTGTCAAGTACTTCCTTTATAGTTTCCTCCCCTTTTTTGTATGCACTCTCCATTGTAATAGCCATTTTTGCAAGCTTGAAGGTAATAATTAGAGTAATTCTCTGCTGATTTTGTCCTCTTCTGTTTGGCAAACTTTGATCCATTATTTTTATTTAAATGGAGCCGAAATTAACATGGAAGCTTTTGTTCCAAAACATTTTTTTATTCTTTTAGCTGAATGCAAAGCTTTTTTTCTACTGAAATTTCTTGTTCTACAATCCTTCACTCATTTGGGTCAATGTACTATGCGCAAATGGTACAGACAAAACTGTGAGAAGCTCTCATTATGAAAGCAGCTGTATTTCCTACAGAACTGCTGGTTTGATTTGGAAGATGACAAGTCTTGCCAAGATTGGAAGTCACTGTAGTCTAGTGGTTAGAGTCTTATATTAGGACTATGGAGATCAGGTTGAAATCCCACTTTCCCATAAAGCTCACTTAGATGACCGTGGCCAAAATTGCTCTCTCTCTCTCAGCCTAGCCTAACTTGTGAGAATAAATTATGACAGTGGGAGAGAATCCTCTCCTAAATTTTATTCTTTTCCATTCAGGAGTGGAATCAAAGGGTTATACATAAGTGTTAATTCATCATTCAAAAAACTGATATAATGGGTCTATTTCAGTTGGGGTTATCAAAAAGATTTGGTATGAATGTTTTGAGATCCTTGGAGTAAAGACAGAATGACCTGTAACTAAATGCATCCATTTGCTTTCTGGAAACTTCAAAGTGTCTTGGCCCTTTTGCACCACACAATCATAGCCCTACCATTAATTTAACTGGTGCTGGCCATGTACCATAATAAATTCATTCATTCATTAATTTAACTGTCATGGTGCATTGCCATGGAATTCTGGGATTTGTAGCTTAGGGGGGGGGAATATTTTAAATCCCCATCCAGTGAGATCTAGTGCCTCGTTGTTGTCATGTATCTTCAAGTCATTTCTGATTTATGGTGACCGCAAAGTGACCCTATCATGGGATTTTCTTGACACATTTCTTCAGAGGGGGTTTGCCATTGCCATCCTCTGAGGGTGAGAGAGTGTGACTTGCCTAAGGTTACCCAGTGGGTTTACATGGCTGAGCCAGGATTGGAACCCTGTTCTCCAGAGTCATATTCAAACCATAGCTCAAACTACTACATCACACTGGCTTTCTGTCCCATGCTGGCTCTCTAATGCCTCACCAGATTGCAAACCCCAGAATTCCATAGGATGTAGCCATGCCAGTTAAAGTGGAATCATATTGCTATAATTGTGTAGTGTGAAAAGCCTCATGGTGGGATGACTTCACCCTCCAGTGTTAAATACCGAGATCCACCCCAGTCTTTCTAGTGGTAAGAAATTTCAAAGCTGTTTTAAAAAAAGTGACAAGGCAAGAACAATATGAATGTGAAGTTATTTGCACAGTGGGTCAACATTTGAACAGTGCAAGTGTTTCCCCATGATAGCTTCTGCTAATAATTGTTTCTAATTACTTTCCCATCCTTATCACATTTACCCTCTGCCTGGTCTGCTCAAGTTGTCCTCTGACTGTTCATTTCAGCTTCATTTTAACTTCTTTGCTGACATGGAACATGTTTTCAAAGAAGTCCCTTGACTTAGGAAGGCTTTAAATGGTGTGATTGTGCCCAGAGGCATAAAGGGTCTCGACTTCTTGCCTTTTAAAATCAAAGGATTTGAAAATGGTTGATGGCAGCCAAAGTAACTTTTTAAGATTAAAACTGAGATGTAACCCAGTGAAGGGCAAAAGACCTACCTAGGGAATATTGCCTGTGTCTTAGTGAGGAATAGCATGGTGTAGTGGTTTGAGTGTTGGACTACAAGTCTTGAGACGAGGATTCAATTCCTACCTTAGCCATGAAACCCACTGGGTAACTTTTGGCAAGTCACAGCCTCAGGGGAAGGCAAAGGGAAACCTCATCTGAATAAATCTTGCCAAGAAAACCCATCATAGGTTTGCCTTAGGGTTGCCATAAGTCAGAAATGACTTGAAGGTACACATCAACAACACACTTCTAGTTTTAATGGGACAGTTTGTGTCAGCAGATTTAAGGACCCTCCCTGCATTCCTTGGAACATCATTAACTACAAAAGTGGAGGAGAACTGAAAGGATACAGGATTGTAGAAAAGATCTATACTGATTGAACTATCTGATTAACCCCTCTATTTACATCTCAGTAATTTCCCATAATTAATCTAAGCATGTTGCCTTATTGGCAATGTTTGCATTATTTTTGTGTTTGTTTTAAAATATTGTTTCTATTGTGCAGCTTGACTTGTTTGTTTGAGTCATCTGCAGAACTTGGTCTGTCTGTTCTTAGCATTGTTTGTTGAATTGGCTGGTTGAAATCGGTCAGTGTGCGGGTTTTCTTGTGCTGCTTCAAAAGCTCTCTCCCACAGTTTAACTTAATTTGAGAAGTGCAACAATTTATTGCATTATTTCTTTTCAATCAATTCCTCATGTATTTTTCAGATATACAATCCACTTGAAGTCACACTGCAAGTTAGGCTTTGTGGTCTAAACATCCAAGTACATACATAGTAATTTGGGTGGCATTCTCTAACTAAGATCATATTTATTGTTGTTATAACATATGAGCCCAATTTATGTAACCCCAAATCTAGCTCCCTGTGTTGTCTCAGATAAGTCCTGCGTAATTCCATGGGTTTATGAGGAGATCCCAGGATTCAACCATGGTATTAAAGAGAAAGAATAGTGCTATAACTGTGTAGTCTGACTAAACATTCTTAGCACTCCCTGATTCATGGATGTAAAATATGACCCTGCATGTCCAAATCAAACTGCTTTAGATTTGTCTGTGATGGTTCACGGAATTCTCCTTTGCACTGATGAGGAAGTATACAGGTATCATTGCACAGCACTTTGAAGTAGATTATATCAGTGAAACACTGTATCCAGTGATGGAAGCCTGAAGCCTTTTAATTAAGCAATCCGTATCCTGATGATACAGCAGGTATGCATTTTCGAGGAGGGGGCATACCCATCACTTCTTCCTCTCCACCATTCCCCTGCACTTTCCTCTGCCTAACACTGCATAATTCAGCAATTTTGCTAGTCAGTGATTTAATGTTTACAAGATGGGGAGTGACAGATTTTATTCCCTGTAAGCTTGAATGTTTGTCAGTTCTTGTCTTTCCATGTCCGGGAGAGAGAGCAATTCCAATGACGCACTGAAGTAGCACAGAATCCATCATCAAAATCTCACCAACTACATCTCCAGCAGCTTTCATTAGCAGACGGAAAGAGGGAGGTTTCTTCTCTCCCTTTGGTATCAATTTCTCCTTGTTGTTAGAACCTTGTGGGCACCTTCCTTTGTAGCTCTTTCTCACTGCGCTGGCAGGGAAAGAGAAACGCTCAATATGGAAAGGTATTCCTAGTTTGCTATCAACGAACGGTGTTTCATACTGTCATAACTGAAGCTTTCATTAAAACTTGTGTGTTGAGATCTACTTCTCTAGCATTCCAGCCGTTGCTGTCTTTGTTATTCCTTCTGTATATTTCAGCACTCCTGCAAACCTGTATAAAATAGAATTAACTTTCTGGATGTTTCTTATAGAGAGCCAGTGTGATGTAGTGGGCAAGTCACACTCTTTCAGCCTCAGAGGAAGGCAATTGCAGACTCCTTCTGAACAAAGCTTGCCAAGAAAATCCCATGATAGTGTTTCTGCATGGTCACCAAGACTGAGAAATGGTTTGAAGATAACACAGCATTTTTTTCACCAAATTTGGAGGGTGTGCTTGGGATGGTGTGACAGGGGGGAAAAGAGCTTTGTGGTATACATGAAAATCACTTATGTGTATGCGCCAATGATTGTTTTCATTGATACAAAGCAGTGTGTTTTGCAGCAGTTTGGGAGAGGCGTGCTTTCTCAAGGGCAACAGAAGCTGATATGCAAAGTGAGGAATGTCTGAGTGTCCTAAAGAGAAGTTGAAACTCAAGAATCTTTAATGATGGTTCATGATTCTTCTGAGGAACACTGGATGCTGCAATAAACTAAGGCCTGGGGGGGAGAATTGCAGTCCCATTAGATATCCCATACATCTCAGAAACTGCCTTTAACTGTTTTGCACCATTAGGGCTTGTTTTGGGTTTAAGAAACCACAAGCTGTATGTGCCCCTTGGGACCCCAAAGTGTGTCCCCTGACTATTTTATTTTAAATTACCTCATTTTTAATGTGATTTTCAGGTGATTGTCTCCCTTAAAAAACAAAACCAAACCAAAATGAGTCCATAATACAGTGGTTGGTTTCCTAATTTTTCCAAAAACACAAAGAAATTTTAAAAAATGGCCCCAGATTGGCCAAACTTGGAGCTGGCAGTGGTGTCGCATCACTTTGAGTGTACAAAATGGGTTGGTAAGGCCTGCCAGATGGGCACAAGGAGGAAAAATGGTCCCCACTCCCTGCACCGTTTCCCACCGCTGTTGTATGGGATGCCAGAGCCTTACATCAATTGGAACCTAAATGCCTTTTATATGTATAAGCGCCAGATTAATCTCCCTGACAGATGTGGCAATGAACTGAATTGACTGGAAAATAGAAATGTTTCATGTCTGCGGTAAAATTACCTTGTTGTTTCTTTTTATGCTATCAGTATGTGGCAATGAATAATATGTCATAACTTGTGATTTTGAATAGTCTGTGATAGATAACCTAAGACGCTTCATTCTCCCTCCCTTTCTTCCTTACCAAAGTCAGTGTATATTTCTTATTTTTACAAAATAATTTCTTGTTGAAGGTATCCACCGGATGATATAAAAAAGGGATTACAATGTCTGAAAAAATTGAAGATTTTTCCTATTTTCAAACCTATATTTTTTTTAAAAAATCGAGTGATAATTCCTTGTTCTCTTATTGGGTATATGCCATACTTATTAAAGGCCTATCTCTCACATCCTTGATCTGATAACTACAGGTTTTTCATATTGAACTGTTGGTGCCATTATGCATTTCAGGAACTTATCACACGGGGCTTTTAAAACGGGACTGGAGTGGAACGAAATGGGGGGGGGGGGGGGAAGGGAATGGGGAACGCATGCATATTACTGCATGGGAGTACGCTGCCAATGCCGCTGGAAGTCCCCAATCCATTCCTCATCCGTCCCACTGCCGCTGATTTTCAAGAACAGTTCAGACCAGTTCTTGAAAATCGGCTGCTGTAGAACAGATGGGAAATGGATTGGGGACTTCCAGTGGCATTGGCAGTGTTCTCCCATGTGGTAATATGTGTACTTTCCCCGTTACGTTCCCTTCCCGCCCCCTTTTGTTCTGGTCTGGTCCTGTTCTAAAAGCCCTGTGCGATAAATATAATAGTGTGAGTCACATGGACTGGGAATAGCACAGCACTGATTGTCCTTTGCCAGTGATTTACTTACTGTCATGAAAAAAACACCAAGGAGGCAGAGTGTGGTCCAGCAATTGCTCTGTTCCCAGGAGACCTCAGAAAAGTAACTTTCCAGAAATACAAATCCCACAGTCCTTCAGCCAGCATGACTAGTGGTCATGTAGGATGGAGGATTTTAGAAGCTATGGTTCAAAATTTTTCAAGTCCTGGATAGTAAAGTAGAGGAGTTTAACAGGTAGAATGCAAGTTAGAGAGATGCATGCTTCTTGGTATGTACATTCTTTCTAATGTTTAGAAATGTCTAATGGTTTTAGAAGAGCTTCCACAGCAAGGACATTTAAATATGTGCTTCCAAGAAAGTATCTTCACCTTTGGAGCCATAAGAATGCCATATGAGAAACAGATTTGACAGAGCCTCATGAGTTATAATCTTCTGGCTCATATTTCAGTCCTGAACAGAAACTTGGATAGTAGCATTGGTCCTTAGTATACATTCGAGTTTAAAGAGCAACACACACACACACCAACAGCAACAAAAAGACAGATGTCCACCCTATGAAACTTGCATATCTAAATTTTCAACATGAGAGGACAAGAAAAGAAGAGCGGTACAAAACAAAAACCGTAAGAAACACACAGATGTGGCATGCTTCCAGATGGACTGCTCCCAGTATTACCAATAAAAGGTCATTGTCTAGCTGTTCCATCCTTTCCTGCTGAATGTATCCGCCAGCCCTGTAAGATCAGGAGTGAGAAAATATGGGAGGATTATATAGGGAAGACTCTATATTTGTACCCCTGTAAAGTTGCATAGGTGGTGCAGGCGATTCTTCAGCAGAAGCCTATTCTTCATTTTTTTTTTCTTGTAGTGAAAATGGGCAGGGCAAGCAAAAGGCATTGAAAAATTCTTGTTGGAATACTCTAAGAGAACATATACCAGGTTTCTCATTGTGACACACATTTTTAAGCCTTATTCAATGGTTTCCATTGTCCCCCTAGCCAGAAAGCATGACTTGCTTGCCTGCAGACACTAATGGATTTTGCCATTCAATGCCTTGACAATATAAATAGTCCTTAAGTGCCAGCTGCTAGAGTGAACAGCAGGCATCACAAATCTAGGGGTTCCATTAGAGGTAGTTCAAGAGAATTGCATCAATGGCTTTTGCTTGTTAAGACTACTTTGTTCTCCATTAATTCACTCAGCTCCTCAAAAACAAGGGCAGTGATGAGTGTCGTGTCTACACTGGGCTTTTCTAAGCTCTCCAAGTTGCAGCATGGGAATGTCCTGCGATTTCCACCAGATGCCCCGGACTGAGGTTGCCAGCTGGTTGCATTAGAGGGAGTACAGTCTGAGGTGCCAAGCTGGATTTGGCAGGCTTAGCTCCATTTGTGCTCATGTAGGCATGAATACCGCAGTGGGTGCTCCAAAAATGGCCCCGGACAGCAATGATGGCAATAGAGAATTGAACGCCACTATTGTTTAGCTTCATTCAAACTACCCTCTTGGTGTTAGACCATCTACAAAGGCACTATATTCTAATTAACTTTAAATGTCTCACTCATAAAGCTGTCAGCGTCTAGCTCTACTGTCTGTAGTTTTAATGATGCATTTGATTAGAAGGTAATTTTATTCACTCAACAGCAGCCAGGCCTATTTGGAGAAGGATCAGATTGGGCTGTTGACTTAAAAAAAAATCATTGCTGGTATTTGCAGATTTGGTTGCCATTAAGAATATCCACATGATCACTTAGCTTAGATTTGTTAACTCTTTTAAGATTTAAATCAGCCTTTTAGTTCATACACATAGGATGCAGATGTTGGTGTTTAAAATATAAGTTAAGATAACCAAAGTTCCATGTGATGGAAAGTTGAGCATTGAAAATCCTATTGCTCTTCCAGGCTTTATTGGCCATTTCTCACGCATGCCTGGAAGCTTCTGGGGAGGCAGTGGGTGGCCCTTGCATGTTACTTTTCAGGGTCACTACACTGTTCGGAGATACTTGAGGCAGAACACAATGGAAATGTGGGAGTGAGTTTCCAGGAAAGCTATAGCAAGGACAGAAACATTTATCAAGCCATTTACCATTGCACCAGATTCTAGGGGGACTGGCATCCACCCAACAAAAAATGGGTCTATGGGAGTTGACCCAAAATCCATATACTGTCCCATTGCAGATTATACCCTGAAATATGGCATGCATTCACACATGCACACGCCACTTTTGGAGAAGGCATGCTATTGCTTTCTGTGACACTTCCAGTTACAGCAGGCTATTTCTTGATATGAATATTTCCCTTACCTTTCCTCCGTAGGGATGGAGACAGAGCAGCAATGATTGCTAGATGAGTTATTTTCCTCTCCCCAGTGGCAGCTGTTACCAGATGTTTACATGTTTTCAAATGTCAAATGTAGGTCTCCAAATCGTTCCGTCCTGGGTTTTTTTTTAATTTGGAAAAAAAGTGTCCTTTTCATAAATAATGCTTTCATTGACAGGGTGGAAGGATGCAATTTCTGTCTTGATGTTTAACCTCTTCCCTGCTGCATGTATCTGTGAGTAGCAGCAGTGGCCATTTTCACTGACAAATTGTTTAAAATTGGCCAGGTGCATCTTGCCTGCCTTCTTTTTGGCCACCTGCCTGCTCTTTTAGCACCATAGCATGAAGAAGTAGATGGGGAAAAATTGACTGCTGAATATGTGAGTGATATGAGGTTTCATTTTCTTTCAGTGATTTGCTGATCAGATCTGTTCAGTCATAGGGTGATTGATTCAGACAACTCTTACTGTTCTATAGTCCACCTGTGGACTGTTCCAGACTGCTGCTGTTTTAAAGGATAAGTCAGTTGAAGATTTTCTGAAAGACTTGAAACTGTTTATGGATTTTTTCCCAGCAATAAGAAATCTAACAATGTAATGATCTGTGGTTATAGTTGCTAGTAATTTTACTAGGATTATTTAGCTGGCTCTGTAATGGTGAAATAATAATATTTTTATTCTTTTTTTTTTCTCTTCTGGTTTTCTTTTCATTTCAGTAAGGGAGAGGGAGTCAAAGTCCTATTTTGTATTAGTGATATTTCTTATGCCCTTCTTTGTCCTGCCTCGGAGGCCGGCTAGGAGCAAAGTACCAAGTAAAGTCTATCAGAGATGAGAAAGAGGATTCTGATGTTACACTTTCCAGTTTTGGAAGTGCTACACTAGTCTAACTACAATACAATATCCATGTAACTGCATTCTGTTCTTCCACTGTTGAAACTCTGATGTTAAACTGCATATCCCTGGGTTGCTGCTTAGACCTGATGCTGCAGCTTTGTATTCTGTTTCACTACCCTTTAAGTGATCACAAATGCTATACAGTGTAGTCTGTTTGCTCTAACAGTCTCATGTCTGCTGTAAATATGCATATTGACCCTTTACATCAGAAGTGAGCAGGACCTGTCCTTGTGAAGAATCTAAAGCCCCCAACAGTCCCATAAACCCCCATTTTAAAAAAAAAATAAATTAAAATTCAGCCCTCCAAAGCATATAACACATGAAAATTTCCTTACTCCATGTCCACGAGCACCTCAGAAACCCTATACTACATCCAAACACCTTTATTTTGCACTACAGTCCTTCTCAAAATGGCAACAGGATCCCTCTTGCTGCCATTTTGATAAGGACTGCACAGGAAAACAGCTATTTGGGCTTGCTCTGTGAGGAATGCAGCTGTGGGAGGGTGAAGGGCTGAAGGAAATATTGATCCCTAACCTGCATGAAGTTGCCCACCCTTGCTTTAGATACTAGAGGAATGGAGTAAGGAGACTTTAATTGAGAACACCTCTCTGCAGCTTGGGTGACTGAGTAGCATATTAAATACTTCAGTTCAAAAACCATTGTTTAAGCAGCAAGTCACAAATCTCAGAAATCCAAACGCTGAAAAGAATTCCTTTAGTGTCTTAAAATAGAGGCAGCTGGTTACGTCACCTTGAGTTGCATTGCCTTGTGTCATACTCCATGGTGTTCTTTTGCACTCCGTGCTGACAGCCTGACACATCAAGTCAGACAGCCTTTTATTATTAAATCTGTTTGCAAATGCACTGAGATTGCCCTTCCCATCTGCTCTTGGTTATAAGTGGTGGCAGACTGTGGCTGTGCATCACAACCCCCATATAAATAGGTTCTCTAATGTCCTTCCTTGTTCCTTTTTCTTAACTATGATTGTCATCCGCAAGGGACTTTGGGAAGACGCACACCAGTTAAAAGCTGTGTTTGCCTGCCTGTTTACTTGCTTGTGAGATGATAGATATGAGAAACAACATCTTGAAATCTTTATAGAACACTGCAAGAACCCAGGGTCTTAAGATTTTTTAAAAAAGGAAAACATGAAAGGTGAGAGGTGATGGATTCTGCCTTGCAGAAACAATTTAAAATAAACAAGCCAAAGTTTTGCTTGCTCTAAAATTTAATCCAAAATTGGTTTGGGACAAGTCTGGATCAGGCCCTTTGTCTGTGTCGATGGTGGTGGTGGTGGTGATGATGATGATGACAGCATCAGTGTCATTGAATATGCCTGAACCTGGAGGCCTTTCTTTGACATCAGTGGGTACCAGTCAGGTTGGTTATATAGCAACTCCAATGTGAGAGCAAGTATGTCTCTACATATCAGGAACTGGGAAATGAAAGACAGAGCTTGCAGTTGTACTGTTGGTGGTCTTCTCATAGGTAACTGATTGGTCACCCCACTCCATTCCTCTAGTATCTAAAGTTGGTCACTGTGTGAACAGAAGGTTGAACTAGATAGGCTGTGGTTGTTCACTAGGTGAACAGAAGATTGGACCAAATAGACCTTTGGCCTGAACTGACATGCCTCTTCCTATGCTCTGGTTAGTACTTGGATGGGAGACCACCAACAAATACCAGGTGCTGTAGGTTGTATTTCAGAAGAAGGAACTAGCAAAATCACCTCTGAGGATTCCTTGCCTAAGAAAACCCTATGAAATTCATGGGGTTGCCATAAAGATAAGTTAACTTTGAAGGCACACACACAGATGTTATTAAAGACTTCATGTTGTTTCCTAGAACAACCAACCTGATGCCTGGGAGAAGCCCACATATAGAAAATAAACACAAAGAGTGTTCATTTCATTGTGTGCTTTGATTGTGTATTCCTGCATGGCAGGGGGTTGGACTGGATGACCCTTGGGGTATCTTTCTCTTCCAACTCTATGATTGTATGCTTCTATGAGTCATTCCACTGTTTTTCCTTAGTAAATGTTACTTGCAGAAAGAATCCTCCACCTATGAAGCTGCATTCAAAAATTCCACATTCCTTACTAAACTGCATCTGCTGGTACTCACTAGATGTGTTAGAATACAGACTCTACTATCTTCAGTCAGGATGGCTGCCCTTTTATATCAACATGTTTGTGATGGTGAGTGTATAGTTTGTTTATATGTGTGTAATTGGTTTATGCATGGTGCACTTTCTACAAACGCATTATGCAGAAAGCAATTCCAAAATAAAGTGATAACTATCTGAATACAACAGCAGCCTATATCACTACTCACAATAGCCTCATCCCAATAATATAAACATAATAATGCTGCAATCTAGCAACGATGTTTCAATAAGTCACTAGAAATTCATTTAAAAGGATACCCCCCCCCAAAAAAAACCCCCATAAATACATTAATACGTCAGTTAACAACATCTAAGCAGGGCTAACACTTTCAAGGCTCATTGAGATGGGGCCATTTTGAGTGATTTGTGTCATTCTCTGACATTTAATTTTGCTGCTTCTCCCTTTTTGTTGCTTTCTGTTCCAGACACTGCTACATTTTGCCTCCTGACTTCCTAAAAAACCAAAACAAAACAGTAGCGTGATTCATAAAGGAAGCTCATTTAGCGACATCTCTTTCAACGTGAGTAGGGATATTGGGTGTCTATCATCCACAGGCTTCTCCTGATATTTCCTTCTATTTCCAATTGTATTTGTAGTTTGAAATATTCACATCATCCTCCCTTAGTTCCCGTCCCCCTCCCCAAATATTTGGTAGTGTTAGCACAAAGACAGAGGGCAACATTTTATTGCTCGTTGGTGCAGTCATCTTTTGGTTCATGGTACCTCCACTTTGGTCTCTCTCTGCTGTTTATACATACAGTGGTGCCTTGGGTTACGAAAATAATTCGTTCCGCGGCCGCTTTCGTAACCCGAAAAGCCGAAAACCCATAGGCGCTAATGGGGAAAAAAGCCGCGGCTCTGCCGCGGCTCCATTTAAAATAGCGCCGGAGTTTTTTCGTAACCCGAAAAAACTTTCGTAACCCGAAACAATAAATCCCTATGGGATTTTTTCGTATCCTGAAAAATTCGTAACCTGGGTATTTCGTATCCCGAGGTACCACTGTACTGTGACCCCCCCCCCCCCCCCGCAACATGCTTCCATGGCTTTTTGACAAACCTCTCTATATTTCTTCTAAATCACCAAACAAAAATTATAAAATGGGAGAGTGGATGCAGGGAGGAGAATAGAAAATAGCAATAATACCCTCCCATAGGTTGCACAGTAGAACATCTATCCTCCTCTTCCCCTCCTCATGAATAGGCAGCCATTTCACCTTGGTTAATGGAGATCAGGACAAATCTAAGTTGAATGGAGCTTCTCTGAATCATGTGCTGGCAGAAAGGTGGGATTTTTAGATTGTAAGCCCAAGGGCAGGGAATTCGTCTAACTAAAAGATTGTATGTACAGCGCTGTGTAAATTTACAGCGCTTCATAAATAAAGGTTAATAATAATAATAATAATATAGATAAAATAAATTAAAATAAAGGATTAAAAACTTTGCAGAAGATGTGCCGCAGAGCTCTCCTCCTTGGCCTCCTTCCTCTCCATGTTTGATCATTTTAACCTGGTGATCTAATACACATATGGAAGGTGTTTTGTTTTTTAATATGGAGGGGAATGGAAGGGGGGGTACTTGCAGACCAGAAGTACAGGTGGAAACAATATTGGAATCGGGAAGGGTAAAGGCACTGTTGATGGTAACAATATTCAAAAATATTAAGAACGATAAGACAAACATTTTTCTTGAGTGCTGGGAAAGCCCCATGAGCAGAGTCCTGGACTGAGGAGAATCTTTGCAGTTTGGGACTTCTGTGCAAAATTCACACAAGGAGTGTGTGTGTGTGTGTACGCACGTGCAAGCTGCACTTTCTGAAACATCAAAAAGTTATGCAGAAAATTGTATTCTCTGAAGAAAATTATCTTCCCTGTGGATAAAATCATGGATTTTGTACACAAAAAAGTGAACTTTTGGGCAGCCCCAATTAATCCTCTATTATCCTACCTTTTCAGATGTTTTTAAAATGCCCCTGTTTCTCTCCCCTCTTCTCACCTTCCCACTTTCTCCTCAGCTTACTTCCTTTGCTACAGATTGAATTCAAAGTACAAAAATATTTGACTAAATTAGCTCAGTGGGGAGAGAAGAGAGGGTTGAATCTTGCCCTTCCTAGTAGACTCATGCAAAAGCAGAATTTTGCAGTCTCTCCCAGCATGTATATTCATCTTCATTAACAATCTTTGCCATCTTGACCACATTCTGATGTTGCTTGTCAATACTGTCCTGGGTTTTACCTGTGAAATATCAGAAGGTATGGACTATGGTCCATTTCACCATTATCTTTCTGTTTCACAGCTGAATCTCTTAACTCCTCCACCACACCACCTTCTTAAGTACTTTTGCTACAGCTCTTGGTTTATATAATTCAGGAATAATCCATGCTTTGAAAAGAATTAAGAAAAATGTTTAAACATCAGCCATGATGGTAATGGCCTGGGTCCTGTTTGTAGTCTCAGCTAGAGTAGATCCATTGAATCCATTCTTGAGCAGTAAGTTAAAACATATGTAAATCCATTCAATATGTCTACTTTAGTAGAGAGTACTAATAGCACTGAGGACAAAATGTAGACACTATATGAAGAAACAACACAATTTCACAAAGGATAGTCACTTTTGATTCGTGTGTGTGTGTGTGTGTGTGTGTGTGAAATGAGTGCTCATTGTATTTATAGTACATGGATACCTAAACTAATCCATATTGTCTCTAATAAAATCCAGTTTGTGGACAACCCCAGAACAAGGCCATCAAAAAGTTTAGCCCAGCCAAAACTGCCATGATGACAGTATTCCAATTGAAAATGCATCTTTGCTAAAGAATCTTTCCTGGGCCACATAAATCAAAAGTTCATTATGGGGAGGGTTTCATTTTTATTTTTATGGCTCTGTTTACATTTTATGAAACCATCTGGTCCTTCTATACTACACTTTTTTTTGTAAAAAACCTCATCTTTGTTTATGTGGGAGTTGGCAGCAACTGGGAGACAGCAAGTACTGTTGCCTGTGCGAAGTAAAAAAGAAGCACATTGGTTAGAAATAAAATACACACAGGTCTCTGGGCAAGGAGCTACAATAATCAGGTTGAGGGGGAGACCATGGAGCAAAACCTCATGAATGTATTGGTTGGCTACCCTCAATCTCAGTTTAATGCATCCTCCCTACAGGCCATTTGTTTTGGGTTATCAGTAAAGCTCAAGTCCAGCAATGTTCCTCTGGCGGCTTCACCTTTGGGATTGTCCAAAGTCCAGGGAGCCCCCAGTAAACCATTATAGTCAGCAGTGACAGTTTGAAAAATGGCTAAACAAGAGAACAAATGCCCTTCATGGCAGGCACTGTAATGAGTTGCTCCAGGACATTATTGTCTGCAGCCAATCCCATATGCAGCTATATCCCAGAGAGTCAAAAGTGTTGGGTGGTCTGTATTACCCAGCATATTTTCTCTGCTTTATTCTACTCCTTTTCCACCACCACAACTGTTTTTCATCTCTTAAAGTACCTGTTTTCTAGCCCAGATGGATTTGCTTCCATTTACATAGGAGCTGAGGGTGTTACATTTGGAACTGGGTAACTCTGCTGCTTGTTTGGATGGCGACTCTAATGCTAAGTTCCAGCCAGCAGAACTGTCTAACTCAGAGCAGCTGCAAGGTTATCAAAAGCTGGACCTTTCCCATTTTAATTCCAGGTTTTTGAAGTGGTGGAAGGGGGGGGGGGTGAAGGGCAAAAAGAGAGGGCTGAGAAAAGATGTTTGCAAAAGGATTGCCTGTTGCTTTTCCTGACTCTTTTCAAATCCAGGGTTACTGGCATGGAAAACTAGTGCTGTTTGTTGACAAAATTATCTCTGACTTGATAACATGAACATTTTGTCCCCCAGAGAGTAGGCTAGCTCTGCCTTTCTAGCACAAGCTCTAAATACTGAGTTCAGTCTTGTTTTATTTGGCTTTCCAAGATAGCCATCATCAATCTCAGTGTCTTGACGTGACAAAGGTTACCATGCAGCTCTTGGGCTTCTGCTTTTTCCAATATGACAGGGACGAGGAAGAAATCTCTAACTCCCACCCGGTCTCTGTGTATTTTGTTCTGTCTTTCGGGAAGCCTCAGGTGTCTTAATAATCAACCAGTAGAAATAGCTTTTCTGCAGCAGACAAAACTAGTTCCTCATAACTGGTCCCAACGATTCCCTACCGAATTGAAGAATACAAAACTGAACCTTTATTGATTCTGCTGGATAATAACAGACCTGCTTCCCACTATGAAATGTCCCCAATGCACAGTATACCCATCTGTCTCCTTAGTATCCTCATAGTCCATAATACAGATATAATCTCATCTTCTGTCAGACTAAATGTGTTTCTTTCAGTCTCATGAAGAGATGTTAATGAATATCTGCATGGCGGTTTGAGAACTGAGAGGAAGCCATTGTGGCTATACCACAGAATATGACAGTCTTCTTTGAATGTTTCGAAGGCTTGGTGACTTCCATGATAACCCCAGAAAACTGTGAGCATGCTGTGGAAGTTCTGTGAAATCTCACAATGCTGTGGAAAACTCACAGTGCTGTGAAGTCTCACCCGTAATGTGGGGAGGGCCACCAAACAGCTGAACTGTGCTTCTTGCAAATGTATATTTGGAACCACACAGGAAGAAATCAAGGACAGCTAGATAATTTCTGGCAAAACACAAAGCTCCTAAGTTATTTTTTAAAGTAATTGGTTATTGTTAGTATTATGATCCCTAAACATAATTAATTGCCATTGTAATCATATAATTAAAAATATCAATTTCTTGCTTTTGTGGGGCCAGAGCAGATGGGCTGGATGCCACAGGCCAACTTGGTATCCTGCTTATGGTGACTGCCTGAGTCAGACCCCAAGCCAATGTGGCGATGCGTAGGTGCTCATACGTCCACCCACCACCCTGCCATTGATTTTCTGCTACTTTGTGTGCCATACCTGCCACCACATCCATCCCAATGGCTCCCACTGTGGCCCTTAAGGATGCAAATGGGTGCTTGGCTTACACCAACATGGCCAGGAGCCCCCTTTTGACATCAGAAGACATAGCGGGCGGGGGCTATGAGACAGATGCAACAATGGTGGCAAATAAAGGGTGTGTTGGACTGTCTGGTCTACTGGATGTTGTTTCAGAGTTTCTAGGAAACTCTGCAGCAAACAGTTGGTATTTTTAGACTGGAATTAAGGCCCCTTTGGACAAGGATCAGTCCAGGACTATCAGATCAGAATCCAGACTAGCCAATACCAGCCAGGGGCTAATGGCCTACATTGTCCAGCACCAGGCTGGTGGAAGACTGGCCTTTTGGCCCATGCACACAGTCCCTAAGCATCAAACCTGTTTTCTCATTATCAGAAAGGAAGTAAATGATTTTCTAACTAGTTTTAGTTACTTTCAGGGGGGAAAATGGAACGTAACAAGGTCCTGCACTGTGATTCACCTAAGTAATGAGACTACACAAAACATGCAACTATAAGAGTAACTACACAAAATATGTAACTATAAGAGTAACTAAAACAGCTATCTACTGTACAGTAAAACCCAGTGTCGATAGGACCAAAGATATGGTAAAGGCAATGGTAATAATATATTTAATTATTACAGAAAAAGAACAATTAATTAGAAATAACTCATTATTTGTAATTAGTTACTTCCAGGCTCTGGCTTATAATGATATGCAAAGGGTAGATTTATAGTATTATTTTTCTCTGCTTGTCCACAAATTGACTTATGAATAGATGCTTCAGAAGCACTGCTCAAGCATTGAAAGAGCTGGTTAGAGAAGATTTCAGGAAAGAAAGCTGAAACATCTGTTGGTATTAATTTTAGGATGGCCTTTTGCAGAATGTGTGTAGATAACCCCCAAGATCCTTTCCATATTTTGGACTCTAAAGGTGCATGGGACATGAAATGAGGATCCCCCACCCCAGATAGGAAAGGTCTTGTAAATAGGATTCCATAATATGGTACTTGAGGAAAGATTGGGTTGTTAGTTGCCAGTGTTCACCCCAGCATTTTCCTGTTATTTATGCTCTCACACAATCATAACATTACTAAGATAACCACCTGCCCTTGTGTCTGGTCACTGAAGTTTACACAAGTCAGTAACTCTAATTTGCAAAAACACTGCTGCAAACAAAATGGATGAAACCTGCATAGTATTGTGTTCAATACTAAGAATCAGGCTTGTGCTGCCTCTCCTGTCCATAGAGTAGCATGACTCATATGAGGAATAAAAGGGAGCTTCTTTAGGCCAAAACCAGCAGGAGGTTTGTAGAGTATGTCTCAGCTGGGGTTCACTTTCTGCATATCACAGATGAGAACTGATTAATGAACCGCTTGAAATAGCAGACTGAAATAACAAGACTGAAATCCTGTCCAAATATTTCCAAAAGCAGATCTGTTTTTGAATGCCAATGGCATGGCATTAGGAGCCTGGCCTGCCAAGGGTCTACTGGATGCATGATAGAATCCCAGCAGCAATCTCTTTAATATGTGAGCTTATGTTCATGTGGGTATCTTTGCTGACCTATTTGGACAATAAAGAAACCAGACACAGCAAGTCAGGCTGTAAAACTGACTACTTTATTTCCTTCCTATTTAGTTTGTCTTTTATGACAGCTGTAAGAAGGGGGAGCAACCTAGTGTGGGAGCAGCTGAGACATGTGGTCTTCCCCCAGACCTCCTCTGCAGCTTCCCTTGGGTGAAACATATGAGTCCCAAGGGAAACCCAAGTGCTGGGTTGCTCTCTAGCTGGCCCACAGCTGGAATGCCAAGCTGAGATTCCCTCACTCAACTCACAGAACATCATCAAGGATTTCTGTATCAGGATAGCCCCATAGAAGGACTCTTTCTCCACACTCTTAGTTGCAAGACCTAGAAAGGCAGTTCTAGGGGGCTATCTATCACCCCAAAGTGGCCCCATAGGTGCGCAACAGAATCCTGTATCTGTCCCCAAAACCTGCCAAGTAACCACCTGTTTAAAGAACCACCCTAGCCAATTGTCAAAGTTCCCAAACAACAGTGTGGCATCTGGAGCTGATAAGGAAGCCAGCGGCTGCAACTCGATATGGTCATCCAATGTTTAACTCACAGTGTGTTTCACCAAATAGTTAGGGATTGAAGTGGATAAGGCTAATGAAAGGGATCACATAAAAACAAAGGGTAGGGATTTAAATTTGCAGGTTGCAACATGAGATTTAAAGACTAAATGTAGCCCACTAAGGGGGAAAGCAGACCAGCACTTTGTGCCACCCTGTGATGGAGTCACAGCATAGCATTCGCATGCTCGATGCCATGACTCCGCCCCCATAGCACCATGATGCCGCATGCCCATTTACATGATGCGCAGCATCATGACGTGACTCATGTGGAGCACCCAAATGGTGCAGCGTGGAAAGGGCATCGTCATGCCACCCCACCACAGCTATTTCAGGGCTTATTTTTGCTCCCTGTGGAGGCTGCGGTGTGTGGTTGCTATGGCCCCATCTGGGGCAAAAAGGGGTGGTGTCTAGCCACCCATCTGTGTAGCCCCTAAGACATTTTAAATCTTCACTTACTCCCCATAACAGATCACCACTTTTTAAGGAAATATTTTCTCCTGCACTTCATCCATTAATTACAGGGAGTTTTAATGGGGAATTGAATATTGTATTTAATGTGTATTATCTTTCCTAAAATAAAACCTTGGAAAGGTATCTTCATCAAGTGTAATGGCCAGAGCAAGTGAGATAACCCCATAAAAGCTATTCTGAGGTCCTTGAAAGGAAAGGTGGAATGCAAGATATAAATAAGGCATATATCTTTCTGTCCTGGGACATATGATAGAGGATAAAACAGATGGTGGGAACATTTGCTTTTTTCCACATCTTTCAAGCTACCACTGAGAACTTAATAGATGTGACATATCTTTAGTAACTTTTCACAAATGATCTGATCAACAACATCTGACATCACTGGAAACTATTACACATATTGCAAACTGTTTTTGAAGGCTTGCATTTGCAAACACCAGGCTACTGAAAGGACAGTGAAGTCATCGCAGTATGATATGAATGACTACAAATT
The DNA here is from genome assembly GCF_019175285.1 of Sceloporus undulatus. Lineage (NCBI taxonomy): Eukaryota > Metazoa > Chordata > Lepidosauria > Squamata > Phrynosomatidae > Sceloporus > Sceloporus undulatus. The sequence goes on from NC_056527.1 coordinate 138,701,650, forward strand.
CTCCCTGATGGGCTGTCATTTTGCAGATCATGTTTGATTAATATTTATTTAATTATTGCAAGTATTTCTGTATTGCCTCCCAGCTTCCAAGTGTGCCCAAGGCAATGAACAAATTGAAACCTATTAAGACAATGCAAAGATGAAAACATTTTTACGGCACATTAAAATAATCTTCAGAAACTCGTAAAATCAGTCTAAAAACATCCCATTTTTGAAATGGTTAAAACAACAGTTAGTCTGATTTTTTAATCCCAATATTCATTCCTTCCTGACTCTTTAGTTTGCCCCCTCATTATGTTCTTTAAAGGGTTATTAAAGTTTTTTTTAATTTTATTTTCTACTAACAAACTGCTGATGTAAACACTCCAGATAAATTATGCTGAATAATGAATGGAAATGACTACATAATTTATTATGCTGTAGACTGAATCAAAGATGCATGCATTTTCTTCTTCTTCTGACCTCAGGTCAGCTGCTGGCCTTTGTCCATACTGAGTCAAAATGCTGAGAGTAATTGATATCCAGTGGACTGTATGGATAGTTGACAGATAAGAAGAGAGTTCCTTGGGCTTTATGTACATGATTCCAGCCCAACTAAAACAGAAAACCTATAATGTAGTGTGAGTCCACTGCAAAACGTCAATGCACAAAACCAGTCAAGGTTTTGTAATGCTTAATATAGGTACAGACAGTCATAGATGATATCACAAAACCAGCAATTGGGGTAAATAGATTCTGTCCAGTTCTGTTGGCAAATCGGTTCCTCTGCAACTAATGGTGTTTCTGATGCTGGGAATGGATGTCAAGGAACCTGTGCTTCATTCTAAGAGAAACAAGCAAGGTTAGAAAACGATTCCTCAAAGACACACTACAGCTCCCACTCATCATCTCAGTCACCTGCCAGCTGTCCTCCTACTGCAATGTCAAGGAGAAAAAGGAAGATGTTTCTGCCTAGGCTGTAGATTTGGTAGGTTGACAGTTTCCCAGTCCATAAGATTTCAGTCCCAAAACCTGAGACCAGAGCGAGAGGTCCTTTTCATGTCATAGAGAAGAGACAGGCAAAGCTTGGCAGGTGGGCTAAAATTGCTGTTTGGGTCAATTGATGGTGGAAATAAGCATCAGAGCAATCCAGATAATTTGGCCCAGAATGTGGACAAAATGCTACTAACCAGAAAATATGGACATGCACAGCTGCAGGAGAGGGATGTAGTTATCAATGGCTGGGTAGGTAGCAAGATACACATAGCAATTTCACTATTTGCTGCCATTTCTGTCAGGACATCCATTCCATGTTGTCTATGTGTATGGCCAGTGCATATGACATGTATGTAGTTTTCCCATGGCTTGTGGGGGCTTCTGGGCTTGTGAAATGCCTAGGACCACCCTGCTCCTGTTGGGGTTTGTACTGTACATCAAGATGGCACACATACAGTGTTGGCAGTGTGACTTCAAGTGCATGCACCTACTGCTTCTCTCTCCAGTCTCCTCCTCATGTTCACAGCTTTTCCATGCACTGCCATTACACCAGTGGAGCATCTGACACTGACTGGAAATGGGTGATGGCAGGAGCTCAAGTTTTTGAATCAAACTGTCTCCTTCCCAAGTCTGCTTTGCCCTAAGATTTATCTCTCCGTATGGAGACAAAGATGCTAAGCAGTTCCTTGAGACCTTGGTTGGCATCCTTGACCCCTGAGAATCCTGGTTGTCAAAGTGGGAGTGTCCCAAAGTTCATAAACTGAGGCTCAGTAGTAAAAATTCAGAAACCTTTATTAAGAGATCTACAGATCCAGTCCAATGATTTTCATTGTCAGAACTTACCAGCAAACATTAGAACTACATAATTAAACTGCACATAATCCAAACATCAGGCGGGGTTAATTCTTATTCATTAAAATTAATAAACACATTTCTTCTCTGTGCTTTTTCCTTCTGGTATGTTTGCCTCCCTTCTTGACCATTACCACATTATGGCAGGTCAAAAGCATATGAACCTCCTGAAAGAGTGTTGTTTCAAACTGGCCACTACTAGTGATCTGCTCCTGTATTGAGCTGTTCCTAGCCCTTAGACTGTAGCCTTTTCATTATGCTAGTTACCCTGTAGATTCTATAACTCAATCTTCTTTCTCATTTAATGTGTAAAATCTTTCCAGGTGGTGGTGGTGGATCCCTCAGGCTCTAAACAGAAATTTCTCTTTCAAATGTTTCTGTCTGCCGTGCGACCCCCTCCCCACACCAGAGAGTCTCAGTACATTGGAAAGTAAGATTCGAGGGTGAACTTTTCATAGCTGCAAAGCCTGACTGGGATGCTATTGGAAATGGAGGCTGCTTGCATTGCACCCATGAAATTCAGCCTTCGCCTGCTGGGGGAAAGATAACGGGATTTTAATTAGAACTCCTGAAGCATTGCCCTCCCTCCTGCTGAGAGAAGGTGGGACACTTTGGCAAGGGGATTTTGTTCTTGCTCCTCTGCTGGATGTCTTCTGGACTTCAATCACCACTTTCATCTGGGGAGCCCAATGTGCCTAGCAAACATTTATTAACCCACATCGCAGCTCTTTGCAATGCACTGTAGGACTTATATGTCTGTATTTTAATTCAAGATGAGGGAAAGTAAAGCCACCCTGAAACACAGTGGTGTGTTTTTTTAACCCTGTAAAAATGATTCTGATCAGCCTCCTTTTCACAATTCAGTTTCTTTGCTTGTTTTGTCTGTTCATACAGTACTCCCAGCCACATGGAATGCATTTGATAAAACAGGGAGACCCAGCATGGAACTTGTAGGGGAATTGCCTTCCCTAGAAACTCTGAGAGGAATTAGAAGGCCATGCTGGTGGATCAAGGATCCAGCTTTATTGAAGGAAATGCATTTCTTTTCCATGCTTCTTTTTAATACTGAGAGAGTCTGATTGGGAATGCAGACTGCAACTCCAGAAATTTCTGGTAATACCTTTGAAGAAGGACAATTGATGAAAAGGCTGAAATGCATTGGGCTTTTGAAGAAATAAAAGGTTTTGGACCATCTCGCAACACATGGGACTTTGTCTCCTTCTAATCTTCCATGCTCCAACAGTCCAGAATATAAAACAGAATGGGGATCCTGAACTCAGCACTTATGCATTCTAATATAGCAGGTGCCAGGTAATTTTACATTGCATATGTACTGGTGTAAATTGCCATCCAACTAACATTTCCATCTAGCTTTACATTGTTTTCCCAGGCCAGGTACCCAAACTGGCCTCCTACAGAATCCTTCCTGATGCCTTGCTTTTGCAAGGCATATAACCCTTACATGTAAGTGAGGAAGAGACATACCTTTCTGGAGGAATGTCCCTGAAACCAAGGGACACAGTTCTGAAGAAATGCAAGCATTTTTACTACATTCAAGCAAAGTTATCTTGCTATCTCCTTCCCCTTCATTCTTCTGACTACATGCTGCAAAAATATGGGGTGCCTCATTTGCTTTAGACAGAAGAAAATACTGAATAAAGATAGACAGTTTTGCTTCTTCTCATGTTCATTTAAAAAAAATCTTTTCAGATAAATTTTGCAAATTTTGGAAAGGTCTGTTTTTTGTTTTTTAAATAACAACGGGATGAAATCCTCCCCTTTGGTGTCTGCCTTAGTTATATGGTTGGCATATGCAATAAATGTGGGTTTGGTCCCATCAATATAGGCACTTGTAAAAAGCCTTGAAGACTCACTTGTTCCAGTTACTGTTTAGTTAGGATGATTTGCGGTTGCTGCTTATGACTCAATTTACTCTCTCCACGTGGAGCAGCACATAGGTCTTTGACTCCATCAACTGTCAAGGAGATGCCAAGTCAAAAGATTAAGTAAAGCAGTTTCATTTGCTCCAGTGTTTAACAATAAACATAACTTCCTCTAGGTTAAGGTCACCACAGACCTTCAGAGTTAGACTTCCAAAATGCTCAGATAAACCAAATACTTCAAGTTGTTTGGGGGCCTGTTGGTGGCCATAGAGTAAGTTGGCGCAGCATTTCTCCCGGGTCTTTTCTCTCTTTCATTGGGCAAGACTGTACCTGGGGTGTTCACCCCAACCACAACCACAACCCAACAACCACAACAACCACAACAACCCCAACCACAACCCTTCTTCCAGGATGGTTTTATTTTGCCCAATGATAAGTTCACTATCTTTCCACATGTTGCCTTCTCTGCCACCTAATAGCATTGGCATTTATGGCTTTTTATAGTTGGGTTGCCTGCACCCTCTTGCTTACTGAGCTTCTAGCTGTGTGGTCCTTCTTAATTGTCTTTCAGTATAATTGTCTGCCTGCTCTTGATTATTGGTCAGCCCTGCAGCTAAGAGTTTGTCCAGTTTGAGAGAAACAGCAGAGGAAGAGGTAGTTAGGATGGCAGTCCTCAATAGCCTCTCACACTGTTTCAGAATATTAGTTTTCATCTACTGGCCTGTGAGGAATAGGGGAGTGATGGGGCTAGTACACAGTTTCAGTTTAGCAAACCAGTAATGGATGTCTGAAGAGCTGTTTCTATTAATGTTTATATATCCTTTCATCCTGAGCATAGCAAGTATAATCTTGACTCACCATTCCAGAACTGAATAAACAAGTCTACTGCAGCTGGGACTACCAACAGGATTCAGGTCTTAGCCCCTTTATTCAGTCCCTTTTAAGTCCATTGTGTAATATCATGTCACACTTTTTCCTAGAATGAATTTCTGGATGGACACATTCCAAAAGAAGTAAAGTTCAGATCCTCAGCCTGAAGCTGTCTCCAAGTTGCATGAGAGGCTGTTATGGGATATATCAGTATTAACTGGTTATTTCAAGATCAGATCCTACCTATTGTGTGTCACTGTACCACTTGCCTTGCAACATTGGGAGGATGATCAGTTGCATCTTTGTGTCAAGAATTTGTAATAAGATGGAAGCAAGGAAGCATGGGGTGGAGAAACAGACATGGAGAGAGACATAGGTTTTTCTCCGCCTGAGTTTATTATCCCATCCATTTGGCTTCATTTTTTTCCTGATGCCCTGTCCGTCAGCTGCTAAAAAACTAATTCTGTACGAAATAAATACAACTTGAGTAAATTAAGTGAAAAGGCTTCAGAGAACCCAATTACTCTCTGTCTCCAGGATGCTTGGGAATGGAGTTCATTTCCTCGTAATGAACACAACGGTGAGTGACAGCTTGGCAAAATGAGCCGTGGCTTCATCTGCAGCATGAACACAGGGAGAGAGAGGGAGAGATAGAAAGAAGGAATATTTATGGAAAGATGCGCGTGTGTATAATCTTGTGCAGCTGCATGTGCAGGGTATTGCACATTACATATATTTTATATATGGCAAGGAGCTTTTTTTCCCCTTGGGAGATGCACATTTACGGCAATTCATCTTGGCCCGTGGTACCTCATCTGCAAACTCCTGAGAGAAATCATGTTTATTATGGAAGCCATTTGTTAATAAAAATTGGAGCAGCAGCTCATTTACAAACCGTGACAGCTCTAGTTAAAGCTGCCCAAGCGTTTCCATTCAACCCCCACCCCCCGGGTTTCATTTGCTTCACATTCTTAACTTCCAGGCTATTTCCCCACCCTCTCTAAGAATGATCCCAGCAGGGCAGCTTTTAAAAATATTTGGAGTGAAAATGGCCTAGTCCATTGATATACAGTACTTGCCTGAAAACAACAAAACACAAGTTGGGTGAAGACTTCTGCCCATCACATTTTTAGAGGTACAGAAAAGATGATTTGTGTGCTCCCCATAGATAAGGTGGATACTGATTGATGACATCTATGGTGGTGTTCCTAGTCCGCAGCTCAATGCTCCTGATGCTTGTGATACTACCAATACTTGACTGTCACTGGTCTGGTCCAGTCACTTCCAAGTGCTACCAAGTGATCCAAATCTCCATGTTGGTTAACCAACTCTGATTTGAGGAGGTGGTGGTGGTCCTTCCTTCCTTCCTTCCTTCCTTCCTTCCTTTTTTAAATAGTATTTTTACTGAGAATATTTTCCCTTCATTTCATCCATCTCTCCATCCCACTTACGTCAACGTTTGTGAAAAGCTTATTTCATACTTGAGGGAGAAAAAGTAAGTTACATTTGTTTTGCATTTTTGTGTAGCCTGTTCCCAATGATTGCAGTGTTTTTAATGCATAAATCTCCAGACTCTTCTTTGATTGTAACATCAGAAGCTTTATTTGAACTTCTGATGGAATCTGTGGTTACTAGTCCAGCCTAGTGTTTGGAGGCAGAAGGCTGGCATGAACAGCCCACCAGCTTGGCTTTGTTAACTCATACATGTTCCTTTCAAATATGAATGCAAATAAATGCCCATGCTGGTATGTGAAAAAGGGTTCAGCCAACTGGGCTTGTTCTACAGAAGCCACTTTAGAGTGAGAATAATGACCATGTGAAGAAAATGAACCTTGTAAATCTTTTTATACAGGATTTTAGCAGAGGACAGCTGCTGCCACTGTATAATGTTCTATTTTCTTGTAATCAAAGGCTGCAAGGAAAAACCACTGGGCAGACTGTTTTCTATTAGGGCCACTTAGGCGTTGGTAGAGATGACAAAGGGCATTAAGTGTCATACCAGCTGCAGTGGTACAATGTCAAACAAGGTGTTGTATGCTGGGGTAGAATCAGGTCAGGTACCCAGATGGTGTTAAATTGGAAACCATGGCTCAAATGGCTGACAATACAAAGCAGCTATAAGAAGATAGTCCAGTTATCATTTATAAATGATTGAGGTAGTCCAGTTATCCTTTTATTCCACACACTACACACATTGTGATTTTAGACAGTGTGGTGTGATGGCTTGAGTGTTGAATTATGACACTGGCAGACCAAGATTCATACTCTGGTTCATCTGTGGAAATCCACTGGATGGCACTTGCACAAGTTGCACTCCCTCAGTCTAGGTGTCATAGAAGCACAGAACTAGAAGAGATCACAAGGGCTATCCAGTCCAACTCCTGCCATGCAGAAACACAAAATCAAAGCACCCCCAACAGATGGCTATCTAGCCTCTGCTTAAAGTCCTCCAAAGAAGGAGAGTCCATCACATGCCGAAGGAGTGTGTTCCACTCTTGAACAGCTCTTACCATCAGGAAGTTCTTCCTTGTGGTTAAGTGAAATCTCTTTTCCTATAGTTTGCATCCACTGCTCCATGTCCTAGTCTGTGGAGCAGCAGAAAACAAGCTTGCTTTGTCTTGAATATGACATCCCTCCAAATATTTAAAGAGTGTTATCATATCACCTCTTAAACTTCTCTTCTCCAGGCTAAACATACCCAGCTCCCTAAGTCACTCCTATAGCACATGGTTTCCTGACCTTTCTCCATTTTGGTTGCCCTCCTCTGGACATGCTCCAGCTTGTTAACATCCTTTTTGAATCGTGATGGCCAGAACTGGAGGCAGTATTCCAGGAAAGGCCTGACCAAAGCAGAATAGAATGCAGTGGGTAACATCCTCTGAATAAATCATGCCAAGAAAACTCTAGAGTAAGGGTGCCACAAGTTGAAATCAACTTGAAGGCATAGGACAACCATTCTGATTATGTTATGTGACAGCTGACAGGCCATAACCTTTATTGCAGTTTTAAGATGGTATGATGTGATAACTGCCAAGTAGTTACAGCATCATACCTCACCTGTTCTCAAGAAGCTAACCAAGGAGTACCAGGTACTTTAGACTTAGTTTCAAAGGAAGGGAATAGTAAATCACTTCAGAGTTGTTGTTTTTTTGTCTAAGAAAACCCTATGAAATTAATGAGGTTGCAATAAGTTGACAGGCAACTTGAAGGCACATACACACACACATATATATACACAAACACACAGTTGTGGGTAAATCTATCTCTGACACTTTCTACAACAATCTTATTTTCTTTCCAAGTAAAGTTTCATTTTGACGGATTTGTGTATCCTCTTAGAGTTTTTAAAAACAGATTTGCTTTTACTAAAATCCATATGCAACTGGAGAATATACCTCTTGAGCCTTGATTTAGAGGTAGCAAACTCCGTCAGCCTGGTATCACTGCATAACACAGTTGGGTCAATTATGCAACTGTTTCAACATCCAGTTGCCATTTCTTGTGCATGCATCCAGTGATAACAACTGCAGACATTCTGCCCATTTAGAACACTTATCCTCAAGAACACATATGCAGTATTGCTCAAAGCAGTGGTTCACGGACTGCTGTTGGTTCATAAGCCATTGCCTTCAGTCTCTGGTACATTTCCAGGAAATAAAGAAGCTAATGGGCACAAATTCTGTACCAGTTCCTGACACGCTGGGGGGAAGAATCTTAATTTCTGGTTCTCCAACAACAGATAGTTTGCAGTGTTTTATAGGACTTGGTTGGTAGGGTCAGAGAGAATAAATGAAACATCAGCATCAAGCTTCTGTTGACATACAGAACTCTTTCTTCCCCTCTCAGTTACAGGAATAAAAAATGACCTTTCTTTGATTCACACTTCAGCTCTCTCCCATTTCCCCATAACTTTCCCTGCAATTTGCCAAGTGATCATTGAAGTCAATCAGATACTTGTGTTTGTATAACAAAGTTTGTGGCTTTCAGGGATGGATGCTTTCATCCAGTCAATACAAGCTGCTGAGAAGTATTTGCCAATTCCTTTGATCCATTGGTGGAAGTAACTTCACTTTTACACTTCATAGTGAGGAGTCTGATTTGCTGTAATATTAAACACATACCCAGATTATGTATTGAGGAAATCATTTCTTATTGGAAGTTTTACAAGGGATAACTTTATACTTTGAGAAGCAACAGAAAAGAAGGAGTGATTGCTAATCCAATCAATTGCCTTGAGCTATCTTCTAAGGTTGAGTAGTTTGTGTGTAAGTGAGTTTTGTGGGTGGGGGATTTCTTCGGTTAGCTGGTTGTGAAAAGAAACCAAATAATCTCTGTGTAATAATTGTGGCCTGGTGAAACATCAGGAATAAACTCTTCTAGAACATGGCCACATAGCCTACAAAACCCACAAAAATCTATGGATGCCGGCCATGAAAGCCTTCGACTTCACAAATGACTGACAAAGGTAAACATTATTATTTTTTAAATAAAATGGTAAAAGGTAGTTAAAACACGTTTATAATATAATTAATAATGAAAGTGTTTCTTTTAAATCAGCACACTGTTCCACATCCGTTATTCCTACATAATTTAAATCTCAAAGGTATGCCAGAATAAAAAGGAGAGCAGGGAGGGGACCAACTTGACCTCCTGTGAAAGGGACTTACACAATCTGGAAGCAAGCACAGAAAAGGCTTTCTCCTGTGTCCTCAGCAAGCATGACTGCGAAGGTGGTGGGACCAAACAAAAGCCTTCCCCTGCAGATCTTGAAGCTCTAGCTGACTCTGTGTACAGAGATATGTTCTTTCTGATAGTTTGGATCCAAACCACTTCCAAACAAAATATCTCTCTAGGAGTGAATGCTAAATAAGTCGTTGCAATTAATGACTGTAATTCTACTGATAAGTCCCAAACTGAGTAGACCGATTGAACCAACTGATGAATGCTGGATGAACACCTAGGTATATCTGAATAATTCGATGGCTCTGCTCTGATCAGGATTAAAAATAAAGTTTAGGCCCATATCTTTCTTTTTGAACTTGTTGTTTGACACTGAAACAAGTTTCCCAGTGTGCACCCATCCACACATTTTCCTGAAATGATGGTATAATATCACACTGCATTATAACAAGCAGAATTGTGAGTAAAATAACACCACCATCGCCACCAAGAATGAAAATGGAAGGTTTCATTAATAGTTGTGTGTGTGTGTGTGTGTGTGTGTGTGTTTTAATCCACATTGTCTTTAGAACTTCAGCACACAATTATATAGCGTCATTCCAGGAACTAATGTGTGTGTGTGTGTGTGTGTGTGTGTGTGTGTGCTTCTGTGGCAATTGGAGAATGGGTGCCAGCAGCTAATGGTCATTAGACAAATATGTCTTGTGATGAGATAAGAAGGAGCCTATCTTACCACTGTGGGATGAGATAACCTGTCTCTGATGGCCATAGGCCATCTTAACTGTCATTAAGATGGTAGAATTCAAAGCTATACTGTATAAACTCATGTATGAGTCTAGAAATTTGGGACAAACAATTAACCTAAAAACCCTGAATCAACTTATCCATGGGTCAATGTACATACCGTACTTTAGTTCTCAATTTTAAAAAAGGAACCATCCCTTGGTGAAAGGCAAGAGTGTCATCTGCCCTGGAATTACTGAACCCCTTCTATAGCCTTTAGTATGAACACAAATAGATATGCCTGTAAGTTCTTTGGCATTGTTTTCCTTTGCTTTGTCCTTTATAATATTTGTTAGATGCCCCTAGGTTTTACCCTCAACTTATCCATGGGTCACATCAAAATTCATAATTTTGGTCCCAAACCTACCCTTGACTTATTCATGACTTATAGTTGAGTATATATGGTAGCTGTGTGAGTCTGTAGAAACAGTATGTAGAGAGATCTTGTAGCACGTTTGAAACTAACTGGAAGAAAAAACTTGGCAGCAATAGCTTTCGTAGACTTCATCTGAGGAAGTAGATTGAAGTCTACAAAAGCTCATGCTGCCAAATTCTTTATTTCTGTTAGTTTCAAAGGTGCTACAAGATCTCTCTACGTACTGTCAGTAAGATGGAGTCTCTGTCTCATCAAAACATCCTATTTCTTTATTAGCTGCTGGAACAGACCCTGTTTCCCCTGCTCCCAAGATTTCCTGATCTTATCACTACTCTTTTTGGACAGCCCTAAAAGATTTCTCCCAAGCATGAACGCCCAACGTCACCTTGTTATGTGAAACCCATTGGCAGCATTGAGATATACAAACCCCCACTCTAAGAAATTTCTCACAGTTTTTGCCATATACCTGCTGCTCTCTTCAACAGCCTGCAGAGATTTTCCTTGAACAGGAACCTCCTAAAATCACTCCAGGTGAAATTCTGTGCATGCATGAGAAAATCCAGGAGGGTTAACTTTGTCTTTGCTTGTCTATGATGATGCATATTAACGTCACCGTTCCAGGGCCTTTCCTATGATGATGCTTCTTATGAATATGCTTCTTCCCCATTCCCTCTTATTCACTCTGTTGGCCCTTCCTCCCTCTTTCCCTCTCTCCCTCTTAAAAAGATAGAAAAAGAACCATCTGATGTTTTCTGTCATCCTGCTCTTTTCTCCTCCATGGGGAAATTCTAGGCATGTTGGAATGATGGCTCTCTGCAAATTCCCAGCCGACAAGGTGCATGTGTGGACTGACTGTCTGGGTTGGAATTCATTAGGAACCTTTGTCTTTGCAGCTGTCTCTTGGATTATATCTTTATTGATCCTGCCTGCCCATGACCAATGGGAAATATGTGGGAAATGATGAAGCTTCTTCAGAAGAGGGAGTTCATAATCTTGTTCTAACAAAGCCAAGGCCCTTAGGGAAGGATGAACAGCCTGTGTGTAGAGCCTATTTCAAGATGATATGGCTATCACATCTTGTTCCCCTTTGTTTTACCAGGATAACATTCAATTACCCTCGCAACAACAGCTTCTCTTAAGAGTGATTGAGGCAGCTATTCACTTGCCCCTGTTAGTCAGAGACTAAAATAACAAGCCAGGCTAGTAGAGGCCACCTGGAACAATAAGCAAAGCTAACCATATCTAGGTAATAGGGAATAGAGGGTAGGAAAGGTACAAATAGATCTCTTGACCATGTAGGAAATGCAGATACAGTGCGGATAGGTATCTATGGAGGTGTATAGGTTGTCCCCATTGCCTTTTCCCATTTACTCACCAATATGATTGGTTCTGCACATTGTTCCAAGTGGAGTGTTATACTCTAGCTATATTCTATACTGTGTGATGGATAGCTCCTCAGGGAGTCATGCTACCATGACAACTGCAAAGTTTTCAGAATGCCACTTTCCAAGTTCATTGAGGAGAGAATGAGATACGGAAGCAGCCTCACTGTTGCACTAATGCCATTGCCCCAGATTTTAGAATGGAGCCCAAACTGTGCACCATTGATTTTGGGATTCTATAATCTTCACTGCTTGTTAAACTATGATGGTCTGGATCACCTGTCAAGGAAGTCCCTCCAAGTTCTTCCACACACTATCCCTGCCATTTTCCACAACTTTCATCTTCGCAAGTCCTAGAAACATAATTTATGAAACAAACCAAAACAACCTTTTCCTAATGCTATTACTTTCAAGGGGCGAGTACAGAATAAATTTCCAGTGAATTGGATGTTGCTGCTGTGTGATTTCAAGTTTTCCCCCCCAACTTATGATAACCCTATGGTGAATCTACCATGGATTTATGATAGGTGGCCTGATTTGTTTAGGGAGGGGTTGCCCTTGTCTCCCTCTGAGACCGTGTGACATGTCTAAGGTCAACCAGTGAGTTTCCATGGCTGGATGGGAATTTGAAGCCTGTTCTCCAGAGTCCCAGTCCAACAGTCAAACCACTGCAATACACTGGGTTTCTGTGTACAGTGCGGCCACATCATATGCGGGTGCCTTTTACATGGCTTTCAGCTTATGTTGAAAGCTGCGTGACAAGGTTGCAGTGGCATGCACTTCGTGCAGCATGTCATTATTTTTCCCATTATTTTCAATGAGGCTCAAGCATAAGCAATATTTGCCTTATGCGGAGGGGTCCAGAACAGATCCGCCATGTAAGGCAAGGGCGCACTGTACTAAATACTCAAAAGTCATGAATGTCATAATCATGCTTTCAAGTCGTCAAAATGCTTCCTTTACATTATCTCAGTCAATGTGGCTAGACAAGGTGATGCAATGATTATGAGCCTACTACTAGGAGAATCTGCCTCGGATGGCAGAGAATGTTGTGCAGTGCAGCCTCAGGAGTAATTGTGGATGTCGCCCCATTGGCAATGTGAACAATATTCAACTCCTATGTTGATGGAAGTTTTACTCCCTCCTCTTTAAAAAAAATAGCGTAGAAGGGGGACTATCCTTTCCTTCCCAAATGTTATGAAGCCCCCCCCCCCATGCAAAGAACCTAATTGTCTTTGTCTGGCTTCATTCCATCAGAAATGCCAACAATAACCTACAAATTTCATCTGGTTCTCCCAAAAAAATACAAACGTTTGCCTTTAAAACCAAACCTAAACCTGACCAACACAAAAATAAAACAAACCTTTGCTTTGTCTGACATGTGGCGGTCATCATCCAATAAGAAGGCAATAGTCTTCCTGCAATTTTTGTCCACTGCTCTAAAATATATATATTTTTTAAGTTATAGCAATTTGTTTATTTCATCCATCTTGGGGGAGGCCTGGGAGGCCTTGGATTTCCAAAGAGAAACAGGCTATGCCTAAACAGGTTTGAAGTGAAGAAACTTGCTTTCTGAAACATCAATTTGGGATCCTCACCAAATCTTGTCTTCATTGCAAACTCTAAGCAGTTTCCAGTTTCAAATATCAGACACCAACCTGTGAGACAGCAACAGCTACACTTAACCCATGCCAAATCTGAGCGCTGAAGCCTTCCCCAGTGTATTGAGATAAACACACTGTCTGTGCCACGTCTGCCTTGGAGAACCTCACTAATCCTTTCAGAAAAGCCCCCCCAGGGAATCCAAAGCTGCTTTTCATTAGCCCGACAAGCCCAACAAGCTCCCTAGCAGCTCAGACGCACTGATAGAAAGCTGGTGCCTGCCTTCACATGGAAAAAAAAAAGAGCGCGAGGAGCTGGGAAGACGTGCAGCGGGAATGGGAGTGATATTAAATCTTTCACTTCTCATTGCATGTGTTGGAATCATGGGAATGGGGCCTGAGATGAGCTTTGGGGACAATGCAGAGGAGAGAGAGGCAGCAGGGACTATTGTGCAGGTGGCTGCAATTATACAGAGTTTCTCACTGAGTCAGAGGAGACAAGGAGGGTCCAGAATTGAGTTTGTCATCACATGGAGCCAATCTCTTAACAGAGGCAGAAACTGCTAAAGTGGGGAGGAGATACGAATGCCAGAACTCCATCTCAATTCAAGAGATCCTACTCATCAGCTTTGGTTTTGACCCCTCTCTAGAAGAACTCTTTAATGCATTGTTCCTTTGTGACTTCTCTTGTCTCCTCCTGCATCAGACAGATAAGACTCCATGACTTTGGAGGCTCTGTGGCAATTGTGCTTGCCTTTTGAAAAGACAGAGAGCTCTTCTTCTTATGAAGCTGTCCTGTGGTGAAAATGCAGAATTGGTTTGATTCGGTGAGGCAAAGGGGGAAAAAGAGGAGAGAGAAAAAGAGAAAAACACAGAGACACATACACTGTAAGATTACCATTCCAGGAAGAAAGTGCATTCTCTCCCCAGAGAGCTTGCAACTCAGTAACTGTGCTAAAGAATGATTCTTTCTTGAATTAGGACCTTTGACAAATGCAACCCAGTATATTAATGCACAGTGGGACAGTGGGACAGTGGGACAGGTTTTAGGTTACTGGAAAATTAAGCTCTCATGGCAATACTTCTTATGCTGCCTTTTCTTCACATCTGAGATGAGATAGTCACCTGGCTCTTTTGATGTCACAAACATTTCTTGGTGTACTCACAATGGTCAAGTGTTTGGGGTCTCCAAGAAGCAGTGAACTGAGGAAGTCCATTGAATCCCTGGCTCAGGATGCAATTGGCTTGAGTTTTTGATGGCTTACAAGACATGTGGGTTTGCAGTAGCAATTAGATCAAAAGGTCAGATGAAATGGCTGCTTTCTCTTTAAAGGCTGTACCTACTGCAAAGTCCTGAAATTCACAAGAGGATAAAAAGGTCAGCCCAGAAAAGGAACCTAGCTGGAAAGGAAACAAGATGATTTTATATATATATATATATATATATATATATGCACATGCTGTCACTCTGGCTAAGAAATAGGTTGGCAATCAAAGCAGTCCCACCAACTTCTCTTTGAAAACACCTGCATGACATGAGAATGTCATGGGGATCTTGTAGCACTTTTAAGACGAACTGAAAGAAAGCAACTTGCTTCAAGGTACACGCTTGAGGAAGTGGGCTCAAGTCTGCAAAAGCCCGTGCTACCAGCTTCTTCTTTTCACTTAAGTCTCAAAAGTGCTACAAGATCCCTTTCTATACTCATTTTTGAGAATAACATGGCTATCTCTTTGAGAATGTCTTGAGACAGAGCTAGGCCAGACTGGGAGAGAGCTCTAGAATCTCTGAGGCAGCAGGGACTCCTACAAGAGTCATTAAGCAACATAATGAAGTCATGAAGAAAGGAGCTAGCCTGAGAAAGAGCCATGCAATGTCTGTTTAAAGATCTCCAAAGAAGAAAAGCCCATCACCCATGGTAGACATGGGACTTCTCAATCTTCTCTTATCCAAGCTAAACATGTGATTCTTCATAAGGCTTGGTTGCCAGACCTTATGGTTTTCTCTGGACACATTCCAGCTTGTCAATATCCTTCTTGGAATTGGACACAATGTCCAAAGTGAGGTCTGATAAAAAAAGAAAAGAATAGATTGATAGTACTACTTTCCTTGTTTTGGACACTGTACTCCTCTCGATGCCACCTAGATTTTCACTAACTTTTTCAACCACAGCATCACATTGTTGGTTGATGTTTAGCTTGTCTTCTACTAAGACCACTACATCCTTTCATATGTACATGCTTGTTTTCTCTTGCCAGTTCCCTCTTCTTGTTTACTCTCAAGGTGGTCCTATGCAACATGCCTCTGTTAGAAAGCTCATTTGCCAAGCAGTCTCATATAGCAAAACCAAATTATTTGGGGCTCTCTAGGTCAAAACCAGCACCTTGATTGATCTCAGAAACAAAACTAGAAATATGCACAAAAGTTACATTGTAAATTTTCTAATGTTTATTTACAATATCTTTGTGGGTGTTTATAGGGGGAAAGTGTTCCATGTGATATTAGATGCTGATTTATTTGTGTTGTTGTGGTAGCTTGACCCTGCGTCTACCATTCTGGCTTAATAGAAGCAGAGGTGAGCCTAAAGTGATGAGAGAATAGGGCTTGAAGAGCTTGTTTGAAAGAGAGGGAGCCAGGGGTTAATGTTCTCCTGTTTTTACAAAATGTGCTCTATCAAAGACAGGATGAAAACAGCAGGGAGTTAGCTGCATGTTCATTATAGCTCATACCAGCAGGAATACCTATGTAAATCTGATAAAACACCAAAAGCAATGGGTTCCAAACGTCACATGCATTCCTGCCCTCCTTTCTTTTGCATGCTCATGAAACAGACACATTTACCTGCAGTGATATTTACAGTGCCCAAGCCACCCCCCTCTTATGCAACTTTGACTCCTTCCATTGACAAAATCAGACATTTGAGAAACTGGTGGCAGAGTCAATAGCATTGACTTCCTGATTTTTTACTTCCAGTCGTGTAGTTGTTGCTGTGTGTCTTCAAGTCATTTATGACTTATGGCAACCCTAAGGTGAATCTGTAATGGGGTTTTCTTGACAAGATTTCAGCAGAGCAGGTTTGCTATTGCCATGCTCTGAGAGAGTGTGACTTGCCCAAGGTCATCTAGTGAGTATCATGGCTGAGCTGTGAACTGAACCCTGGTCTCCAGAGTCATGGTCTAAGACTCAAACAACTATGCCACACTGGTTCTCCAGGGGCAAAGCCAATAGCATTCCAGTCTGTGCCATTTTTGCATGTCTTCGTTCATACTTCCATTACATCTCATTTTTGTGTTAATATGTTTTCTTACAAATTACCTTTTTTCCAATAAATTTGCTCTCGAAATTGATATTTACTTCATTTTAAGTTTTAAAAAATACATATTTACTGCAAAACATGAATTTAAAATTGGTTTTTTTAAATGCTAAAAGCTGTGTTGCAACATTCAGAGAATTGCAAAATTGAATGGACAGTTATATTCAGATTTTCATGTTAGCTTGGGGTGTGTGGACTGAGTCAGTCAGTACAAGAGTTGGTGAATATTTCAGATTCCTGGGAGTGTTGCACTGACTTGTTGTGTCCATTGATGCACTGAGTGTGATATATGACCATCTACTTCATGTATGAAATACAACTGCAAAATGATGTTGTCCAAGCTAGTATGTGGTTTACACATACATAAGTGAAGTTCAAATTAGGTTGTCTGTCATTTGTCCTCTTCTTCAAGTCTCAGCACCTTAGAATGGCAGGTTCCACTCTCTAGAATTATAGCACTATGATTCCATTTCAACAACTATGGCAACACCCTATGGAGTCCTGGGATTTGCAGTTTAGGGAGGGGCATTTAGAAATCTTACCAGAGAGCTCTTATGCATCTGCAAAATACAATCCCTAAGATTCCATAACATACAGCCATGGGAGTTGAGGTGGAATCACAGTGCTATATCTGTGTAATGTAAAAGGGCCCATGGATAGGCAGCATGTAGCCCCCCAGATGTTCTTGAGTTGCAACTCCATTATCCCCAGTCTTGGCCATTCTGGTTAGGGCAGATGGGATTTTCAGCACAACAGCAACTTCTGGAGCACTACAGTGCCCCCCTGTTTTAAAACAGGTTTTTCAGTGGTTGTTGCAAGGGAAAGTTAAGAGTCTTTAAAAGAATCAGACTTACGCTTCGGGGGTGGAAACTTTGATGTTGGGTCTTGGGAATAAAATAAGCAGATGGGGTCCTGGCATGGTGCATTGTAGTGAAGATGTGAGTGCATTAGTTGGGGCAATATCACCCGTGCCTCCACTAAGTAACCTGCAGGTGGCCAGAGAGGCAGAGCTGTTAAACTACATTTCCGCATTGCCTGCCTTGCTGGTGCATCATCTTCCTTAGACGGCATCCTTTCAGATGACTCCAGGAGAGAGGAAATGAAAATGAAAGCTTTTCTCATTCCCTTTCTGCAATTCCTCCTCCAGATTATTCTCCCCACACACAATGAACAACTAATTTCTTTCATTTTCCTCCTGTTGGTAAGAGAACATTTTAGTTCTCCTATTGTGAACCCTATTACTGAAGGCTTTATTCCTGCACCCGCTATTGGCTGATTTCTGCGGGGGCTCGACAAGGGCCCCCACCGACATTGTGGAATGGAGTCAGCAGAGCTGTATTAATTCAGATGGCTTTTCTTTCCATTCCGTGACTGCTATTATGGGAGCATTGGTTTGGTAATGAAAGACCTTTTAGGGTGGGAGAAATCAGATAATCTTCTACAAACACAAGTGTGTCTGGACTGTGATTATCCTAATGTAATTGGCAGAATGAACTCTGATTATGGGTGTCCTTTTTCTATGTGTGTGTTGTTTCTTAAGATGCTTATATGCTAATCCATTGATTGATAGATTGACACTTACATGCCTTTGTGGTGTGTAGATTACTATTCATTAGCATCCTAGAATTTAGACAGCTCAGACTGGCCTGGCCTTTTTCTCTTGTAAGATGATTTGGGAAGAGCTCAAGCATCAGAAAGTGATGTGTCGGCAGATTCACTGCGTTTTTCCATTTAAATAAAAGCTAGAGAGAAACAATAAAGAGCTAAATACAGTCGGCCCACCACATTTGTAGCTTCAACATTTGCAGATTTAGTTTTTCGTGGGTTTTTTTGGGCTACGTGGCCATATTCTGGAAGGGTTTATTCCTGATGTTTCACCAGCATCTGTGACTGGCATTTTCAGAGAATGCTGGCATGGAAGTGAGTGGGATGTGTGTCCTTTGGTTGAGGGGAAGTCATTTCCATGTTAATCTCTGTGCTGGTCTGTTGTTGAATGGCAAGTCCTCAGGGTGTCTACTGAATTAGTGATCCATTGTCTGCTGGGAAAGCCCCTGACCCTGGGTGGTTTTCATCTTTGAAACAAAGAAATTGTTTTCTTCAACATACAGTTTTCTGCAAAAAAACAAAAACAAAAAACACCCGTACTTTTTGCATAATACAGTGTTTTGCACATACACGGACACACACACACACACACACACACACACACACCCAAAATCAATGGCCTTTTCATTCTCACGTAGGTAGAAGGGTCAAAAATAAATCTCATTTCAGCTAACAATTTTATTTTATTTTCAGTCAAAGACAAAAAGGTTTGGGAATATGCTTTACTTCTCTAGCTCAGAGTAGTTTTCACCCACATCAACCCAGACTGAAGTTAAAGCGCATTTGTGTGAAGCACTATCCCTGTGCAATTGCAGTTGTTTCAACTATGCCATCATATGCCCCTGGAAAGACTGAGATGGTATTGATATTGCTGAAATGGCAGTTGCCACACAGGGAAACATGTCAGATATATACCTTGCCCTGTGGGCCTACACTGACATTTCTCTCATGCACCCAATATACATGCACAAATTGTTGTCTAATGATAATAGCACAGGAGATAAAGCAGAATGAACAGAAGCTGTTGTTTGCACAAACATGTTCACAGGCACTATGGCTTCAGTGGCCAAATGAGGCTACTCATGGCTCTTAAATTCTGGTCTGGGAAACTGAAGGAGCAGATGCCAGTCAATTGCAGTTTACTTTGAGAATATGAGCCACTGGTTGCCAGCTACTGAATAGGTAGCTGTTCCATCCTGAGATTGTAACAGTGGATGACAATATTGTAAAGACAGGAATTTTGAACATGGACAGTGAAATGAATGCAAAAAGACTCCATCCTCACAAAGGTTTATCTTGGCCCCCTTGTCACACTTCTAAAAATGCTCAGTTTGGACCTTTAGTATGTTTCCACAGCAAGGGAGCATAAAAGTGAAATAAAGAAAGGAAATGAAAATGAAATAGATGAAGATCTGCAATACTACTATGACACCAGCATCTATGGATGTGATGAAAGCTCATTGTGGTTTATTAAATATGGGGTTTTGGTTTTCTCAGTGTTTGCCTCAAGTTTTTATGAAATTTGGCACTTGCTCAACCAAGGTGGGAGAATTTGCAAATACTTCATTTGCAAAAGAAATAAAGGGTTGGGTACTTCAGTGAGAAATTTGATGTTCAGGATGGTTTTTTTTGCTTAATCAGTAAAAGTAACAAGGTATTTGTTTAATTGTGAGTCTTGGTCAAAGCAATTTGAATTATTCCACTGGGATGCAGAAGGGGAGAGGGAAGAATTCCATTTTGAAGATAAATAGAGACCATCCTTCCTTGTCTGGAAGGAAAAGACATTTGAGTGTTTTTAGCCCTCTCCAGTCACCTCCAAAAGATCCAGCATAGCTTCAAATAATAAAAAGTATATGTATGCATGCATATTTCACGTGCACCTAGCATTGTACATAAGACGCAGATGAAGATTTACAACACTATTATGATTCCAGTATGTAGTCTGTTCACCTGTACTGCACCACATAAGTGGCAATGGAAAGGGAATAGAGCATCACAAGTTAAATATGAAGACATTCCAATATATCCATTCAAATCTGAAAACACTAGTATAAATCCACACATGAAGTACCTAAATACCTTAAAGGCACCAGATCTCATCTGATCTTGCAAGCTAAGCAGGGTTAGTCCTGATTAGTACTTGGATGAACACCAGCTGCTAGAGACCATATTTCAGAAGAAAGGGTTGGCAAAACCACCTCTGAGTATTCCTTGCCTATGAAAACTCTATGAAATACATGGGGTTGACATGGGTTGACAGGTGATCTGAAGGTATATCCCCCACACGTGGACTAATCTAACCTCTTCCACCAGCCATACACATACCTCCAATAACAGGCAGCAAAATTTGCAAAGTCAAAATTAGAAGACGGAAGCCTTGTCTCTAAGATGCAAACCACAGTGATTCATAATACCAAGAGCATCTTGCATTTTTGAATGAATTTCACATCTTTTAGATATGTTTTAGATGGATATGTAACATTGACATAACACATCTTTGCAGTAGTTCACATTGAGAGTGTGTGACTGGCCCAAGCTCAGTGGCAATCTAAATTGGATTCTTCTGAGTCCTAAGCCAACAATCTTAATTACACCACTGTAGTTTTCAAGGGAGTTTTCAAATGATGGACGATAATTCCACCTTGTTTTGGAGCCCAGACACAAAGGCTCCAGGAGATTGGATTAGTTGATCCTTGAAGTCCCTTCCAGCTCTTAAGATTTTTGATTCTATAATCTTCTTCCCTTTGTGTGCAGTTTTGGAGTCCATACAAATCACTCCATCAGAGGTCTTACAAGTAAGAAAGAAAATCTCCCCACACCTTCCAGAAGAATGGAAAAGATTGTAACAATGTTTGATATCCAAAACGTTCATGGACAATTAATGGAAAAGGAGGAAAAGGACCAGACTAGATCCATGCTTCCTCCCAGTGTATGGTTGGCAATTCAGCATCATTCCAGACCTGGAGATTTCTGGCCTAAAACCTGAGAATAAGGACTTACTGTATGTTGAAAGCAATCATTTCATTTCCAAGCCTTTTAGAGACTAGCTGACAAGAGTCATGACCTTGTGTATGCATCAGTGCCTCTCCAGTTTCTTAAACTCTGCCCTGGTGATTTATTTACAGCCTCATTTTAGAAAATGCCCCATAAACCAAGCCCACAATGGCTCCTGAAATGTGCTGAACTGAATAAAACATTTGATGGCACTTCCTGTGGATCCATATTAATTTAGTGTAACTAGGAAAAGGAGAGTGCATGCAGAGAACTATCTCAAATCAGTCCAGATGGCTCAAGTGTCGATCTTGCGTGTAAGTGATTTTCAATGTTTATGGTGGATCTTTAATGTATATTGGTTAAAACCAAAAGGAATTGAAATTGGGAGAGCCAGCCTGAAATAGCTGATTGGAGAACAAAAGGCAATGCATCTAGCAAGCCCTGGTGATTTCTGTTAATCTACTTCACTACTCACTGTCTTGATTAGGTTCTAGTTATTGGATGATTCAGCAGGTAAGGGTCAGCGTGGGATGCTTCTCTCCTGTACCATTTTAATTTAGTTAAGCAATTTATTTCCCTAGTAAAACTGGACTGAAAAAGGATACAACATTGATTTTCAAAGAATACTTTTTTGTTGTTATTCTAAATATTGTAACAGGCATTCTGTTTTCCTGATTGATTGATCATATATATATATATATATATATAGAGAGAGAGAGAGAGAGAGAGCACAACAGCCATTTGCTTGAAGTCACTGGCAGATAGTTCCTCCCTGATGTATTACAATGCAGCCTTGAGCAGGGGATTATGAATTCCCAGATTATAGATTTACACAGCTATCAAGTTGTCCTCCATGGAGTTCCACCTTTTTCCGCCTCAGATCCAGACTGTGCCCACTTCCATCCAGTTGTTACATTATACAGACTGAAATATGTTCTCTCTCTCTCTCTCTCCCTCTGTATAGTTTTAAATGTGCACATTTTTTGAATTTTATACTTTTTCATAAAGCAGCTCTGAAGCCTCAAAGTTCTGAAAAAAGATCATTTTAAAAATCTTAAATTGGGGCTACAGGGCTCCACAATTGCTCAAAAACAGTTTTTAAAAAACCCTAAATGCATACTAGGTAAAGAATAAGGGAGGGAGGACAGAGTTAAGGGAGAGGATAGGAAGTGTAATGTGGGCAGCAGCCCCATTCATGCAAATGGAAAAAGTGCAGTGGTGGCTGCTCCAAAACGGGCACTTTGCTGTTTTATTTTGGTTTGCAGGATTGCAATGCAAAAGGGGCTGGTGTGATACTCGTGTAACTCTGCTTGTGGTGGAGTTTCTTTGATTGGAGGTTTTTAAACAGAGTTTGGATGGCAATCACCTAGGGTTGCTTTAACTGCAGAATTCTACACTGGTAAAGGTCTGGATAAAATGGTTCTTGGAGTCCCTTCCAACTCTGTGATCCTATTAGTCTTTGAAACTCCAAGACCCTTTCCTTGCAGCTGCAACAACGGAGTGCTGATGGAAGAGAAGGAGGTGTAGAACAATTCCCTAGAAGTATTCCAGGTGTTACAAAGGTGAGACAATGCCTCCGTTCCCTTTCCTTGCATGGATATGTAGGTACTCATGTTTGTTTAAAGTTCTCTTAATGTATATGTCTGTGGATGTAGGAATTTATATATGGATGATTTGTTTGTTTGTGAATGGTGTTTGCTTCAGTTCCACCCATTTCAACCCCTGTCCTCACTTGCTGCCAGTATGCAGGTCTCAATGAGAAACAAGTCATGCCAGTCAAACCTGGTCTCTCTCTCTCTCTCTCTCTCTCTCTCTCTCTCTCTCTCTCTATATATATATATATATATATATATATATATATATATATTAACAGCTTGTTAGATGAAGGGAATGCTGTGGATATAGTATATCTTGATTTCAGTAAGGCCTTTGACAAAGTTCCCCATGACATTCTTTCAAACAAGCTTGTAGAATGTGGGCTAGATCAGGTAACTGTTACATGGATTTGTAACTGGTTGACCGGCCAAAGCCAAAGGGTGCTCAGCAATGGCTCCTTTTTATCCTGGAGAGAAGTGACCAGTCGGGTCCCACAGGGCTCTGTCCTGGGCCCAGTGCTATTCAATATCTTTATCAATGACTTGGGTGACAGAATTGGGGGCATACTTATCAAATTTGCAGATGACACCCAATTAGGAGGAGTAACTAATACCCCAGAGGACAGGATCAAGATTCAAAATGACCTGAATAGACTAGAAAACTGGGCCAAAGCTAACAAAATGAAATTCAACATGGAGAAATATAAGGTACTACACTTAGGACGTAAAAATGAAATGCACAGATATAGGATGGGGGACACCTGGCTTAAGGAGACAACATGTGAAAGGGATCTAGGAGTCCAAGTAGACCACAAGTTGAACATGAGTCGACAGTGCGATGCGGCAGCTAAAAAGGCCAATGCAATTTTAGGCTGCATCAATAGAGGTATAATGTCAAGATCAAGGGAAGTAATTGTGCCACTATATTCTGCTTTGGTCAGACCCCACCTGGAATATTGTGTCCAGTTCTGGGCACCACAATTAAAAAAGGACATTGAGAAACTGGAGCGTGTCCAAAGGAGGGCAACTAAAATGGTGAAAGGTCTGGAAACCATGTCCTATGAGGAATGCCTTAGGGAGCTGGGGATGTTTAGCCTGGAGAAGGTTAAGAGGTGATATGATAGCCCTGTTTAAGTATTTGAAGGGATGTCATATTGAGGAGGGAGCAAGCTTGTTTTCTGCTGCTCCAGAGACTAGAACGCGGAACAATGGATGCAAGCTACAGGAAAAGAGATTCCACCTCAACATTCGGAGGAACTTCCTGACAGTAAGGACTGTTCGACAGTGGAACAAACTCCCCCGGAGTGTAGTGGAGTCTCCTTCCTTGGAGATCTTTAAACAGAGGCTGGATGGCCATCTGTCAGGGATGCTTTGATTTAGATTTCCTGCATGGCAGGGGGTTGGACTGGATGGCCCTAGTGGTCTCTTCCAACTCTGTGATTCTATGATTCTATGTCTTGCTCCCACATCTGTGCCATAATAAGTTCTCATAATAAATTTTCCTCTTGGAAAAAGTTCTTTCTTGTATGTTGCTGCCAATCAGATTATAGAATATTGGCCGATCAGATTATCACACCATTAACCTATCTCTACCTTTTTAAACCTACTTTGGCATAAGA
Organism: Sceloporus undulatus; assembly: GCF_019175285.1. Taxonomy (NCBI): domain Eukaryota; kingdom Metazoa; phylum Chordata; class Lepidosauria; order Squamata; family Phrynosomatidae; genus Sceloporus; species Sceloporus undulatus. Next base: position 138,726,176 of record NC_056527.1, read on the forward strand.
GAATTTGTTTCCTACTCCCACCCACCCACCCTTCTTATCAGTGCTGGTATATCTAAAATCTCCCTCCTCTCACTTCTTCATTCCCATTTTTACCCAACATACACAAAACCTGGGTTCCTTGCGACCTCAGCAAACTCACCCATTTCCCATTCAAAAAAGAGAAATATACTCTGGCATCCTTTTATTAAACTGTGATAACGTGAGTCCAGTTTAAGCTATTGCAACTCACTTTTTGAACTCACTATGGAGGTCTTTTCCAAACACGCAACAACCCAACCCCTGAAATCCCGACCATTTAAAGTGATTTACCCCCCCCCCCCCCCCATTATCATTTCTGTGTAACACTGGAGAACAGAGGGATCAGCAGAAAATGTGTCCATCTATTTCCTTCTAGCTGGACATGTTGCGAGGGCATTATTGCAGAGAGCTCACAAGTACCACCAGGAACCCTACATCCAGTTACTGGAAAACAGTATGTCTCCAGTGATTCTTTCACTCTCCAAGGACACAGAAAGGCCACTGGGCATAGCATTGCTTAAACTGTGGGTTTCAAGGATATGCCTCATACACATATCCTGACACAGGATATCGGGCATTATTCAATTTCTCTACCAGTTTTAAACCTTCTTGGTCTGGGTTGGAAGTTAATGCACAAAATAAAGGGGATGATGATGGACAGAGCTGACTAAGTTGAAAATGGCAACATAAATTAATCAAACGAGGCACCTTGCAAGATTGAATTAGGTTCTGATTTATAACTGAAACACTTGCTGCCATGATATTGCTGCTTTGTACTCATCCCTCACGTTCTGATTTATAGAACATTTGACGCGCTTGGGCTGTCATGGGATCAGCATCTAGATCAGGGGTAGGCAACCTTTTTGAGCCGGGGGCCGGGTTGCTGTCCCTCAGACAACTGGGGGGGGGGGGCGAAGCCAAAAAATAAATAATTAAAAAAATTTTTAAAAATTAAATATATAAATAAACCAGGACAAATGTAGGACAAAATTTTCAAATGGAAGACACTTTTTTTTAAAAAAATGGAGGACACGCGAAAAAATTTGCTGATTTTTTAAAAAATGTTAATATAAATGCATGCTTCTGAGGCTTCTATAGACAATTGCCCCCCAAAGGCCCCGGCGGCAATCGGCGGCAGGACCGGGCTGGGGCCGGTCCCAAGGCCTTGCCGGGCCTCATCCGGCCCACGGGCTGCAGGTTGCCTACCCCTGATCTAGATGGATAGATGGGATCACAATTACAACTAATAGTACATTTCCTACCTGCCTCTCCATTTGATTCATGGGGATTCACTTTGGATTCACAATTTCATTTGAATCCCAAAACTGAACCCCTTTTTTTATGTGTGTGGTTCTCACCACCATCCTCTCTGCCCTACCCAAATCTTTCTGTTTGGCTAAGGCTTGTGAGCTACTTAAGTGTATTCCCTTCTTTGGATTTCCCAGATCAGACACGAGTGTAGCCTACTCATGTACTATGCCTATTCAACTCATGTAGAAGTTGTGGGATTGCATGCACCAGTCCTATCATCAACATTTTCACGAACATCATCCTCATCCTCTCTACCCTTGATCTTATGACATCAAAGAAGCCTTCTAAGTAAGTTTAGGTGAACATACAATTTTCTTCGTGTGATAAAGTCCATTAATATAGAATCAGAGAATCATAGAGCTGGAAGACATCACAAAGACCATCCTGTCCAAACCCCTGCCAGGCAGGAACATACAAGCAAAACACTCGCCATATTTCCAAAAGCTCATTTTCTTGAAATTGGCATTTAGAGAAAGTACAAGGCTTCCTATAGAGCACTATCTTTACTCTGAATGTATGTTGGATGCAGAGGAGAGCCCAGGCTTCACAGGAGTAGGGGTGGGGCCAATTGGTGATAAAAAGTCCACAACCATCCATAATAAAATGTTAGTGCATTCCTATTTCTTGTGCTAGAACCTCTCCATCTGTGAATCCTTGCTGGTTCTCTTCCCTTCAATCCATTTTCAAAACTCTTCCCCATGATAGCCAAGCCAATTCCAGCACTCCCATTTTGTGGTGTTCTCATCATATTTTCTATGACTTTAGAACAAGATGGGGTGAGGGAAAACAATGACAGCTTACTAGTATCTGGAAAGCAATAGCTCACAGCTTACTGCATTGACAATCCCTGGATACCTGATGTCATAGGAAAATAATGTGAAGAGATCGTCCACCTTCCTGTGGAGTATTGATTTCCTTCCCCTTTTGCTCCTCACCACGGACTTTCACTCATCCTTTTCAAGAGCTGTCAGCTGAGTGAAATATAAGGTTTGGAAATCTGAAAATGCAGCAAATGACAGCTCTATTGCTTCAAGTGATTGGAGGAAAAAATATGGCCTGGACAGATAGACAATATATCGCCAATGCTGGTAGAAGCAAGCAAATGTAGTTTCTTTCCTTGCTTTCTCTTAGAAAGAATCATAACTTTGACTTTACAGTTTGATTTCTAGTTGGTTTGCCCCGTTACTTCTTTCCCCTTCATTATTTGATTCTTAGCCACCTTGAGAGGCATTTGACTGAAGGGCAGGAAGATACAAATGTGGAGAATAAATAAATAACAAATGACTGAATGGGGGCATGGGAAGGAAGTATTTATTTCTTATCTGCAATATTTATAACCCATCACTTAGCCAGAAAGGTTCACAGAGCTGTTTGTAAGTAATATGACCTCTGCTCACAGGCTTACAATTTTAATTTAAGGCATGACACACAAGGAATAATAGAGTGACCCTTTCAGGTAGATCACTGGATGGTCAATAAGGATTTCTTTCTATAATCTCTTTTACATAAGAGTGGGAATAGTGAGGTCCTCTAGATGTTGTCAGATTACACTTCCCAGCAGTGCTAGCCAGCATGACCAATGCTGATGAATGGTGCAAGCTGCGGTCTAGCAAAATCTGGAGGGTTTCTGTATGGTTCTCATCCTCACTTCAACATCAGTATAGAAGGGTATTTTCTCCCTTCTTCGGGGCTGTTGTAATCTAGTCTACATTAACAATGCATGGCCTGTGGAATGCATTGCCTAGCTGGCCCTGCTCTGAGTCCCCAATTTGCATCTAGCTATACCCCTTAAGCCAGGGTTTATCCACACTGCAGTGTTAAAGCAGTTTGACAGCACTTTCACTGCCATGACTCTATCCTCCAGAATCCTAGGATGAGTACTTTGGTGATGTTTCTGGTGCCTCATCAAACTACAAATCCCAGGATTTGGGGGGGATAAAGTCATGGCAGTTAAAATGATGTCAAATTCTACAGTGTGGATACTCCCCTGCTGTTCTGTGTCTGAGCTATATCTATTTCTGTTTGGGGATTTCTCAACACAGTTTCTTTTGTGTTGATACTAGCTATACCCCTTCTATCTTGTCCTCATTTCTATTTTCTATAGGATGTTGCAGAACATCTGCAGTAGAAACTGTGTTCCACATAGAGTCTCCATTACAATTTGGAGTCTTGATCTTCCAGGGTTTTACGTTGTATAGCAAACCTACTTGAGTACAGCCATCTTTGTGTTATGGAGGCTTCCTTTGTAATGCATGGAAGAAGGGGGTACAACAGAGGGGTGGAACCAGCATGGAGGGCCCTGTTCTCACAATGTGTAAATGGATTCCACCAGAATACACATGAATACGACTTCTGTAACACTTGCCTGGTGGAGCTTGTGGTTCTAGTTTAGAATAAGTAGATCCTACAAGCTTAAAGGTCTGTGCACATCTGGCATGAACCAGGGACTTCATGAAAATAGTGTCAGAAGAGAAAGGGCCCTTTTCTCCGATGACCATAGAATCATAGAATAATAGAGTTGGAAGAGACCACAAGGGCCATCCAGTCCAACCCCTGCCATGCAGGAAATCCAATCAAACCATCCCCGACAGATGGCCATCTAGCCTCTGCTTAAAGACCTCCAATGAAGGAGACTCCACTACACTCCGAGGGACTTTGTTCCACTGTCAAACAGCCCTTACTGTCAGGAAGTTCCTCCTGATGTTGCGGTGGAATCTCTTTTCCTGGAGCTTGCATCCATTGCTCCAGGTCCTAGTCTCTGGAGCATCAGAAAACAAGCTTGCTCCCTCCTCAATATGACATCCCTTCAAATATTTAAACAGGGCTATCATAGCACCTCTTAACCTTCTCTTCTCCAGGCTAAACATACCCAGTTCCCTAAGACGTTCCTCATAGGGCATGGTTTCCAGACCTTTCACCATTTTAGTCGCCCTCCTTTGGACACGCTCCAGTTTCTCAATGTCCTTTTTTAATTGTGGTGCCCAGAACTGGACACAATATTCCAGGTGGGGCCTTACAACCAGAGCATGAATAGAGTGTGCACTATTACTTCCCTTGATTGACACCTAGATTCTTTTATTGGAATGACCCATTATAAACTTTTGCCTTGTGGCCTTGTTTAGCTGCCGCTCGGCACTGGTTTGACTCTGTTCAACTTACTGATTCTACTTGGATCCTATGAGTCCCTTTCACATGAAGTTTCTTTCAGCCAGTGTGGTCCCCCATGCCTGATCTCTGTGCATGTGTCATTTTTCCTCCCTAAGTGCGGTACTTACCTGGTTCTCCATGTTTTGGACATTTTCAGCTTGTTAGTGCTTTTGGCCCAGTTTTCTAGTCTGTTAGGTCATTGTTGTGAATTTGGATGGCCTGTCTTCGTGGTTTTGAGCTATTCTCCTAGATTGGGTGTCATCTGCCACTTTGATAAGTAGTAGCCCCCAATTTTGTGTCTCCAGTCAGTTGGCTAAGATCGGTGAATAGCACTGGGCCCAGGACCGACCCTTGTGGGACTCCATTGGTCATTTCTTCACCCAACTGCCATCTCCAGTAATCCAAGGGCTGCCATTTATCAAATACCTCTAACACAGCAAAGCTTGATGTGGCATGGCAACTAGGTCTTTTGTGGATCTGTTTATCTTGCCTATTTTCTTCTATGTTGTTGAACCCTTCGGTTCTTTGTCATGTTTCCTTATCTGTTCACCATTTTAAAAAGTTTGCACAAAATTATATCTCCTCTTTATACGGAATTTTCCTGAATGCCTTATTCGAAATACATGGCCTTTTTTGTATGCATTTTCCTTACTTACAACGCATGCAACAACAAATAGAATTGCCATTTTACAGTAATCAAAGGACAGGTAAACCCAAAAATGCGCACATTCCCATTTGTGTTTATGGAATTGGAGAGGCACGAATTATGCCGGTTCACGTAAAAATGTGAAGAGAAAGATTTTTTTTTTGTTTTTCTGGCAGGGGGACTTATTCCTCATGATTGGAGTTACGCCTTGGTGGGCTTTCGTTGAGTTTCCATGCTCATTTGGTTCAGATACAAGGGAGGAAAACATCGTTTATTGCATGGAGATGAAAGACATACAGGCGCGACATTAAAATGGCCCCACCCCATGCCTAACTGGGAGGATTTGTTCTTGTTTGGGTCAGCTTCAAACAAATGATTAAGGACTACATTTGATGGTATTGGTCGCTGCCTTCAAGAAGCGTCCTCCTCAGAATTCGAGTAGCTGTGATTCTATGTTGCCAGAAGGAAAGTTCAGTGCTGTTTGGTGTACTTATTGTTAACGGAGAGACTGTAAAACAGAGAGGAGAGGAAAAATTCAATCCGCTGTTGGGGAGAAATTACAAAACACAATTTATCATTTTAAATTGACATTTTCGATCTCATAGTTTCCCCATTTTCCTCGCTCCTTTCTTTTCCTTTTTCTTCGGTTCTTTTCTGGTAACGATAACCCCGTGTAAATGACCTGTTTGGGAGTTTATTTGCAATTTACATCTATCCCCTTTTGTGTGTCGTGATGGCGGTGGGTTTGTTGGTTGCCATTTTCAGAAGAACGTTTAGTTTTCAGGTGCCTTTCTGCTTTTGTTCAGAACCGCCATTGTCAGAACTGTTTTGATGTGCTTTTATCCCGGGCTGTTTCTTGGTCTTTGAGGCTTCAGGCTCATTGAGGGCTTAGAGTGGGGAATTTGGTGTGTAACCCCCCTCTGCTTCTAGCTGGTTTGGTTTCGCTTCGGGGTGCGCAGCCCATTGTCATAGTTTTTATTATTTCAACCAGACCTCTAATTGTGCAGCCACCACCTCAATATCGTTAAAGAAATATATAAAGCAAAAGCGAACCGACGAACCCAAAAAGGAGTGCCCAATAAAGGCAAATACATGTACAGTATATAAGTAATGTCCCTGAACTGGCAGCATTTTCTGCACGGGTCCTCCCTTTTATTTCCACTGAAAATAATATCTACAGGATAAGTCCTACAAAATACGGATTTTCTTTCGTGTGAAGTTGTTGCTTGACACTCAACGTTGTGACCTTTCAAAACAACCCAAATATTTTTTCCATCCTCATGAGGGACAGGAACGAGGAAACAAAAACCTGAGAGACATGGTCAAAAAGTAGTGTTCTCGAGAGCGGATGACCAACTGAAGATGAGACTCCAATGGATTGAGCATCTTCACAGTTGGGGATTTATTCTTAGGGAAGATGCATGTTGTTGTTTCTGTACGAGGCATTTGCTGTGTACAGAAGCCACATTTTCTGCCAGCAAACCCAGTTGTCTGTACAGAAAACAGACAAATATTTTTCTATGCAGGGGAATTGATTTTGCTGCTACAGAAATGCCATTTTATGTCTAGGGGGGCGAAAAATTATTTCTTTTTTTGCCACAGAATCATCGTGCCCACATGCACTTAGTCTTCAAAAATGTTTTTCTTTGGACTCTGACTCTCCTGGTAACAAGGGGGATGAGTTATATTATCTATATATATATATATATCTATATATATATGAGATTATTCTTGTCGCTCGGAGAATTCAAATTGTAGAAATATTGTACTTGTTAAAGGTTTTGTTTGTGGGCTGTTTTGTGGCGTTGTTTTCAGGCTATGTGGCCATGGGTTCTGAAGTTGTTTCTTCCTTGCTATGTTCGCCAGATCTGTGGGCTGCCCAGTCTGTCAGAGAATGCTTTTGCCTGGAAAAAGTGGTGTCTATATATACTGTGTGGAGCTGGGAATGGCGGGGATTTGCATGTGTATTGTTCTGTTGCTGATGGCAGGCCTCAGGGCTGGGTGTCTATGCAAAAGAGGATTGATTATGTTTGTGCATGTAGACTCCGCCTGAGGGCTGCCATCAGTACAAGCAATCACATGCAAATCGCTTCCTGCATTTCCCAGGCTCACACAGTATATTATAGACCCACTTTTTCCAGGCAACGCTTCTCGTGAAGCTTGTGGCCAGCCAGCATGCTGGTGTGGTGAAATTGTCAGGAGGAAGAAAGGATCCGGCCTTCGTAGAACCATGGCCACATAGCCTGGAAAAACTCCCAAACCTCACAAAAAAACCATGGAAGCTTGGCCATTGAAGCCTTCGACTTCACATTGTCCTTTTAACCTCAACATCGCAGTGTAGCGGGCACCCTTGGTCCCCCAGAGAACAGCTGGCCAGTCAGTGGTTTTTTTGTGTGTTTGTGTGCCTTTGTGTCATTTTCCAGCTGGCGGTGACCTAAGGTGGTTGAAACTATCATGGGGTCTGTCTTAGCAAGATTTGTTCAGAGGAGGTTTGTTGATTGCTTTTGCTCCTGAGGCTGGAGAGAGTTTGTTGTAACTCACACAAGGTCCTTTGATGGGCCTGTCCATGTATAGAGCATACTAGACAGTGCACTCTCGACTCAATCTACTTTTCCATCTATGTGATTGGGTGTGCAGTGTGGATGTGATAAAATATAATACTGCAGTAGTAGTACCCATCAAACGAGGGCAGTGCGTCTCTTAATTCTTAGGAATCTGATGGCTACAGGTGATTGAAAAACTCACATTAGGATCTTAGTTTTACGCTAGAGTGAATTCAGGTTTTACATGCATTTACTTAGCGTTTCCAGACTCGACGAAGGAGAAGAGGACATCATTTGTTGTTTCGGGGTTTCTAAGCAGAAAACAAATGAGCATCCTCTTGCTAGGGAGTGCCGCATGCGGATGTGCTTTTTCTAGCTATGCTGACACTGTTACCAGTAGTTTGGTAAATAAAATCTGCTAACTGCGCTTTGAGACAGGTTAGCGTTTCATCTCAGTAGAGCCTCGAGTGTTATTTCTGCTGTTGTTTTCTAGGATAGCATGCTCCTGCCTCAGGTTTAGGTGAGGGATGTAAATAGTCTGTCCCTCATGATAGCAAAAGCAGGTTTGCAAAAATAGTTGGTTTTATCCTGTTTTCAAGCATGGGCGAGATACTGACGTTATTTGTTAAGAAAATTGTTTGATCAACGGGAGGTGCGAGATTGCACGAATTTGTTCGTGGTCAGAAAGGTTGCTCCTGGGGCTTTAGGAACGCGTGGGCACAGGTACAGGCGTGGACCGGTCGGGGTGTCGCCGGTTTCTGTCTGGTGTGGGGGGCGGGGTCCCATGCTGGTCAGCCTCAGGGGCTCCATGTGTGCTGTTGTCAGCTAAGGTCGGGGTGTTCTGGGTGTGTGCGTTGTGCCGGTCTTTCTTCCAAAATATGAAAACACTGCTAGCTTTGGTCCAAACAGACCGGGGTTTGGGGCAATGGTTCAGGAACCTTTCACGTGTTTAAAGCCCCCCTCGGTCTGGTTGCTTGGTTGTTTGCCCTGCGTCTTGGAAGGGGGGGTGGGGGGGGGGTAGCCTATTTCGTTCGACCGTGGCTTTTCAGCTGTGGGTCCGGTGCCCTGTGCTCTCTTCCGACTCCGCACGTCACTTTTGTGTTGGTGTTGTTTTCTTGTTTCCTTTTTTCTCCGTCTGTCCAAACAATTGCTTTGCTTGTTGCTCCTGCTCCACAGACACCTTCTATTTCACCGTTTCCATTGTTCAGCTTGGCGCCGGGCTTCTATGCTTTTTACACTATTTATGCACTGCCTTTCTCAATACATATATTTCATGGATGCAAGATGAGCGTTGTGTATCAAAATATAATGCAAAACCTCCAAAGAAGCAGCCACCAAACAAAACAGAACAAGTCAAAGAAAACACTACAGATCTTTTACAGTAAAATCAGTTCATGAAAAGCTTCATTTTTTTATTTTATTTTTAAAGTCTGGGAGAATACAAAATTTCACCTGGTACCTAAAGCATTAAAGGCATGCTTTTGCTGAGGAAGGGTTTTTGTAATATTTCACCTGGTTTTTAGTGGGGCAGGACCAAGATCTCATCTGACTGCACTCAAAGGCACAGGGTTATGTGGGAAATGGACTTCTGCAGATAGAATATAGGACCTCTAGACGGGAGCAGGCTAGTCCCAGAGGTTTAAAAGAGATTTAAAGGCCAATGTTGTTCCCCTTTTTTTGGGTTCTAAATTCAAAGCCAGCCACCCCCCAACACCACCCAACCCACCCAACAACCACGCATAGCAGTGGCCATGTACATTTTGGGAACTGGGGATCCAGAAACTACATTTCAAACTCTGGGTGGAGCCTAGTAATGTTCCTGTAGACTGCCAGAAGTCTCGTTAAGGGTCCTGGGAACAAGTTTTTCCCCCTTTGCTGCTGATCCCTTTTAGCTGGAGATACTAGGGACTAGGAAAATCAGGGACCATTATGCATGCACAGAGCCTTTGGGCGCTAAGCCGTCCATGCTATATGCAGTACAGAAATGAATCGATGAGGAAGTAAGCAGTGGAAGGTTAATGGGGTTTCGGATGTCAGTGTACAGTTTTTATTTCCTGAAGTTTCATCAACAGCTGAATGGCAAAACATCAGGATAAACTCTTCTAGAACACCAAGTCTCAAGAGTTTGAAAAACACACAACACAGCAGGCAATTCTGCTGACATTAGTCCATAGGTATAGGAGCTAGCATGGTTCTGCTTTGCCCTTCCAATAGTTAGGCAACCACAGAGATTCTTTAAAACCAGGAGGGAATTCACATATATAATAGAGGCCATAGACCCAGAAACCACCATAGTAGGCAGTCTTTCAGGTTGTCTTAAATTTAACAGGAGTTTTATTAATGTTAGATAGCCGCCCTGAATTGCTCATTGTTGTTTTATTTAACGCACTTTGTCAGTGTGGCAAGTGGTTGAGTGTTGGACTACAACTCTGGATGCCACATTTGATTCCCAGCTCAGCCGTGAAAACCACTGGGTGACCTTGGGGCAAGTTACATCTCTCCGGCCGCATAAAGAAGGCAATGGTCAAACCTCGTTTGAGCATACCTTGCCAAGAAAACCCCATAGAGGTAGACCTTTGGGTTGCATAAGTTAGAAAATGACTTGAAGTCACAAACAACATAAAAGCAGCAAGACACGGGACTCAACCTCATGACAGCCCTGGAGATGGGGGGGGGAGTAAGTGAAGCTGAATAAAACCCCTGTGTAAATTGTGTCTAATTTGTTCTTGCCTTTCCTTCAGCCTTGTCAAGATCACCCTTTACATGTTGGTTTTCTTTCTTTTGAATTACTTCCTCCTGAGGCTGGTGGCCAGCTGTCAACATAAATTTTTGCAGTTTTGAGGTTGGTTGGCATAGAAATAGCCATTCTTTTGAATTATGAGAACAAACAATTGGATCCAGCGTTGGCTTGATATCTGATATAGAGTTTGCAAAGGGCATATACTTTGGATGTTGCACGACACATTCCAATGGTTTTCATACTAAAGCCTCTATTATAAACAATAGTTATTGTGAGAATACTAAATGGCTTTTCAGAGTGAACATGATTATTTTTCATTTCATAGTGTTGAGAGATAACATAAGGGATTTAGAAGATGACCAGGAATTTGTCAGGTCAGAATTTGGAGTAGGCAGGGCACAACATAGACAGATCCTACTTATTTGATTGTTATGACAATCTGCGAGAATTCTATATCTAGTCCGTGTGTTTGAATTTGTCCCTCTGTTCTGTACAATTAAAGACTCGTGTAATATAGCTTTCATGTAGAAATTCAATATTGTAGTTTAAAAAAGAGTTTCTTCTTGATAACTATCTTTCACTTTTCTATCCTGGGTGGAAGCTTAATCTGTGCCGAAGCTGATCCTGTTATATCTTTTGCCTGCTAGGAATCTTCCATAGAAAATAGAATCAAGAATAAAAAGGAAAGGGTTCCTGAGCTTGAAATAAAGTGCATTTTGACAAAAGGCTGTATTTTTCCCAGCATGGTGTCGCCCTGTACAGACAATGCAGGCCAATAGCATCAGGTCAGGATTGGCTAGAAACCCAAGAACAGCAATCCAGTGGTTAGGACACACCCTGGGCCCAAGGTCCTTAGTTTGTCCTTTTTTAACCACTGTTTACAAGTGGAGTTTCCTTTGAAACGCAGGCGGTAACAGCCCATACACCGCACAGCCACATGCCCCTTACTTGCCACTATGTTTCCTCAAGTCCTAAGTCACGCCTGTTCCACTGGAAGGTGGTGGCCTCGCCATGTTAGTGAAGCCCCAGATGTACCAATTTATATCCTTATGGGAAATGCAGTGCAGCAGCCTTTAGAAGGAACATTGTAAGCAGTGGCATGTAAGGGGGCACATGTGGGGTTCCCTAGTGCAGTGGCAGTGGGCAATGTAAAAGCTGCCCTTCACCATGCTGGCCCAGGTGAGAATGGGGTGTGAACTAGTTTGTGATAAGGGCCAGAACCAGGATTGGATGCCTAACAAGTTGGATCCAAGTAGCCTTGCCCATGCATATAGGGTCCAACTAGTCAAGAAAATGCAGTCCGCCTTCCGTCAGTGACAATAGCCCTAAATCCGTGGTTAGTCCCCAAACTAGAGTAGAACATTGAATGATTGCAACAGTCCTCCTCCAGTTTTTCTCTGCAAAGAATGTCTACAAAGATTTGGCAATTCTAGACTTGCAGGATTCATGTGGCATTTATATAGTAAGTTCCCCAGCATTCCTTTGATTGGTGTAGGTCACAACTAAGACTCAAGCCTGAACAAAGCATCGCTTCCTGCTCTCTCTCCCTTCCCCTCCACAAGAAAAAAATCTGTATGAAATTTTAAGATCAGCCTCTCCCCACTTCTGGGACAAGATGGCCAGGGAGTAGCCACTGTCAGGGAATAAGGCAAGAGGAGAAAGTGAGAGCGCTTATAGAGAGCCCATTGACGGTCGGAACTCAATTACATGTATGGGTTTTGCAACCCAGTGATTAATGTGTAATCAAAGGAGATATACAGTAATGGCTGGCAATGAAAAATATTATAACGAAAATAGATATAAAAATTTTTCCACCTCAAAAAGGCTGACAAGCGGATATCTTTCCGTTTTATGAAAGTGCAGGAAGGTAGAGAGAAAGGAAAGGTGCCCCATCGACAGCAAAGAGAAATGCGTGGATCAGGTCCCCTCTCACCTCACCCAGCCTTGAAAATGTTTGATGTTTGTTATGAGGCAGGATTTGCTTCTCCTGCGTGTGGATTACAGGGGTGCGCTAGAGAAGGGAATTAGACTCCCCCAAGCATAACACTCATTTGGCGCTACTTGCATATGATATCACAGTTTTAATTTGGTGTTCACAGGATGTGTGCATTGTGCTTCTAAATCGTCTCGTCTGAATGGTTAATGTTTTTTATGTTATTGTAAACTTTGCTAGATTTCTGATATTCCATTTAACCTTTACAAGTACCAACACAGAAAAGCAAAAGTGTGGAACTGGCAACCTGTAAAGCATACCCTAGCTCCTCCTCAGCCAATGGAAAGAAAACCAATGCAATCGTCCTCCTCAATTCTAATTGCACACTGAGTGGCAAACCCAGCATGTATATGGGAAGACTGAATTTACGTCGTCCCTTCCTTATGCAGGGGATCCGGCCATCCAGGGCCCCCCTCCCCCACATAGGGGAAAAAAAAACCGCGGTGCTCAATCCCCAGTCAAATGAAATGGGACGCGTGCCTGCAGCACGTGGGGGCGCACACAGGCGCACACCACGGGAGGTCCGCCATTGTTTCTTTCTTCCGGCTGTGGGCTCCCTTCTTTCTGGTCGGGCGCTGCTTCCAGCATATGGCTGGAAGCCACTGAAAACACGCTCCCCGTATAACGCAGGGGACTGTACTATCCCTGGCAACCCAGTTCTCCAGAAACGGCCCCCTGTCCTGTATGCTGAACCTAGCTAAAGTCTTCTCCGTGGAGCCTCTTCCTGTACCAGTTTGTGGATCTGTGTATTGGGTTATATGCTGTGTCTGTGCTGTATTTGTAGGTGGTGGTTGTCACCCAGGGTTTAGACTATGGAAACTATCCGATACATACAGCTCTCCATATCCTTATTTTTTTATTTCAACCTACCCACGGTTTGAAATATTAAAAAAATGTTATGTAAAATCCCAAAAAAGCAAACCACCCTGCAGCCCCTAAGACAGTATAGTTAGGCTTAATGGGAATGAAAACGGCTGTAACTAAAACTTGAGTGTTTAATCTTTTATTCCTTTCCAACTGTTGTGCCTCATCTCAAGAAGCCATTTTTTTGAACGAGAAGTTCTCTCCATTCTTATGAATTAGTCTCACCGGTAAAGGGGACTGATCACGATGCAGAAGCGGGGGGAGGGGGATGTGCTGCATGTCGAAGGACCTTTGCCAGCACTACTAAGTCTCACTCATTTTTTGCACCTCTAATTCGTATTTGAAAAATAGGGGCATTTTTTTCTTTACTACTTTTCATTCCAAATGTGAAATGGAGTGGCATTTGTAAATGCTTTTGTGGTGAGTGATCCCACCCAACCCCCCTTTTTTTAAAAAAAGAATTTTAATGCTTCCTTTTACTTACTTCTTGTAAGATGCTATGCCCATTTGAGATAGGGTAGGGACTGTAGATTCTGAAAATAATAACTTTTCTAAGGATTGGGAAAGGGGGAGAGCAATATTAATACTCAACCTCCTGATATTCAAATAGGCCCCCATCCCCAAAAAAAAATGCCCACCACTTGGCAAAAACAAAATAATTCAAGAATGTGTATGCAAGCAAGAGGGGGATCCGCAAGCCCTATCCCCTAGTGATATTCATTTGGATTCTGCTTCTGGTTTCAACATTTTATTTGCTTTGACTTTTATTCTTGGACATCATCTTCAGCTAGTGAATCCCTCCTTTGGGATTGTTTGACTGAAAGCCCGAGACATAAATCTTGAAAAAGAATAATAAAGTATTTCCCAGCTACTTCATTCAAAATGGCCTTCGGGGCTTGTTTCCAAGCAAGAAACTCCATATTTGCTTCAAACGTTTTTGCTTAAGACGAATCCAATGGGCAAGAAAATAGATACAGCTAAGTTCGTCTCCCCTCATAGAGCAGAATGTAAGGTCATCCAATAAACTGACGAAGGGGAATGTTCAGACATAGGCAAAGAAAAGACTTCTGCACAGAGGTGTATTTTAAGTTAGTGAGCTGGTTGAAGTGGCTAATAAAATGGTACTAATTTCTGGGATTGGTTAAAGGGTTGTTCTAGACAGCTTGCACACTTTTGAAAGAAGAGGGAGCTTAATGGTACTCTGAATCAACTTTCTCAGCCTGAGTCTTTGGTACCCAGTTTTTGGCTTGCTTACAAGATGCAGCTGTTCCTGGACAGAGATAGACTGGCCACACTATTGGTATTCTATGTTAGTGATGGAAAGAATAGTTAGGCGATGAGAAGGAACACACATATTAGTTTACTACTTCCAGGGCAATGGCAAACCTCCCTGAACAAATCTTGTCCCCAGCCAAAAAAAATACACCCCGTGATAGATTCAACTTAGGTTCCGTAAATAGAAAACGATTTGAAGACGGCAACAACAGCAACGAAGTAAACCATAAACAGGTTTCCAGACAGTTTTAGGAAACCCCATCAGAAGAAGAATAGGGACCACGATAATTTTACCAATTTCTCCTAGAAGCCAATGTCCCAAAAATATTGCACAAGAGGTAGTGTGCAACATATTTGCCTCACCCCCCAGAAGAAACCATTTTTCTGCAGAGAAAGTTGATTTTTCCGGTGGCGAAAAAAAACTCTGCCTCTAGTACAGGAAACCTCTTTTCTCTCCCCAAAAATAGGGGGTTTGTGCACACCACACACAGCAACAACAACAACAACATATGTTTTCCTCCACAGAGTAACTCCTTAAGAACCTTCGGGATGTTAAAATACAGGGAAAATACACAGGTTTGTTTGTGTAGGAATTAGGGTATTTTGCAGAAAGGTCAATTCCTCTGTATAAAAAAACCATCTTTTAATATAGAAAAACCAAAGTTTGAGATTGCACAAAGAAGGCCAAGAGATGAAAGATTTGTGTAAACTACGAAATTCTATCAGAGTGGAGAGGATTCATGAAATTAAATGAAGATTTGCAGAACAGGATGTAGTAATTGCGAGAAGTGTACTAAAGGGACAATATGTCGATACAGGGAATGTTTTTTCAGTACAGAAAATGCTATTTTCTATTCAATTCAACTGGGCCAATGTTTTTACAGAATGGGTCTCAAATGGACAAATAGACTTCAAAAACTGCGCTGTTCAATAACCTTGCATGCAATGGATGAAAGTGCTAAATTACCCAATGCTTCCTTCAAGAAGAAAAACCGATGAATAATTACATCCCGAAAAAAGTATTTCTATTGATGTGATTCTAATGGAGCACCACAGGTTATTTTATATTTGTTTCCAAGTCAAATGAAGGTGGCTGGAGGTGTCGTTAAAATAAAACCCCAAAGATTTGAGGCTAAGGTCTCCGCATACTAGCTTTACCATTTTCGCAAGATCTGCAGAAAACTCTTTCTCCAAATATCTTTCTACATTGACAGAAAGAATCAGTCTAGCTTTCCATATGTTCGTTGAACACAGTGGTACCCTCGGGTTACGAAATTAAATATGCGTTCCGCGGCTAACTTCGTAACCCGAAAAACCTTAGTAACCTGAAATTGCCATAGGCGCTAATGGAAAAAATAGCTCGCTGCGGCCCTCGCAGGTGGCGGCATAGCGCCGGGTTTTTTCGTACACCCGAAAAAAGCCTTTCGTAAGCCGAAACAAAATCCCTATGGATTTTTTTCGTTACCGAAAAATTCGTAAGCTGGGTATTCGAGCCAGGTACCACGGTATAGCGCGGCAGAATCCGCTAGCCACATAACCAGTTTTTGTCAAGAAATCCTGAAAGCGAACAGTACAACAATAAGCAGGTTGTATGATTCCCAACTTTTTTCTACATAGTGTGTTTCAACAAGAGGATGTTGGCCTTCTGACTAGCACACAATGTTGGTAGTACATGCTCCCTATTTTGACTGGCACGACCCCAGCAATCTTTTGTTGCCTGTCTTATTTGTAGTCTTTTTTCCTTGGCATTTTCAGTTGGTTGGTTTTGATTTATTCACAGTTTTTGCCTGGCATTTTCTGGTTCACACAACCAGTTTTTTTGTTATACTATTGAACGGTTGACCGGAAATCTGTTTGATGAGGATGGTGTGTGGTGAGTGGGGTCTTTTTAATACAGAGGCAGTAGCCTCTTTTAATCAGTTTGCTGGGAAACACAAATGGAGAAGTGCGTTTGCATTCATGTCTGTTTGTGTGCAGCCCATCGAACACAGTGTGAAGAAATTCTAGACAAAAATAGGGCCTTTTGTCTGATGTAGCATGGATTTCTTTTGCGGGTTTACTTAAACGTGAAAGCAAACATTTGTGTATGGAATCCTCTGTCCACAAGATGAAGTTGAGGAAAGGCATTAGCTTAAAAGCAGAGCTAACAGCTCTCATTGGTGTCATCTGGATCAGGAATTGCAAGGATTGTAGCACAAGCCATAACTTTTCCAAGTTTCGCTTAGATGTCCTGAAAAGACAGAGATGTTCAATTTTATTATTAGTTCTTGTTACATGCCTTCGTCCCATTTCAAACTATGGCATCCCGGAGGAGAACCATAGAGATTTCGGGAGAGGAGAGTGAGACACGCAAGATCACCAGTGAGTTTCCCATTGGCCAAGCAGGGAAATCAAAACCTGATCTTCCTAGTTGTAACTTCCAAGGCCCAGCCATTATACCATAATGTATGTTACTAGTATTAGTAAGGATAGCTAGATAGAACTTTTAAGGCAGACATCGTAATTATCTGGATACTAAGAACAACAGTGAAAGTGATTTGTGTCCGCTTACAACCATGATGGGTGCTTCTGGTACACTCTCTGTGTAGCCCACGTATGCTTGTAATGTGCGGCCTATGGCCAGAATAAATTCGATGCTATGGTTGGTAATATTTTCACCTCCACAGTGCCCAAACAACAGGTTACAACAGTGTAAGTTTGATATATTCGATTTTACAAGGGCTTTGTGAAAGCATATGCATGTTTATTGTCATAACCCTCCCACCCACCAACCATCGTAACTCAGCTTTAACACTCAAGAAAGATACATGCGGTCATTCTACATCACACAATTTTTTTTCTTCTCCTAAAATAACCTTTAGTAACATCATCTCTGAAAAGAAGCTGTCGAGTTCAAAAGCTGGCAAGGATTTTTTGTAGCACCTGCTGTTGGGCCTAGTAAACGTAGCACCTCAATGTGGTTTGAGAGGGGTTGCTATGTTTTGGTTACATTGCCAACACAGCTACCACTGGATAATAAACATATGCTATCGTAACGCACTAACAGATGCCAACCTAAAGCTTGATTCCAATAGAAATCTCTTAATTTCTTACAATCATGTTTCTCTGTCTCATTACATGTAAGGTCCCGTGTCCTTAAGCAAAATTATAATCAATAGAGTGCCTGCAGGCCAAGGCTATGTGTCAGGCTAACCAAGCCCACATAATTTCAAGTAACCTGTCACCGCTACAGTTGCCTCTTCTATATTTCCCTTTCCTTTGGCTCGCATATATCATCTTGGATGCCAGACAAGGACAGTGAGCAAAGCTTTTTTTTACTGTCTTCTAAGATGAACAAAAGGGACAAGAGATCAATTAACAGAATTAGAAATAAGAAGGACGTAACCTAATGTTGACCTCTCTTCTATTAATTCGTTTGCACGAGTAGAACTGGGCTAGCATTGGCAAGCTTCTGATGTTGGCCTTGCTGAGAAGAACTTTAATAAACTTTTCACTTTCAATTAACTGTCCACATCCTATATTTATGAGAAATGCATGCGAGTAATGAGGTTCCAGATATCCAACGCATCAATTAAGGAATTTTTATGAGTTTTCCAGTCTTAGCATATGAACAGCCACTCGCTGCAGGAGGCAATGGAAACAGATTACCAAGGGAGGAGGATGAGGAGGGGCACTGAGGGGTGGGGGGGTGGGTGGATTTCCGTTATTTTAAATGGCCCGCACAATGCAATATTTTGTGTTTGGAAGTATTCACTCGCATCTTTCTTATCTTGTTTTTGTTTTTATTTCTTTCTTCTTTCTGCTATCATCCCAGTTTTAATTAAGGAACTGGTGAGGCTGTCCAAATAAACATTCTGTGTTAAAGCAGGCATACATAACTTTGTTGAGACCAGGAAATGAATCCAGAAAATACAAGCCCCCCCCCACGCCAAAGCAAAGATGCAGCAGTACTTACGACAATCCCATTCTGCTTTCCCCCATCTGCATAGTGGGAGTTCGGTGAGTGTTCTGAATAATGAATCACAAAGCCCAGGGAAGGCTGTGGCACAGAAGTTCAGAAGATAAAACACACCCATAACAATTAACACACAAATAACTGAGTTGTTCTGCAGATCCTATATTTAAATCAGATGCCTTCGCTTCCGTTCAGACCCCTGGATATTGACTTAAGTGGCTCCTAACCGGCCCCAAGACCAGCTACTCTACAGTTCCGAATCTATGGACCTCCTCATCGTTTTGAATTCCATTTTCTTCAACTAATTGGCTATACAAATATTGAATCCAAAACTGTAGAGGACCAAGATTGAAGAACGAAGATCTAGGGAGCTTCTTATTTGGGGATCAAAGTGGAAGCTGGGGACGTCCCAGCCTAATGGAAGACAATTCCATTAACCATACTTGCTGTCCTTACTGTGTTAAATATTATTTTGTGCATGTGCCTTACCTTTTCCCATTTCCCCTTGTTTTTCTTTTTCAGTACACTTCTTGGACAATGTCCAAGGTGTTAAAAATACGACACAGAAATTACACCATTTGAAGGCGCTACAATCAAAACTGGTGATTGGAATGACCTATAGCAATGGATAAATAGATACCCCTTCATTAGCGTACCCTTTTAGGTCACGGTTTTCATGTAATTCCCCCCCCCCTTGAGCTGTGAACCTAACTCCCAAACAGAAAGAAGCATGTCAAATCTGCAGTACTTCAAACCACAAAGACTAAAATTCCAACTTAATAAGAATTTTCACATAATCACCACACCCAAATAAAAGAGAAAAAGATTGTATATCTTAATAAGAAGATCAGTTGGGACAATCGTGGATATTTTATAAACTGTGCCTACGACAGTATTATTTAATTTCTATCCACCTTTTTCCCCAGAAAGAGACCAAAGTGGCTCCAGATGAAAATCATTAAAAACTTTACAATAAAAAATGTAAAAATGATAATCAACTACATAAAAACAGTATGGACATTACATAAAACATTCAAAAGGTAAATAGAACTAAAACACATTACTGTAAAACTCGCTTGCCAGGAGCACCAAGGGGCACGTCCATAACGAAGCACTATACAACTTGGAAGCCCTGGATGATCTTAGTGGTTGGGGCATATATCTTAATAGCATAAAATATGTTCTCTTACAATCAGTATCTCATAGTGTGGAGAGCCAGCAAGCCTGGTGGTTGAGTGCTGGGACTCTAGGATCAGAGGTTTAATTCGTAAGGCTCAGCATGAAAACCCACTGTTGCATTTGGCAGTCAGTGCTCTCGCTTCAAGGTGACAAGGCAACGCCATCTGAAGAAACTTGCCAAAAAAATCCCATTATAAGATAGCGTAGGTCGCCAATAAGTCAGAAACAACGTAGATGGCACACCAACAACAATATAGTGCAGTGGTTTTGAAGTGTGTGGATTAGGACGCTGGAAGACCAAGTTCAAAGCCTGCTTAGCTGGTGAGGTTCATGTTAGATTACCATAAACTGGAAAAACTTGAAGAACTGCACACAACAACACAACAGATAACAAAATGCACTTTTTTTAAAAAGCTCTTCACAATACCAAGTTTCCTTCTTTCTGGACTGTAGGGAGTGAGTACCTCTCTAAATGTACATATTATTCACTTAAAAAGATCCTTGCGTATATACATGCAGGGGCGAGACTTGCTCTCGCATTGAATTTAGCATTTGTTAGGTGAGAAGAAAGTGAGTAAAGAGAATTTTCCAACGCTGCCTCCATGAGGTGGAAACACGTCTAGTAATACAGTATGCATACTAATTATTCAGGTAAACTAAGCATTTGAAATGTTTTTAAAGTGTTAGTTTCTGTTTCAGCTGACATTTTTCCACTAATACCTAAACTCGCCCTTACTTCCAGGAAACCAAGTGAACCCCCACACTTGTGATGCCAAGCGTTGTAAAGGAATCTGGTTTGTCGATCGCAGGTATACCTGAGATCCACAAGTAATGCATCTTTTCCATATGGATAATGTAGGTAATTGAGACAAAGCGAGAGAAACACCAGAGAGAGAGACACAGTGAATCCAGTCTTACCTTATCAAGGATGTTCTAAAAAACATTACACTTTGGGGTTTCAGTGTGTAATCCTCACTTGTGACAAGCATTCTTAAAGGATATTCACAGACATCAGAGAAAGGAATGCTTTATCTTCCTTTTGGCATCGGATAGGGCCAAAGAGTGAATGGAATGACACACTCATTTAACTAACCCAGCTCGTCTTGGGCCATTGCACTGAGGCACGATAGCTAAGGCATCTCATGCAGGCAGTCAACCCGCTGAAACAAAGAAGTTTATGCTGAGATGAGATCGTAATTTGGCAAGGAGAATAGATTTTTCAGCATTTTGGTGCAACATAGCTAGCCCTGGGGTACAAAGAGCTCTCGCTTTCTCTCACTTGGCCGTAAGGCTATGGATGTGGATAGGCATCCGCACAGAAGCCCTGGACGCACTCCCATTCTTGCTATTCCCTTGGCTTTAATTGGGAAGGCAGAAGGAAAAAAGGATTTGCAGTACAACACCATACAGAAGGGCCCAAACCAGCCCTCCCCCGGCTTTAGGTCCCTTGAAATAAGTGTTACCTGTCCCTTAGGTCATTTTCCGTTTGCTTTCCTGTGTTAGTACAGTGAGAAGCAACAAACTCATGCTAAATTAACAAATGGTTGATGGGAGAAGATGGATGGAGAGTAAGGACTCATACTACCCATGCAACCATTTCCCAAAAACCATCACCACCACGAAAAATGAAATAAAATACAAGTTGTAGCAAACCTCAATACTTTGGCAGTCTTTGGCTAGATACTAAAAGTAACTTCGGTGGTGGCATCGACCGGTAGAAATGATGCAGCTTGGCACCACTTTAACTGCCATGGATCCAGCCTACAAAATCAGGGGATGTATTTTTGTGATGCACTAGCAACTGTTTGGCAGGAAAATCTGTCTAAAGACCGTGTAAACGTCAGATCCCAGCAACCATAGAAAAGAGCTACAGCAATTAAAGTTTGTGTCAAAATGGCAATTATTTGGTGCCTGCAGATGCACTTACAAGAAATATTCACCATGACGGTTCTGCGATCAGGCCCAAGACTGAATACCAACATAGTTTTTCAATATATGTGGTCAATGTTCACACCCATGGCTGACAACCCATTGGTGTATTGGCAATGCACAATGATGTGTAGAGACAATGCACGATTCACAACACTACGCTGTACACATTAATCACGGCAGAGCCTCCACTTACACTGTTTGTCATCTGGAAGTGCGGCTGAGCATTGTTTCAAAAAATTAAATTAAAATCACTCTGCATCATACTAAGAATTCTAACCTGTATATTTTACTAACCGAACCAACCCTGAGCTGCAGAACTGTGTGGATGTATGCTAGAATAAACATAAGTTTAATATGCTGACTATATTGTTGGCATGTAATGTAACCTTATGACTAATAGTAATTGAGAATTCTCCATCAACCATCATCACACTTGTTGGTAATGGAGAAAATAGTCTGGACATCTTCCCAAAGCCATCTCTAAGAATACACCCAAACACTTTACGGCGGGCTTTCCCATGGTTCCCACCTCCTTGCTGCTGGCTCAATATCAATAGCCGGTGTCTCATCTCCCCAGATAATCCGTCTCTCAGTGCTTTGCCCAGATGCCAAATGGAAATGCCTGCTCTTCAAGAATCAAGGATTAGTGTTTTGAGGGGATGAGTTCAACATGGTCCAAGGTCACCTCTGAAGCCTGAAATGTCTTGGAGTACAGGAAGGAAAGGGAAAGAAGGGATTTAATAAAGGAGAAGCCAATACCAACACCTATCGGAACCAGGGGAGAATTTCTCTAATATCTGCAGCAGTCTGAGCGTTTTCAAAAGTTTAATTTAGGGTATAAATCCCATCAAATAATGTTTGAATTACTGTTCCTCTGCTGTGGGCGTGCTCTGTGAATGCAAATTTTTTGAAAAATGCTGTGCAAGAAGAAAAATTTTTGGGAGTTGTAGATCCAAGGCATTAACGTTGTTCCAAAGTCTGTGTGTGTGTGGTGTGGTGTGTGTTGTGAGAGAGAGAGAGAGAGATAGAGAGAGATAGAGAGAGGTCTGCAAAACCTTTAAAAAAGAATGACATTGTACAGTACCATAAAGCAGTGAAACTCATGTTTTCCCAATCTCATAAGTACCGCTGTGGCTTTCATAAAGAAGAAGAAACCAAACCATGAAAAGGCGAGTATTGTCCACAATAAACATGCACCCTGGTTCCAGGAGCAGGGTCGGCGCAAACTTGAGCTCAGTGGAGGGATGGGTCTGCTCTGGATTTTAATTCCTAACTTTAGGAGTGAACAACAGGCCAAAATAAAGCTGCTTCAGGCACTTGGAAGTTTGCTTTAAAATGATGCCATGGATCCTAAGAGGCTGGAAGCCATGCGAAGCCTGCTCCAGTCCTAAGGACTGGAGAGCAGCTTAGGTGCAGCTTTTTGTGGGGTTGGCCTCTTAAGAGGCGGTGGTCCATCTGTAAACAGCATACCTCCAAAGTGACCCGAAGCAGCTTTATTTTGGGCCTGTCCGGTTCGGCCACTTTAAAGACACTATCAATTGGTGTCAAACCCTATATCTCAATAAATGCAGCACCTGCAAGTTCATTTGAGTTTGCACTAAAATCTGGAGCAGATCCAAGGACCTGTGGGATGTGGGAGCCACCATTACGCCCTGCATATGTTCCTTTCTCCATCCATCTAACTATTCTGGCAGTAACATCATTCATAGACAGACATGCAGATAATGTATAAATAGAAGTATGGTGCATTCATCGATCACTTGTTTGCGTAGTTTTGGACTGTAACTGTTTTTTTTTGTATTGGAGGCATTTATATTTTAGTGCTTTCCTGTTATCCGCCACAAACCCTTTGTATTGAATGGATTAAAAATGTAATTTATAATTCGTAGAATAAAACAATCTTGCCGAGTCATACGAGATTTTTTCATGAGGAGGTGGTGGTGGGGGAAGAATACAGATCAGAATGCAGTGTAAACGGTTAGTAATGTACTGAATAAAAATGCTTATCTGTTTCTACCCAAGGACATCTTGTGTTCAAGTATTAAAGCACAGCCCTATGAAGGAACACATTTACTCTTTTGGTGTTCCTCAGCTGGTTCATCGATTATTATTATTAATTATTATTATTATTATTATATTATTAGTGTTATTATTATGATTAGTAGGAAAGTGGTTGAAGATTCAGACAATTGCTAAAATCTCATTGAATCCGTCTAGTCGAACATTCAAATCTGCAAAGTGTCCCGTAAGTGTAGCAGAGAATTAGAGAGAGAGAATGACCCATCAGCATCGATCTCATCCTCATCTGGATGTTCTCCATCTTTCCCTAATGTTTTTAATTACGTCAGCCAGTCCACAGTTTTCTGAGTCTTCTGCAATGCAGACTAAGCTATTGTAGTATGCCTAGGTTCCACCTGAAGTCAGGAGACGTGTATTGGGTGTATGTGTTAAAGGGAAAAAGCAACATGGGATGTACAATGAAAGAAATAAAACATGTATGTGAGAGTCAGGTGACTCAGCAAAAGGCAATTAAAGCCACACAGTTGTAAGGGGTAATGTAATTACCAAGTCCTAATGCAAGGACAAAATTGCATTGCAAGTGAATAAATGGAACACGATACCAACCTGAAATTGTTTAAGTGGAACAAGGCTGAGATGATAAATCATGAATTGTGGTATAACAAGAGAACCCAATGAAAATGGTTGTACAACGATCACACATGGGTGGAAACTGACAAGAGTGGGTGTGTTTTCCAATGACTATAAATATGGCTATGATCCGGCAATGTATTTTGGTGGGTAAGTAGTGGATGGTGTTGGGATAGTTTTGGAAGGCTGTATAGAGTATAATAAAGTAGATCTTTTATATAAGACTACTGAGTTTGTCTGGTGTCCTTGGGGGAAGCTACAAGAGCCAGCTGGATCCTGAAGAAGGGTGAAGACTTCTGTGGAAGCAAGAGTGAGAAGGGCTGGTGGGAGGTTTGGGGGTCAGGTCGTCAGCCTATTCTCGTAAACTACTCTGCAGCTTTATAGCAAAGCTTTAATATCCAACTGGCCAAAACTAGGTCCAGCGCCGTAGCGTACAAGGTGGTGAATTCGGAGCCCGAGGTGAAGAAGCTACAACTCCCATGCATCCCTGACAAGGGTTGTGTGGGCCGCCATTAACTGCATCAACCCAGCATCCACAAAAGTCTAAAAGTTCCAGAGAAGTGGAAAGACAGTTTTGTTGGAAAGACCCATATCAAAGCAAGCTAGTGTTTGCGCTGGCACTGATAAGCTCTGTGAGTACTCCTCCTTTGTTTTGTTTAAAGGGGAGTAAAAGAGAAGGCCGAAAGGGGTCAGCTGTGGCAGACAGCCAGAAGGACTAGTGTCAATTAAGTCACTGCACCAAGTAAAATGGAGATTTTGAAGTTTAGGCAGTTAATAGAAGCAACGACTCCACACCCTGGAAAATTTATATGGCTTTAGCCCAGTCACGACTAGTAAAAGAAAGTTTGTGGGCTAACTTTAAGCCGGGCTGCCAGCAGACGCTAATGCAGCCATGAAGAAAAGAGAACAAAGGCAAAGCTTGTCTTTTATTTAATGAGCTGGAGGAAGAACTTGATTTAACGTCAAGATAAAGGAAACCGTCGAAAGATGTTGGGGAACACGCTGCACGTTTGCACACTTCCCTTCGATGTCTTTGCAAAAATGCTATGGTCCTACAGAGATTTATAGACAGAAGATGGCAAAAGGGCATGTGTAATAGAACATTTAAAACATGCCAAAGCTTGTTTGTGCAGGCTGAGCGAAGAGGAGTTGGAAATAAGTAGAGAACAGCGTGCTATATTTTGATTGAGTCA
>NC_056527.1:138751645-138830801 GCF_019175285.1 Sceloporus undulatus
CCTCTTAACCTTCTCTTCTCCAGGCTAAACATACCCAGTTCCCTAAGACGTTCCTCATAGGGCATGGTTTCCAGACCTTTCACCATTTTAGTCGCCCTCCTTTGGACACGCTCCAGTTTCTCAATGTCCTTTTTTAATTGTGGTGCCCAGAACTGGACACAATATTCCAGGTGGGGCCTGACCAGAGCAGAATAGAGTGGCACTATTACTTCCCTTGATCTAGACACTAGACTTCTATTGAATGAACCATAAAATTGCATTGGCCTTGTTAGCTGCCGCATCGCACTGTTGACTCATGTTCAACTTATGATCTACTTGGACTCCTAGATCCCTTTCACATGAAGTTTCATTCAGCCAGGTGTCCCCCATCCTATATCTGTGCATTTCATTTTTCCTCCCTAAGTGCAGTACCTTACATTTCTCCATGTTGAATTTCATCTTGTTAGCTTTGGCCCAGTTTTCTAGTCTGTTCAGGTCATTTTGAATCTTGATCCTGTCTTCTGGGTTTTTAGCTACTTCTCCTAATTGGGTGTCATCTGCAAATTTGATAAGTATACCCCCAATTTTGTCCTCCAAGTCATTGATAAAGATGTTGAATAGCACTGGGCCCAGGACAGACCCCTGTGGGACTCCATTGGTCACTTCTCCACCCAACTCCATCTCCAGAAACAAGGGCTGCCATATCAAAACCTCTAACACAGCAACAGCTAATGTGGCATGGCAACTAGGTTTTGATGGATCTGTTTATCTTCCTATTTTCTTCTCATGTTTTGAACCCTTCGTTCATTCTGTCATGTTTCCTTATCTGTTCACCATTTTAAAAAGTCTGCACAAAAATCTATATCCATCTTTATACGGAAGTTCTCCTAATGCATTATTCGAAATACATGCCTTTTCTGTATGCAATTTTCCTTACTTACAAAGCAACAACAACATAGAATTGCATTACAGAATCAAAGGACAGAAACCAAAACATGCGCACATTCCCATTTGTGTATGGAATTGGAGAGGCACGAATTATGCCAGTTCACAGTAAAATGTGAAGAAAAGTTCTGCAGGGGGACTTTATTCCTAATGATGAGTTAAGCCTTGGTGCTGTTGAGTTCCATCTCATTCTGGTTCAGATACAAGGGAGGAAAACATAGTTCTATGCATGCAGATGAAAGACAATACAGGAGACATTAAAAATTCCCCACCCCACCTAACTGGAGGATTTTCTTGTTTGGAGACAAGCTTCAAAAAATGATTAAGGACTACATTTGATGGTATTTGCTAGCCTTCAAGAAGGTCCTCCTCAGAATTCGAGTAGTGTGATTCATAATTTGCCAGAAGAAAAGTTCAGTGCTGTTTGGTTGAACTTATTGTCAAAGGAGAATGTAAAACAGAGAGGAAGAAAAATTCAATACGCTTTGGGGAGAAATTACAAAACACAATTTATCATTTTAAATTGACATTTCGATCTCATAGTTCCCCATTTCCTCCCCTTTTCCTTCCTTTTCTTTCGGCTTAAAGAAACCCCAGTGAAATGACATGTTTGGGAGTTTATTGCAATTTAAATCTATCCCTTATTGTCGTGATGGCGGTGGGTTTGGGTTGACATTTTCAGAAAAAGAACGTTTAGTTTCATGGCACTTTATGACATTTTGTTCAGAACCCCATTGCAAACTGATTTTGAAATGCTGATATATTCCCAGAGGCATGATTTCTATGTTTGAAGAGCTTCAGGACTCATTGAAGGGCTAGAGAGGAAAATTTGGATGATAAAACACCTCTGTTCTAAGCGGATTTGTTTTAAGCATTCAGGAGAAGCAGCCCATTAGTATATATTTATTAATTTCAACACAGACAATCTAATTGGCAGCCAAAACCATAAATATTCAGAAAGAAATATATAAAGAAAAAGAGAAAACACAAAAAGGAGACACAAATAAAGCAAAATACATGTACATATATAAGTAATGTCCCTAACTGCAGCATTTTCTGCACAGGGTCCTCCTTTTATTTCCACTGAAAATAATATCATACAGGATAAGTCCTACAAAATACAGGATTTTTCTTCTTAATTTTTCTTGACACTCAACGTTGGACCTTTCAAAACAAAACCAAATATTTTTTTCCATCCTCATAGGGACAGGAAAGAGAAAACAAAACCTGAGAACATGGTCAAAAATATGTTTCTCGAGAGAGGATGACCAACTGAAGATGAGAATCCAATGGATTGAGAATCTTCACAGTTTGGGATTTATTCTTAAGCGGAAGATGCATGTTTTGTTTTGTACAGAGGACATTTCTTGTACAGAAAGCACATTTTCTGCACAGCAAACAAGTTTTCTGTACAGAAAACAACAAATATTTTCTATGCAGGGAACTTATTTGCTGTACAGAAAATGCCATTTTATGTCTAGGGGGAAAACATTATTTCTTTTTTTGCACAGAATAAGTGCCCACATGCAATTAGTCTTCAAAAACTGTTTCATTTGGACTGACTCTCCTGTAACAAGGGGATATATATATATATATATATATATATATATATATATGAGATTATTCTTGTCTATGAGAATCAAATTTAGAAAATATTTGTACTTTTAACAGGTTTTTTTTGTGGGTTTTGTGGTTTTTTCAGGCTATGTGGCCATGTTCTAGAACGTTTTCTTCCTGACATTTCGCCAGCATCTGTGGCTGCCATCTTCAGAGAATGCTTTGCCTGGAAAAAGTGGGTCTATATATACTGTGTGAGCCTGGGAATGCAGGAGCGATTTGCATGTGTATTGTTCTGTTGCTGATGGCAGGCCTCAGGCTGGGTGTCTAATGCAAAAGAGGATTAATGTTCTGTGCATTAGACTCCCAGCCTGAGGGCTGCCATCAGTAACAGAACAATACACATGCAAATCGCTCCTGCATTTCCAGGCTCACACAGTATATATAGACCCACTTTTTCCAGGCAAAGCATTCTCTGAAGATGCCAGCCACAGATGCTGGTGAAATGTCAGGAAGAAAACCTTCTAGAACATGGCCACATAGCCTGAAAAACCCACAAACCTCACAAAAAACCATGGAAGCTGGCCATGAAAGCCTTCGACTTCACATTGTACTTTTAACCTCAACATAGCAGTGTCAGCGGGCAACCCCTTGTCCCCAGAGAACAGCTGCCAGTCAGTGTTTTGTTGCTGTTGTGTGCCTTTGTGTCATTTCCAGCTGGCGGTGACCCTAAGGTGAAACTATCATGGGGTCTTCTTAGCAAGATTTGTTCAGAGGAGGTTTGTGATTGCTTTCTCCTGAGGCTGAGAGAGTGTAACTCACACAAGGTCCCTTGATGGGCCTGTCATTATAGAGCATACTAAGACAGATGCACCATCTGACTCAATACTACTTATTCCATATATTGAATTGGGTGTGAGTGTGGATGTGGATAAAATATAATACTGCAGCTAAGTAGTAAACCATCCACAAGAGGGCAGTGGTCTCTTAATCTCTTAGAATCTGGATGGCTACAGGTGATGAAAAACTCAATTAGGATCTTAGTTTACGCTAGAGTGAATTCAGGTTAAATGCATTTACTAGCGTTTCACAGAACTCGACGAAGAGAAAGGACATCCATTTTGTTTTCTTCAAGCAGAAAAACAAATGAGCATCCTCTTGCTAGGGAGCCGCATGCAGGATTGCTTTTCTAAGCTATCTGACACTTTACCAGTAGTTGTAAAATCTCTAACTGGCTTTCTGAGAAAGGTAGCTTTCAATCTCAGTAGAATGACTCAGATGTTATTTCTGAGTCTTTCTAGGATAAGCATCTCCTGCCCAGCATTCTATTAGGGATGTAAATCCATCTGATCTCATGCACTAGAACAAGCAGTTGCAAAAAGTTTTATCCATGTTTTCAAGATGGAAAGATAAAGAAACTTCTATTTTCAAGAACAATTGTTGCATAAATGGCACAAATTGCAGAATTTGTTCAACATTACAATAGTTGCTGCTTTTTAAAGCTCAGAAGGATGTTTTCTGTCTTTTCCCATCTGTCAGCCCATTTTCCCATGTTTACTCTGCATAAGGTGTGTGCGTGTGTGTCTTCCTTCACAAAAAGAAACACTGGTAGATTTGCAAACAGACAGTTTTGTGCAAATGGCAGAAACTTCACTTTTAAAGCCCCGTCTTTGCCTTGTTTTTGCACTGGATCTTGGAAGGGGTAGCAATTTCTCGACAGGCTTTTCAGATGTGTCAGGATGACCTGTCTCATTCAGAATAAGCAATTTTGTGTTGTTGTTTTCTTTTCTTTTTTCCCGTCTTAAAAATAATATTGCATCTTTAATGCTCATCATCCACAGACACATTCTATTTCACAGTTCCATTGTCCAGACTTGGAGAAGGATATATCAATTTTACAAATTTATAACTGCCTTTCATCAATACATATATTTCATGGATGGCTAAGAATGAGCGTTGTGTAATCAAAATGATAATGCAAAAACAATCCAAAAAGCAGCCAACCAAATCAAAACAGAACAATAACAAAGAAAACACCAGATCTTTTACAGATAAAATCAGTATCATGAAATCTTCATTTATTTATTTTAAAGTCTGGGAGAATACAAAATTCACCTGGTACCTAAAGCATATAAAGGCATGCATTTTTGCTGAGGAGAGGGTTGTAATTTCACCTGGTTTTAGTGGGGCATGGACCAAGATCTTCATCTGACTCACCAAAGGCAGCAGGGTTATTTGGAAATGGACTTCTGCAGATAGGAATATAGGAAACCTTCTTATACGGGAGCAGGCTAGTCCAGAGGTTTAAAAGAGATTTAAAAGGCCAATGTTTTCCCCTTTTTTTTGGTTCTGAAATCTCCAAGCCAGCATAGCCAGTGGCCATGTACATTTTGGGAACTGTGATCCAGAAACATAGCATTTCCAAACTCTGGGTGTAGCCTAGTATGGTTCCTTTAGACTGCCAGAGTCTCTTTAGGGTCTCTGTAACAGTTTTCCCCCTTTGCCTGCTGATCCTTTTAGCTGGAGATACTAGGGACTGAATCAGGGACCATTATGCAATGCACAGCCTTTGGGCTCTAAGCCTTCCATGCTATGATGCTAGTACAGAAATGAATCTGATTGGAAAGTAAGCAGTGGTGAAGGTTAATGGTTCGGATGTCAGTGGTACAGTTTTTATTCCTGAAGTTTCATCAACAGCTGATGGCAAAACATCAGGAATAAACTCTTCTAGAACACAGTCTCATAGTTTGAAAAACCCACAAACAACAGCAGGGCAATCTGCTGACATTTAGTCCAGATGTTATAGGAGCTATTCATGGTTCTGCATTGTGCCCTTCCAATAGTTTAGCACCACAGAGATTTCTTTAAACCAGGAGGGAATTCACCATTATATAGGCCATAGACCCAGAAACCACCAGTAGTAGGCAGTCTTTCAGGTTCTTAAATTTTAAGAGTTATTAAATGTTGAATTGCCGCCCTGAATTGCTCATTGTTGTTATTTAAGCACTTTGTCAGTGTGGCATAGTGGTTTGAGTGTTGGACTACAACTCTGGAGGCCAGCATTTGATTCCCAGCTCAGCCGTGAAAACCACTGGGTGACCTTGGGCAAGTTACATGCTCTCGGCCGCATAAGAAGGCAATGGCAAACCTCGTTTGAGCATACCTTGCCAAGAAAACCCCATGATAGGTTAGCCTTTGGGTTGCCATAAGTTAGAAATGACTTGAAGGCACAAAACAACAATAAAAGCAGCAAGAAACTGGCCTCACCTCATGCAGGACCCTGGAGATGGGGGGGGGGGGGGGAGGGAGAGGAATAAACCAATTGTAATTTTGGCTAATTGTTCTTGCCTTTCCTTCAGCCTTGTAAGTCACCCTTTTACATGTTGGTTTTCTTTCTTTTGAATGAATTCTCCTGAGGTTGCACTGCAACATAAATTTTGCAGTTTTGAGGTTGTTGCATAGAAATAGCCATTCTTGAATTATGAGAACAAACAATTTGGAGCCAGCTTGGCTTGATATATTGATATAGAGTTTGCAAGAAGGCATATACTTTGATGTTTGCACAGACACATTCCAAATGGTTTGGCATACAGCCTCTATTATAAACAAGTAGTTATTGTGAGAATACTAAATGTCTTTTCAAGTGAACATGATTATTTTCATAGTGATTGAGAGATAACATAATGGATTTTGAAATGACCACTGGAATTTTCAGGTCAGAATTTGGAGTAGGCAGGCACACAATAAGACATTATCCTACTTATTTATTGTTAGACAATGCAGATGCTATATCTAGTCCTTGTGTTTGAATTGTCCCTCTGTATTCTGTCACATTAAAGACTCGTGTATAATAGCTTTCATGTAGAAAATTCAATAATTGGTAGTTTTAAAGAGTTTCTCTTGATATACTATCTTTTCACTTTTCTATCTGGGGTGGAAAGCTTAATCTGTGCCGAAGCTGATCCCTGTATATCTTTGCCTTGCTAGGACTCTTCCATATAAAATAGAATCAATAATAAAAAGGAAAGTGTTCCTGAGCTTGAATAAAGTGCATTTTGGACAAAAGGGCTGTATTTCCCTCGGCATGGTGTCGCCCTGTACAGACAATGCAGGCCAATAGCCTCAGGTCAGGATTGGCTAGACCAAACAGCAATCCAGTGGTTATGACACAACCCTGGGCCCAAAGGTCCTTAGTGTTGTCTTTTTTAACCAGCTGTTTACAGTGGAGTTTCCTTTGAAACTCAGCGGTGACAGCCAGTACACCGCACAGCCACATGCCCCTTACTTGCCACTATGTTTCCTCAAGTCCTCAGTCACAGCCTGTGCCACTGGAAGTGGGTGCCTCGCCATGTGAGTGAAGCCAGATGTACCATTTATATCCTTATGGGATGCAGTGGCAGCCTTTAGAAGGAACATGGTAGCAGTGGCAGGTAAGGGGGCACATGGTGGTTCCCTAGTGCAGTGGCAGGTGGGCATGTGAAAATCTGCCCTTCACCATGCTGGCCCAGGTGAGAATGGGGTGTGAACTAGTTGTGATAATGGGCCAGAACCATGGATGGGATGCCACAAGGTTGGACCAAGGTATCCTGCCCATGCATATAGGTCCACTATCAAGAAAATGCAGTCTGCTTCCTTCAGTGGACAATAGCCTAAATCCTGTGGTTAGTCCAAACTAGAGTAGAACCATTGAATGATTGCAACATTCCTCCTCCAGTTTTTCTTCTGCAAATAATGTCTACAGAAAGAATTTGCAATTCTAGACTTGCAGGATTCATGTGGCATTTATATAATAATTTCCCCAGCATCCTTGAATTGGTGTAGGTCACAACTAAGAATCAAGCCTGAACAAAGCATCCTTCCTGCCTCTCTCCCTTCCCCTCCAACAAGAAAAAAATCTGTATGAAATTTTAAGATCAGCCTCTCCCCATCTCTGGGAGCAAGATGGCCAGGGATATAGCCATCCGTCAGTGGAATGAAGGCAAGAGATAAAGTGAGAGCGCTTATAGAGCGCCCATGACTGTCGGACTCAATTACATGTAATGGGTTTTGCAACCCAGTGATTAATTTGGTAATCAAAGGAGATATTACAGTAATGGCTGGCAATGAAAAAATATATATAACGTAAAATAGATATAAAACATTTTTCACCTCAAAACTGACAGCTGATATCTTTCCGTTTTATGAGAAGTGGCAGGAAGGTGAGAGAGAATGGAAGAGGTGCCCATCACAGCAAAGAGAAAGCGGGGAGCAGGTCCCCGCTCACCTCACCCAGCCTTGAAAAATGTTTGATGTTGTTAATGGAGGCAGGATGTGCTTTCTCCTGCTTGTAGCTTACAGGGTTTGCGCTAGAGAAGGGAATTAGACTCCCCCAAGCATAACACTCAGTTGGCTCTACTTGCATATGGATATCACATTTTACTTTGTGTTCACAGGATGTAGTGCATTTGCTTCTAAATCTCAGTCTGAATGGTAATGTTTTTAATGTTATTGTAAACTTTGCTAGATTTCTGATATTCCATTAACCTTTCACACCAACACAGGAAAGCAAAAGTGATGGAACTGGCAGCCTGTAAAGCATCCCTAGCTCCTCCTCAGCCAATGGAAATAAAACCAATGCAATCTTCCTCCTCAATTCTAATTGCAGCACTGAGTGGCAAAACCCATCATGTATATGGGAAGACTGATTTACAGTCGTCCCTTCCCTTATGCAGGGGATCCGTTCCAGGGCCCCCCTCCCCCACATAAGGGAAAAACCGCGGGTGCTCAAGCCCCATTCAAATGAATGGGACTCGTGCCTGCAGCAGCGTGGTGGCGGCACACAGGACGCACACCACGGGAGTGCACGCCATTGTTTTCTTCCGGCGTGTGGCTCCCTTCTTTCTGGCGCTGCTTCCAGCATATGCTGGAAGCCACGTAAAACACGCCCACGTATAACGCAGGGGCACTGTACTATCCCTGTGCAACCCAGTTCTCTCTAGAAACGTCCCTTCCTGTAATGGCTGGACTAGCTAAAAGTCTTCTCCTGGAGCCTCATTCCTGTACCAGTTTGTATCTGTGTATTGGGTTATATTGCTGTGTCTGTGCTGTATTTGTATGTGTTGTGTTGTCACCCAGGGTTTAGACTATGGAAACTATCCTCATACAGTCAGCTCTCCATATCCATTAATTTTTTATTCAACTACCCACGGTTTGAAAATATTAAAAATTTATGTAAAAATCCCAAAAAGCAAACCACCCTCACCCCTAAATACAGTATAGTTAGGGCTTATGGGATGAAAACTGCTGTACTATAAACTTGAGTGTTATTCTTTCCAACTGTGTTTCCTCCATCTCAAGAAAGCCATTTTTTGAACAGAGAATATTCTCTCCATTCTTATGAATTAGTCTCACCTTAAATGGGACTGACTCCGATTCAGAAGTGGGGGGGGGAGGGGAGGTGCTGCATGTCGAAGGACTTTGCATCACTACTAAAGTCTCACTCATTTTTTGCACCGTCTAATTCTTATTTGAAAAATAAGGGGCATTTTTTTCTTTACTACTTCATTTCCAAATGGTGAATGGAGTGGCATTTTAAATGCTTTTGTGGTGATATGATCCCACCCAACCCCTTTTTTTAAAAAAATAATTTTAATGCTTGCCATTTACTTCTTGGAATGATGCTAGTGCCATTTGAGATAGGTAGGGAACTGTAGATCTGACAAATCATACTTTTCTAATGATTTGGAAAGGGGGAGAGCAATATTAATACTCAAACTCACTGAGTATTCAAAATAGGCCCCATCCAAAATGCCACCACCTTGGCAAAACAAAATAATTCAAGAATGTGTATGCAGCAAGGGGGGATCACTCCAGCCCTAATCCCTATTTATTATTCATTTGGATTCTGCTTCTGGTTTCAGACATTTTTTTTGCTTTGTACTTTTATTCTTGGACATCATCTTCATCTATTGCAATCCCTCCTTTGGGATTGTTTGACTGAAAGCCGAGACATAAATCTTTAAAAGAGAATAAATAAAATTATTTCCCATCTACTTTCAGTCAAAATGCCTTCGGGGCTTGTTCCAAGCAGGAAACTCCATATTTGCTTCAAACGTTTTGCTTTAAGACGAATCCAATGGCAAGAAAATAGATACAGCTAAGTTCTTCTCCTCAGCTCATAATATCAGAATTTAAGGTCATCCAATAAACTGACAGAAGGGGATGTTCAAGACAGGCAAAAGAAAATACTTCTTCACAAGATGTGTATAGTTAGTGAGCTGGTTGAAGTCTAATAAACTGGTACTAATTTCTGGGAATTGGTTAAATAGGTTGTTCTAGACAGGCTTGCACACTCTTTGAAAGAAGAGGGGAGCTTAAGGGTACTCTTGAATCAAGCTTTCTCAGCCTGAGTCTTTGGTAGCCCCAGTTTTGGCTTGCTTACAAGCTGCAGCTGTTCCTGGACATAGATAGACTGGCCACACTAGTTTGTATTCTATTTAGTGATGGAAAGAATATTTAGCGATGAAAGGAACACCCATATTTATTTACTTCCAGGCAATGGCAAACCTCCTCTGAACAAATCTTGTCCCCATCCAAAAAAAATACCCCGTGATAGATTCACCTTAGGGTCGCCGTAAATAGAAAACGATTTGAAGACATGCAACAACAGCAACAGGTTAAACAATAAACAGGTTTCCAGACAGTTAGGAACCCCCATCAGGAAGAATAATAGACCACTGATAATTTTGACCAATTTTCTCCTAGAAGCCAATGTCCCAAAATATTGCACAAGAGGTATTGTGCAAACATATTTCCCCCCCCAGAAGAAACCATGTTTTCTGCAGAGAAAGTGATTTTCCTGTGCAAAAAAAAAAACTCTGCTTCTAGTTCAGGAAACCTCTTTTCTCCACCAAAAATAGGGGGTTTGTGCACACACACACACACAACAACAACAACAACATATGTTTTCTCCACAGAGTAACTCCTTCATGAACCTTCGGGATGTTAAAATACAGGGAAAATACAATGTTTGTTTGTGTAGGAATTAGTGTATTTTGCAGAAAGTTCATGTCCTCTGTATAAAAAAAACACATCTTTTAAGTATAGGAAAAACCACAAGTTTTATTGCACAAAGAAGTGCCAAAAGATGAACAGATTTTGTAAACCTACAGAAATTCTATCAGAGTGGAGAGGAAATTCATGAAATTAAATGAAGATTTGCAGAACAGGATGCTAGTAATTGCTAAGAAGTGTACTAAAGGGACAATATTTCGATACAGGGAATGTTATTTTCAGTACAGAAAATGCTATTTTCTATTCAATTCAACTGTGCCAATTTTGTACAGAATGGGTCTCAAATGACAAATAGGCTTCAAAAACTGCGCTTTTCAATAACCTTCATGCAATGTGAAGGAAAGTGCTAAAATTACCCAATGCTTCCTTCAAGAAGAAAAACGATGAATAATTACATCCCGAAAAAAGTATTTCTATTGATGTGATTCTAATGGAGCACCACAGTTTATTTATTTGTTTCCAAGTCAAATAGAAGGTGCTGGCATTTGTCTTTAAAACCCCAAAAGATTTGAGGCCTAAGGTCTCCCTATACTAGCTTGACCATTTCTCAAGATCTGCAGAAAACTCTTCTCCAAATATCTTCTACATTGACAGAAAGAATCATTCAGCTTTCCATATGTTCTTGAACTATAGCGCTCAGAAGCCCTAGCCAGCAGAACCAGTTGTCAAGAATCCTGAAAGCTGCAGTACAACAATAGATGCAAGCTTGTATGATTCCCACCTTTGTTCTACATCTTGTGTTTCAACAAGGATGGTGGCCTTCTGACCTATCACAACATGTTGGTAGTACATGCTCCCTATATTTGACTGGCACTGACCCAGCAATCTTTTGTTGCCTGGTCATTATTTTTAGTCTTTTCCTTGGCATTTTCAGTTGGTTGGTTTGGATTTATTTCACAGTTTTCCTGGCATTTTCTGGTTGCACAACCAGTTTTTGTTATA
Source organism: Sceloporus undulatus (assembly GCF_019175285.1). NCBI lineage: Eukaryota > Metazoa > Chordata > Lepidosauria > Squamata > Phrynosomatidae > Sceloporus > Sceloporus undulatus. Next base: position 138,763,121 of record NC_056527.1, read on the forward strand.
CATATTGACTGTTGCCCTGAAATCTGTTTGATGAAGGATGGTGTGTGTGTGAGTGGGGTCTTTTTAATACCAGAGGCAGTAGCCTCTCTTTATCAGTTGCTGGGGAAACACAAATGGAAGAGTGCTTTTGCATTCATGTCCTGTTTGTGTGCATCCCATGAACACAGTGTGAATAAAATTCTAGACAAAATAGGCCTTTTGTCTGATGTAGCATGGATTTCTTTTGCTGGTTTTACTTAAACGTGAAAGCAAACAATTTGTGTATGGAATCCTCTGTCACAAGATGAAGTGAGGAAAGGCATTAGCTTAAAAGCAGAGCTACAGCTCTCATTGTGCATCTGGATCAGGGAATTGCTAAGGATTGTAGCACAAGCGCATAACTTTTCCAAGTTCTGCTTAGATGTCCTTAAAAGACAGAGATGTATCAATTTTTATTATTAGTTCTTGTTACGTGCCTTCGGTCATTTCAAACTTATGGCATCCCTGAGGAGAACCATAGAGATTTTCTGGGACTGAGAGTGAGACACTCAAGATCACCCAGTGAGTTTCCATGGCCAAGCAGGGAAATCAAAACCTGATCTTCCGAGTTGTACTCCAATGCCCAAGCCATTATACCATAATGTATTTACTATTATTAGTAATGATAGCTATATATAACTTTTAGGCAGACATCTTATGAGTCTGGATACTAAGAAACAACAGTGAAAGTGATTTGTTCCTCTTACACCATGACTGGGTGCTTCTTGTACACTTCTCTTTAGCCACTGTATGCTTGGTAATGTGCTGCTCTATGGCCATAATAAATTCTATTCTATGGTTGGTAAATAATTTTCACCTCCACAGTGGCCAAAAACACAGGTTACAACAGTGTAAGTTTGATATATGCGATTTACAAGGGCCTTGTAAAGCATATGCATGGTTTATTTTCCATAACCCTCCCACCACCACCATCTTAAACTCAGCTTTAACATCTCAAGAAAGATACAGTGCTGTCATTCTCCATCAACACATTTCTTCTCCTAAAATAACCTTTAACATCCATCTCTGATAAAGAAGCTGTCGATTTCAAAAGCTTGCAAGTATTTTTTTAGCACCTTCTGGGTTGGCCTAGTAAACGTATCACCGCAATGTGTTTTGGAGAGTGTGCTATGTTTTGTTACATTGCCAACACAGCTACCACTGGATATATAACATATGCTATCGTAACTCACTAACAGGATGCCAACCTAAGCTTGATTCCAATAGAAATCTCTGAATTTCTTACATCCTTTTCTCTGTCTCATTACATGTAAGGTCCCGTGTCCTTAGCAAATTATAATGCACTAGAGTCCTGCAGTCCAAGGACTATGTGTCAGGCTACCAAGCCCACATAAATTTCAAGGTAACCTGTCACCTACAGTTGCCTCTTCTATCTTTCCCTTTCCTTTGCTCCATATCATCTTTGGCTGCCAGACAATGGACAGTGAGCTAAAGCTTTTTTTACTGTCTTCTAAAGATGAACAAAAGGGACAGAGAGAATCAAATTAACAGAATTAGAATAATAAGGAAGGACGTAACCTAATGTTGACCTCTTTCTATTATGCGTCACACGAGTAGACACTGGGGCTGCATTGCAAAGCTTCTGCTTGGCTTGCTGAGAAGAACTTTAACTTTTCACTTTCAAATTAACCTGTCACATCCTATATTTATAGAGAAATGCAGGCAAGTGAATGAGGGTTCCAGATATTCCCACGCATCAATTAAAGGGAAATTAATTATGATTTTTCCAGTCTTAGCATATTAACAACCACTCAGCTGCAGAGGCAATGTAACAGATTAGCCAAGGGAGGAAGTGATGAGGATGGGCACTGGGGGTGGGGGGGTGGGTGAGATTTCTTTATTTTTAAATGGCCCTCACAATGCAAGTCTTTTTGTTTGGAAGTATTCACTCTCATCTTTCTTTCTTTTTTCTTTCTTTCTTTCTGCTATCCAGTTTTAAGGAACTGGTGATTCTTGTCCCAAATAAACCTTCTGTGTTAAAGCAAGGCAGTACATAACTTTTGTTTGAGAGCCAGGAAATGAGATCCAGAAAATACAAGTCCAAAGCAAAGATGCAGCAGTACTACAATCCCATTCTGCTTTCCCCATCTGCATCAGTGGGAGTCGGTGAGTTTCTGAAATAGATGGAATCACAAAGCCCAGGGAAGGCTGTGGCACAAAGCTTCAGAGAATAAACCCACCCAGAACAATTAACACACAAATAACTGAGTTTTTCTTCAGATCCTAATATTTAATCAGTTCCTTGCCTTTTCAGACCCTGGATACTTGACTTAGTGGCTTCCTAACCGGCCCAAGACCAGCTACATCTACAGTTCCGAATCTATGGACCTCCTCATGTTTTGAATTCCATTTTCTTCAACTATTGGCTATACAAATAGTTGAAGTCCAAAACATGTCGAGGACCAAAGATTGAAAACCACGATCTAGGGAGCTTCTTTTGGGGAATCAAAATTGGAAGCTGGGGACAGTCCCATCCTAATGGAAGACAATTACCATTATACCAGACTTGCTGTCTTACTGGTGTTAAATATTATTTTGTGCATGTGCCACTTACCTTTCCCATTTCCCCTTGTGTTTTTCTTTTTCATGTACAGCTTCTTGGACAATGTCCAAGGTGTTAAGAAAGTACGACACAGAAATTACACTATTTGAATGCGCACAATCACAAACTGGTGATGGAATGACACTATTAGCAAGTGGATAAATATATAACCCCTTCATTATCATACCCTTTTTATGTCACTGTTTTCATGTAATTCCCCCCCCCCTTGAGCTGTGAACTCCACAAACAAGAAAGAAGCATGTCCAAATCTGCAGTACTTCAAACCACAAAGACTAAATTCCACTTAATAATAATTTTCACATTAATCACACACACCCCGAATAAAAGGAGAAAAAGATTGTAATATCTTAATAAGAAGATCATTTGGGGACATCATGGATATTTTATAAACTGGGGCTACGACAGTATTTATTTAATTTCTATGCCACCTTTTCCCCAGAAAGAGACTCAAAGTGGCTCCCAGATGAAATCATTTTAAAACTTTACAATAAAAAATGTAAAAATGATTAAAGTCAACTACATAAAAAACAGTATGACATTACATAAAACATTCAAAAGTTAAATATAACTAAAACACATTACTGTAAAGACCCTGCTGCCAGGAGCACCAAGGGCACTTGCATCAGCGAAGCAATATACAACTTGGAAAGCCCTTGATGATCTTAGTGGTTTGGCATGATATCTTATAGCATAAAATATGTTCTCTTTACAATCAGTATCTCATAAGTGTGAGAGCCAGCAAAGCCTGTGTGGTTTGAGTGCTGGACTCTAGAGATCAGAGTTTAATTCTTGGCTCAGCCATGAAACCCACTGGTTGCCTTTGGGCAAGTCAGGTGCTCTCAGCTTCAGAGGATGACAATGGCAAACTCCATCTGAAGAAACTTGCCAAGAAAATCCCATTATAAGATAGCCTTAGGGTCGCCATAAGTCAGAAACAACTAGATGGCACACAACAACAATATAGTGCAGTGGTTTGAGTGTTGGATTAGGACTCTGGAGACCAAAGTTCAAATCCCTGCTTAGCTGGTGAGGTTCATGTTAGGATTACCATAAACTGGAAACAACTTGAAGACACTCAACAACAACAACAACAACAGATAAACAAAATGCACTTTTTTAAAAAGCTCTTCACAATACCAGTTTCTTTCTTGACTGTAGGGGAGTGAGTACCTCTCTATGTACATATTATACTTAGAAAAGATCCTTGCTTATATACATGGGCTGAGACTTGCACTTCTCCATTGAATTTAGCATTTTGTTATGGTGAATGAAGAAGTGAGTAAAGAGAAAATTTTCCAACTCTGCCTTCCATGAGTGTGGACACACTTCCAGTAATACAGTATGCATACTATGTATTCAGGTAAACTAGCATTTGAAATGTTTTTAAAGTTTATTTTCTGTTTCAGCTACATTTTCCACTAATACCTAAACTCTCCCTTACTTCCCAGGAAAGCCAAGTGAACCCCCAAATCACTTGTGATGCCAAGCTTGGAAAGGAATCTGGTTTGTCGGATCTCAGGTATGACCTGAGATCCACAAGTAATGCATCTTTTCCATATTGGGATAATGTAGTGTAGATTGAGACAAAGCGAGAGAGAGACACACAGAGAGAGAGACAGTGAATCCAGTCTTACCTTATCAAGGATGTTCTAAAAGCATTACACTTTGGGGTTCATGTTTTATCCTAACTTGTGGACAAAGCATTCTTAAAGGATATTCACAGACATCAGGAGAATGAATGCTTTTTCTTCTTTTTGGCATCGGATATGGCCAAAGAGTGGATGGAATGTAATTTAGTAGCCCACACTCATTATAACTAACCCCAGCTCTTCTTGGGCCATTGCACTGAGGCAAGATAGCTAAGGTCATCTCATGCATGCATTCAACCCGCTGAAACAAAGAAGTTTATGCTGAGATGAACTCTGTAAATTTGGCAATGAGGAATAGATTTTCAGCATTTTGGTGGGCAACATAGCTAGCCCTTGGGTACAAAGAGCTCTCTCTTTCTCTCCCTTTTCCCTTAAGCTGAGGGATGTGGAATATGCAGCCTCACAGAAGCTTCTGGACTGCAACTCCCATTCTCTATTCCCATTGGCTTTATTGGTAAGGCAGAAGGAAAAATAGGAGTTGCAGTACAACACCATACAGAAGGCCACAACCATCCTGCTTTATGTCCTTTGAAAAAAAGTGTTCCTGTCCCTTAGTCATTTTCCTTTTGCTTTCCTGTGTTAGTACAGTGAGAAGCACAAACTGCATGCTAAATTAACAAATGGTGATGGAGGAGGAGATGGAGAGTAAGGACTCATAATTACCCATGCACCATTCCCCAACCATCACCACCACTAAAAATGAAATAAAATACAAGTTGTGCAAACCTCAATACTTGCAGTCTTTGGCTGAGATACTACATAACTTCGGTGGGTGCATCGACACTGTAGAAATGATGCAGCTTGGCACCACTTTAACTGCCATGGATCCATCCTACAAAATCATGGGGTATGTAGTTTTGTGATGCACTAGCACTGTTTGGCAGAGAAAATCTGTCTAAAGACCTTGTAAAACGTCAGATCCCAGCATACCATAGAAAGGAGCTACAGCAATTAAAGTTGTGTCAAAATGCATTATTTTTGCCATGCAGATGCACTTACCAGAAATATTCACCAGTGACGTTCTGCTATGCAGGGCCCAAGACTGAATACCAACATAGTTCAATATATGTAGATCAATGGTCACTACCCATGGCTGACAACCCATTGTGTAATTGCAATTCACAATGGCAATGTGTAGAGACAATGCACATTCACACACTACTCTGTACACATTAATACACTGCAGAACTCCACTTACACTGTTGTCATCTGGAAGTGGCGGCTGTACATTGTTCAAAAATTAAAATTAAAATCACTCTGCATGCATACTACAGATTCTACCTGTATATGTTACTAACACGAAACCAACCTTAAGCTGCAGAACTGTGTGTAGTTTCTCAAGAATAAACATAATTTAATTCTGACATATATTGGCATGTAATGTAAACTTATGACTATAGTATTTATAATTCTCCATCACCATCATCAACACTTGGTTGGTAATGGGGAGAAATATTCTGGACATCTTCCCAAGCCATCTCTAATGATACCCAAACACTTACTGCAGGCTTTCCCATGTTTCCTCCCTTGCTGGCTCATATCAGATAGCTGTGTCTTCATCTCCCCAGATAATCCTTCTCTCAGTGCTTTGCCCAGGATGCCAAATTGAATGCCTGCTCTTCAGAATCAAGGATTAGTGTGTTGATGGGATGAGTTACATATGGTCACAAAGGTCACCTCTGAAGCCTGAAATGTTTGGAGTCCAGGAAGGGAAGGGGAAAGGAGGGATTTAATAAAATGGAGAGCCAAATACCAACACCTGTCTGAAACCAGGGGAGAATTTCTCTAATAGCTGGCAGCATTCTGAAGGTTTTCAAAGTTTATTTAGGGTATAAGATCCCCAGCAAATATGTTGGAATTACTTTCCTCTGCTGTGGGCAGTGCTCTGTGAATGCAAATTTTTGAAAAATGGCTGTGCAAGAAGAAAATTTTGGGAGTTGTAGATCCAAGCATTAACTTTTCCAAAGTGTGTGTGTGTGTGTGTGTGAGAGAGAGAGAGAGAGAGAGAGAGAGGTCTGCAAAACCTTTAAAACAGAATAACATGTACATTACCATAAAGCAAGTGAAACTCATTGTTTTCCCAATCTACATAATTAACCGCTGTGGCTTTCATAAAAAGAAGAAGAAACCAAACCATGCAAAGGCTAGTATTGTCCACAGATAAACATTCACCCTGGTTCCAGGAGCAGGTCTGGGCTCAAAACTGATCTCAGTGGAGGGATGGGTCTGCTCTGGATTTTAATCCTAACTTTAGGGATTGAACAAACAGGCCAAAATAAAGCTGCTTCGAGTCACTTTGGAAGTTTGCTGTTTAAATGATGCATGTATCCTAAGAGGCTGGAAGCCATGCGAAAGCCATGCTCCAGTCCTAAGGACTGGAGCGCAGCTTAGGTGCAGCTTTTGGCCTCTTAAGATGCGTGTCTCATTTAAACAGCATACCTCCAAAGTGACCCGAAGCAGCTTTATTTTGGCCTGTCTGTTCAGGCCCTTTAAAGACACTATCAATGGTGTCAAACCCTGGCCTGTTACAGACTGCCAAAATAAAGCTGCTTCGAGTCTCTTTAGAGGTATGCTATTTGAATGATGCATGGATCCTAAGAGTCCAGAGGCCGCACCAAAGCCACACTCCATTCCTAAGCACTGGAGTGCAGCTTTGGTGCAGCTTCTGGATTCTTAGGATGCATGCATCATTTAAACAGCATACCTCCAAAGAGACTCGAAGCAGCTTTATCTTGGCAGTCTGTAACAGGCCCCTATATCTCAAATAAATTCAGCACCTTGCAATTTCATTTGAGTTTGCACTAAAATCTGGAGCAGATCCAAGGACCTGTGGGATGTGGGAGCCAGCCATTAGCTGCCCTAGCATATGTTCCTTTCCATCTCTACTATTCTGCAGTAACATCCATTCATAGACAGACAATGCAGAATATGATAAATAGAGAGTATGTGCATTCATCTATCAATTGTTTGTGTAGTTTGACTGTACTGTTTTTTATTGGATTGCACTTTATTATTTTAGCTTTCTGTTATCCGCCACAAACCCTTTGTTATTGAATGGATTAAAATGTAATTATAAATTCGTAAATAAATCATCTTGCCGAGTCATACAGAGATTTTTTTCATGATGGTGGTGGTGGTGGGGGAAGATACAGATCAGATGCAGGTGTATGTTAGTATGTATGATAAAATGCTTATCTGTTTCTACCCAAGTGACATCTTGTTTCAATATTAAAGCAGCAGCCTATGAAGGAAACACATTTTACTCTTTTGTGTTTCCTCAGCTGGTTCATCTATTATTATTATTATTATTATTAGGTGAAAGTGGGTGATATTTCAAGACAATTGCTAAAATATCATTGAAGTCTTCTAGTCTAACAGTCAAATCTGCAAGTGTCCCTTAATGTAGCAGAGAATTAGAGAGAGAGAAATGACCCATCATCATCATCATCATCATCTGGAGTGTTCTCCATCTTTTCCCTAATGTTTCATTACTTCAGCCCAGTCCAGTTTCTGATTTCTTTGCAATGCAGACCTAAGCATATTTGTATATGCCTAGGTTCCACTGAAGTCAAGGAGACTTGTATGTGGGTGTATGTGTTAAGGAAAAAGCAACATGGGATATACAATGAAAGAAATAAAACATGTATGTGAGAGTCAGGGTGACTCAGCAAAAGCAATTAGAAGCCACACAGGTGTAAATGGTAATGTAATTAACAAGTCCTAAATGACAAGGACAGAATTGCAAAGTGAATAATTGAACACACCTGAGAATTGTTAAGTGGACAAGGCTGAGATGATGAAATCATTAATTGTGGTATGAAACAAGAGAACCAATGAAAATGGTTGTACACGCCCACTGGGTGGAAACTGACAAGAGTGGGTGGTATTTTCCAATGACTATAATAATGGCTATGAATCCCAATGTATTTTGTGGGTAGTAGTGGAGTTGTGTTGGATAGTTTTGGAGCTGTATATAGTAGAATAAAGTAGATCTTTTATATAAGACTACTGAGTTGTCTGGTGTCTTGGGTGAAGCTACAAGAGCCAGCTGGATCCTGAAGAAGGGTGAAGACTTCTGTGGAAGCAAGAGTGAGAAGGCTTGGAGAGTTTGTCAGGGTCTTCAGCCTATTCTCTGTAACTCTGCTGCTTTAGAGCAAAGCTTTATCCACTGGCCAAAACTGGTCAGCGCCGGTGCGTAACAAGGTGGTGAGTTCGAGCCAGAGGTGAAGAGCTACAACTCCCATCATCCCTGACAAGGGTTATGGGCCCAGTTACTGCAGCACCCAGCATCCACAGAAGCTGAAAGTTCCAGAGAGTGGAAGACAGTTTTGTGGAAGACAGATCAGAGCAAGCTGTTTGCGCTGCACTGATAAGCTCTGTGAGTAACTCCTCCTGTGTTTTGTTTAAGCCCGAAAGGGGTCAGCTGTGCATACTCAGAAGGACTGTGTCAATTGAGTCACTGCACAAGTTAAAATGGAGATTTTGAAGTTTAGCAAGTTGAATAGAAGCAACTACTCCACCTGGAAAATTTATGCCCAGTCACTACTAGTAAAAGAAAGTTTGTGGGCTACAGTTGAAGCCGGGCTGCCAGCAGACGCTAATGCAGCCACGAAAGAGAAAGATAACAAAGGCAAAGCTTGTCTTTATTTAATGCTGGAGGAAGACTTGATTAATAACGTCAGAGATAAGGAAACCGCGAAAGATGTTTGGGACACTCTGCAGCGTTTACACACTCCTTCGACTGTCTTTGCAAAAATGCTATGGTCTAAGAGAATTTATAGACAGAAGATGGCAAAAGGGCAGTGTGTAATAGAACATTTAAAAACAATGCAAAACTTGTTTGTGCAGGCTGAGCTAAGAGGAGTTGAAATAAGTAGAGAACAGCAGTGCTATATTTTGATTGAGTCACTAGACCCTACTTGGGACAACATTACCAATGCTTTGCAAAACTTACCGGCAGAAGAATTGACGAGAGACTTAGTTGTGGCCAGGATTCTGGAAGAAAACCAGAGGAGGTTGTCTGAGAGGAATGACGCAGCAACTTCCAAGAGCGTGCCAAGTGAACAAGCCAAGCCTGATGTGCGTGGGCTGGACCAGGCAGCTTCTTCGAGGGAGCAAAGAAAATGTTTCTACTGTAAGAAGATAGGACATCTGCAGAGGCATTGCAAGCAGTTGGCTGCTGATAGAAGCAAGCAAGAGAGCAGATGGCAACCACAGCACGGCCAGAGGCAGAAGCAGTCCAAGCCGCCATTTTTGAAGGACAATAGAAATAATAATAAGGTGTTTGCAACCATGATTAAGGAAGAACAAAATGCAAACTCCAAATGGCTTGTAGATTCAGGAGCTTCGACCTCCATGTGTAATAATATTAATTTAATTAGTGATAAGAAGCCAGCCAATGTAAATTCAGTAGTTTTGGCTGATGGGAATGAGCTTAGTACTGTGAATCAAATGGGAACAGTTTACATTCCAGGGTTAAAAGAAAACTTTAATGATGTTTTGCATGTAAAAGAATTAGAAAACAATTTGTTATCAGTGAGCAGACTAACAGACAGAGACTACATAGTCACATTTGAAAAGAATCTGTGTAAAATAACATTGAATGGGGAACTGCGTGGCATAGGCTTGAAAAAGGATAAGCTTTATTTCTTAGAAGAAAATGTTGATAACTACAAGGTTGAGAATGCTAATAGTATTGATAATGTTCCATTGCACAAAGACTGCATACATGAGCTCCATAGAAAATTTGGCCATGCTAGTTTGAAGTGTTTAAAGAATTTAATAAGCATGTGTCCAGATCTAAAAGTAGCAGAATGTAAAAATCACTTGGATTGCACTGTTTGTAATCAAGTGAAGGTCGGAGATTTTCCAGTAGCTAAGAAGTCCAAAAGAATTGCTCAAAGACCATTTCAGTTTGTACATGCTGATGTAGCCCAAGCAAATTGTTTGTCTTTAGGAGGAAGCAAATATTTCCTAGTAATTGTAGATAGATATTCAAGGTATGCTTTTGTAAGAATATTGAAAAATAAGTCTGATGCTGGGCAAAGTTTGAAAGCATGGGTAAGAATGATAGAAAGAAAATTTGATAGCAGAGTTGGAACAATTGTTACAGATAGAGGTGACGAATTTTTAAACAACCAGCTGTATAATTGGTTTCAGAAGGTGGGTATAAGACATGAAACCACTAACCCTGCTTGTCCTAGTGAGGATGGTTTAGCAGAAAGGAAAATCCAGGACATTAAAAGGATTTCTGCTTGTTTGATGGCAGATGCGGGGGTTGGAGACAGCTTTTGGGGTGAAGCTACTCTGACTGCCATACACATAAGCAACAGGTTGTTTCATTCTGAGATTGAAGACATTCCCTACAGGGTCTTGTATGGGAGAGTGCCAAACTTTAAATATTTAAGAGTTTTTGGACAGTATGCACATGTATACATACCTGCTTGTTTTAGAAGAAAAGGAGAACCCAAGAGTAAAAGGCTTAGGTTTCTAGGATACTCGGGGAATAGCTAGAAATTTCTTTGGGGAGGAAGAGAAGTGCAGTACTCCAGATCTGCAAATTTTGAAAGACATGCTGGCTGGGACAAGCTGCATGCCAACAAGGAAGTGTTCTTGAGATTAGGTAGCTCAAGTGGGCAGGAAGCACAGACTGAACCAACTTCAGGAAACGGAGGGGTTTCAGTCAAGCCAGAAGCCTCTACTAGCAGTAGTGGTAGTACCTCTGATGGGGAGACACAAACAAGACCAGTAACCACTAGAATGACAGAAGACAAAAGATTTAGCCGAAAGACAACAGCTTCTAGTCCAGACAGTGATGAAGAGAGAGGCAGATAGACAGAATTCATACCCAGGCGTAGTCACAGAGTTAGGAAGTCACCAGATAGGTTTGTTGTGACACAGGCAAGAGCTTGTACAGTTGTAGAAGAGCCTGAGAGTTTTGAAGAGTTAGAAAACTTTTCTAGGGAAGAACAAGAAAGATGGTGTGATGCAATGGATAGTGAATTTAGTTGCTTGGTGAACAAAAATGTTTTTGAGATTGTGGATAGACCCAGAGATAAGAAAGTGATTGGTTGTAAATGGGTATACAAGAGAAAAGAAATGCCTGATGGAAGCATTAAGTACAAAGCAAGATTAGTAGCTAAGGGTTTTGCACAACAGCAGTATGAAAATTTTGACAAGACTTATTCTCCAACAGCAAAGCCAGAAAGTTTGAGAATGGTGTTAGCTGTAGCAGCAAGAAGGAATCTGGTTGTTGAACATTTTGATTTTGAAGCAGCTTATTTAAATGCAACTTTGGATGAAGAAATTTTTATGGAACAGCCACAAGGGTTTGAGGAAAATGGAAGTCAGAAAGTTTATAGACTAAAGAAGGCATTGTATGGTTTAAAACAGAGTGCTAGAGCTTGGAATTTGTGCATAAATGATTAGCTAGTTAAGTTAGGTTACAAAAGAAGTGTTGCAGATGCTTGTGTTTATACAAAAGGAGACGTAGTATTGGTGATTTATGTGGATGACTTGTGTGTGGCAGCAAAGTCAAAACAGGACATACAGTCAGTGAAAAGAGAATTGTCAGAAAAGTTTGTTTTGAAAGATCTAGGTTTGTTGAAGTCTTATTTAGGCATTAATGTACAACTCCCATCATCCCTGACAGTATGTGCCTTGACAGTTCTTGTTACTTTCATAGGGGTTTCTTAGGCAAGGAATACTCAGAGGTAGTTTTGCCAGTTCCTTCTTCTGAAATGTACCATACAGCAAGCAGATTGATTGTTTGCCTCCCATCCAAGTGCTAACAGAACTGATCCTGTTTAGCTTCCAAAATCAGACAGTATCTGGTCCCTTTATGGTATATAGGCCCTGGTGGACTGATTTGTGTGTATATGTGCCTTCCAATCACATATCAGTTTATGGTGACCCCATGAATTTCATTGGGTTTTCTTAGGGAAGGAATACTCAGAGGTAGTTTTGCCTATTGCTCCTTCCGAAATATAGTCTACAGCACTTACTCCTTGATAAATACATAAGGAATGCAGCCTCAAATATGTAACCTAATGGCCAAATTTTAAATTGCAAAACTATCAGTTGCAAAGGAATTAATAACTTTGCAACTGTTCCTTTTGGGATTGTGATTATCTTCAGTCAATTAAAGTTCAGTAGCAGTCTTCAGGAGGGAGCTCAGTCGGTGCTTGTATCTGAGCAAGTATCTTGTTAATATTATTGCTTCCTGCACACTAGCTCTGTATTAACACTACAGTACTTTGAGTGCTTTTTGTTAAAAGGTCAAGATTTCTGCCTCAAACACCCCACTTTGGAACCTGATCTTCCTTTCTATCTTTATAAATTGGGGAAAGGAACAATGGAGGGGCTATTTTCTCTTCTCCCATGCCTGCTTGGTGGGCCACAATTGTGAGTTTCAAGATGTGTCACTTCTGGCCACTATTTTGCTTGATTTTCAGGATTACAAATATTTAGAGGTTAACAGGAATTTGTAATAAGGACGAAAATTGTTTCTTGCAAAATGCAAAACACTGAAAGACAACACAGGGTCAAAGAAGGTAGGCGTATTTTTTTGTTTTGTTTTTAAGACTGTGGCCTGTTACAGACAGCCAAAATAAAGCTGCTTCGAGTCACAGTGGAGATATGGTGTTTCAATGATGCATGTGTCCTAAGAGTCCAGAAGTCACACCAAAGCCACGCTCCAGCCCTAAGGACTGGAGCGTGGCTTTGGTGTGGCTCCTGGACTCTCAGGACGCATGCATCATTAAAACACCATACCTCCACTGTGACTCGAAGCAGCTTTATTTTGGCTGTCTGTAACACGCCTATGAAAATCTTTGGAAAGAATCTGTTTTTCTGAGGTGGCACTTTTCAAAATGGTCAGGGATGTGTAGGAAAGCCATGCTGTGGTCCAGAAACTAGCAGCTGGATTGTGTGAGAGAAATTAATGTATTGCGTGTTGGAAGTGTATATATACAATATCAAGGACAGGCAAGATGGAACAGGAACTCAGCAGCTAGAGATTGGGAAGGAAATGCCACTGAAAGAAAAGTTTGTGATTAGGTTGAAAAGGGTAACCTTAAGACAGTTGTCAGTGAAAGCTTGGGCAGATTAGCAGCAGTGGTTAAGTAGTGTGACTGTCATTTCAAGGTTTACCTACATGGAAAAGTTTTGGTCAACTGCTTCCAGAATCTTTCATCTAGCCATTTATGGAGGATTCTGGGAAATGGAAATCCTAAAAGGAATTCTTCCAATTTCTGGTTTAGGAACATAGAATTTTGCTTCTACCAGAACCATCCAATTCAGTATTATATGTCTTGAGTTGTTGCAGTTTTCTAGCATCTCAAGAAGAGAGCGTTCTTATTATCTGACTCAGCTCTTTTTGCAGGTTGTGTAGCTGAATTTTCTGGGCTCAGGCAGCTTAGACACATGGGTCAACCCCAGTGGTCTGCACTGTATATGTTGAGAAAAGAAATACAGCAAGCATGGACAGATCTTAGGAAATTGTGGTAGGGGCATAAAATTGATAACTGTCAATGTCAGTTTTACCCTTTTCTTAGCATCTATTACTGTGAGGACTATCTTGTAGATGATACTGAACTGATGGGGGAAAAAGTCTGGACTGGTATAAGTCAGCATTCTAAGTGTTTAAACCAGAGCTTGGAAAGCCTACTGTTTTGGAGTAGGGCTCTCAGAATAAACACACACAAACACATATACCGGACCCGAAAATAAAACAAGAGCCAGAAATTCCTCAGCTGATGTAAGTCAGAAGGCATGGTGCAACATGTAATTTTGCCAGTTGAGAAAAGAGCAGGTGAAGGGACCACATAGTAGGGTCAGTCTAGAAACCTCAGAAGCCACACTGTTTTCTCTAGCAAGCTCTTTCAAGCTGGATTGATCAGAGAAGTCTGCATCTGTCTTGGTCTTGGGATCAGCTGTTATGGCCATCCTGGCAACTGAGGGAATCTGATCCCTTTGAAAACTGAGGGTGCTTGTCTTTGCATCTCATCTCCTACCGATCCTGAGAAAGAGGGATGACACCTTGACTTTGGGGGGATGCCAGAAGTGGACTTTTTGGCAAATATTATCTTTCCCCCTCCTGTGTCCAGTTGAAATGGATTTTGTTATGAGATATGAATACGCTGATATTTTAGGAAATAACTCATATTCAGATATTTGATATCTGTATTTGACAATTGGGGATATTTCAGTTCAAGATTTGGTAATAGATGTGACACAATGGTGGGTAAGACCAAAGATTGGAACAGTAGTTGAAAGACGTAACATGGTTTGCTAATTGTTACTGAGCTCAAAAGTCTAATTTCTTTATGTTAATGTTGGATAATGACTTGTTTTAATATGTCACATTGTTATGACTTGAACAGCCATGAGTCCATTCTACATAATCCTGGGATTTGTAGTATATGAGGCACCAGAGCTCTCAGAAAGACAAGGCTGAATACCTCACCAAAGTACAAATCCCAGGATTCTGTAGGCTATAGTCATGGCAGTTAAAGTGGTGTCAAAATGCTTTAATTGTTCAGTGTGGCTACACTCCAGCTAGAATATTTTACTCATTACACCAAAGACAGTTAATATTTTTCCCACTTGTGCTGTTGTTTTCAAACTGTGCCACCATTGTATCATCATTATTTGGAAGAAATAACGTATTCCAAAGAATTGTATTGCTTTGACCTATTACTTCCCATCCCGAGATTAGGATCCTAACATATTATCTTCAAGTTTGATGCCCCCAATCACCCATGTTGGAGGAAGACCTTGCCAAGGCTATTCCATTCTGCTTCACAGGGACTTCCAGGTTTAAACAGCAGCCAAGTATATGAAGACAAAGAGAGTGGAGCTCACATATGTACTGCCCACATGCCGCTACCTATTTTATGCTAGGACTGGCAGTCCACCTCATTGAGGCTGTGCAACCAAATTCAGCCAAATCCTAAACCAAATCAGACCTTTTCAGACTAATTTAGATCAGATTGGCCCAGTCCACCAGCAGAGTGGATCAGGATGATACTGCTCCAGACATTTGGATATAAAAAATGAGGGGCAAGCCAAGTGGTGCCTCTCCAACATGGACACAAAAGAAAAAAATTCAAGCTGACATTATTTGGAAGAAAAAAGAAGGAATGACGCAGAAGGGCAAGATTTTTACCAGAATTCTCCAGTCATAGTACTTATGGAAAGGGACTAGTTGTGATCCCTGAAGTTAATTTGCCCATTTTAATATTAATATCTCTATTATGTGTAAATCTATATGTAATTTGTGTAGTGAAACCTACCCTTATTCATCACTAGCTGTTGTCAGGTGTCTGGTTTGCTTTCTCAATGAAATTTATTGAGAGAGAGAGAGAGAATTCTCTCTTTAGCTTTTCTGAGAACTATGTCTCAATGCGTGCACACAATAGTGCCAATATGCCCATTAATGTTATTCACTCAGCTGTTAATATCATATGGCACATTTAATTCATATTGTTAAGCAAAACAAACTCTATTATTTTATTGCCCCTTTCATTCATGTTAGTCAAGTAGGCTAGCCATTAAATTTAATTTTTATTACAGACTCATAATTAAACATACATTATCAATTGCCGTTTGACCATTATTTTTATTAGTTTTAAACTTAATCATGGAGCATCTTTACAGCAGTAATGCAAAATCACATAGTGCCTCTACGGATAAATGGAGGCCGGCTGGTTTCTTAAGAGTTTGTAGTGTTTGTGATAATGGGTTCATGCCCCACTGGTGTCCAAAACACACTGCAGAAATAATCCTGTATGAGACCAGTTTAACTGCCCTGGCTCAATTAAATAGAAGTCTGGGAACTGGAGTTTTATAAGACATTTAGCCTTCTATACAAGAGAGCTCAAGTAACACAATAAACTAGAATTCCCAGGATTCCCTAGCACTGAGCCAGGGCAGTTAAAGCAGTCTAATACTGGATTATTTTTGCAGTGTGTTTTAGACCTAAGAGGTATGAGTGTTCAGGGCAATGGAAGTAAGTCTGTTTGTACTTTCAGGCAGGCTCAGATTCAGTCAAAATGCATCTGCACTGAGCTGGGGCTGGATCCAAGCCACCAATCTGGGCTTTGTATCAAAAAGTAGTAGTGGGGGACTTGCACAGCCTTTGTCATCTTACTACAATCAAAGCACATATGCAAACCTACCCTGCCGTCTAAGCACTGAAACTTGCAAATAATGGCATTTCCTAGTGGGACGGGGGCAAAATACAAAGCTACATTTGACCTTCCTCCAGCTTTCTCTAGAAAGGCAGTCATTGTTTGCTGTGTGTAGCTTTGCAATCTTATCCTTTTCCCTCCCTCTCCCCCTTTATTTCGGAGAAAAAATGCCATTGCCCTTTGGTCCTTTCCTGTCATCTCCTTACTTTGCCTTGGTAAGCCGAATTAACTAGGTGTTCAGCTCTTCTGTACTTAATGAAGAGGGATTTTTCTATCTCCGATAAAGAAAGCATTTGCAGAATAATTTGCTCTCCCCCACCACCACCACCACCACCCTGTGCATTTGTGCATCTGTGATCCATGGCAGAAATCCAGCTTGCTTAATTACATTCTGCTTACCTGAATCTCCCCCTTTCCCTTCTGAGTGGGTAACTTATTCTTCTGGGGCTGTTCTGAAGTAAACTTCATTGTATTCTCAGTTTCCCTGGCTGGCACTGATGAGCAGAAGAAACAGCAGTTCCCGCACACCTCCCCCAAATGCCGGCTGTTAAAGTGATATATTGTTGATTTTTTTGCAGGGTGGGGGAGATTAAAACAACATACAGCATGAGACAAAGACAACAGGACCTTCAATATAATGGAGATCAGTAGCAAAGAGAAAGGAGAAAGGGAAGCCGTTTGCAGTATATTGGGCCATCCTTCTGCATGCTAATAAGAGCAGTTATTAATATTATGTGGTGCCTTTCATCCCAGAGGATTCCAAAGCACTTCACAAATTACCACTCTAAATCACTTTGGCCAAGCACGGAACAAGGCCACCTCTGGGGTGCCATATAACAGCAGTTTAACTGTGTGGCTCTAGTAGGACGGAGCATTACTTTTAAGGGGAATGAATGGCGTGGGTGGGTTTGCACGAGGTGGGGCGGAATGCTATAAACCTGGGCTATGGCAGTCTCGCGCTTGTGTAATCTAGGAGATGAAAAGCTGAGTTTGGGTTGAATTGGTTGTTACATTATTAACACAAATACCAGTTGCACAAATTGCCTACACTTCTCCTTCCCTGCCTAATGGCCTGATTGATATAAAGAGCTACAAAAATGGGAAATGAAGAAGAAGGGTGCACAGCTGGTAGTGTGAGACTTGGGATTGTTCTGACCAAAAATCCACAACAAACTTCAGGTAAATCAGAAAGTTTATTATAAAGATAGTTGAAGCATTCCTGGCCACGTCTTTGCTGAATCTGAGGAACTCCACATAGAGACCGCACTTTACAATTCCCCAGACCCCTCCCTTTGAGTTGGTTTCCCTTTGGGTCAGCCTTTGATGTAGAAGTTCTCCCTTTGTTCTTAAGGGGGAAAGGACGGGGTTGTTGACCATTTGGTTCCTAGATCCTCTACCAAGGAGAGATCTAAGACTGTATGCATCTTTGGTATCAGTTACCCAACAACCCCTCATAAAACTGCCTACCTGCAATACGTGACCATCCGGCCCATTCCTCATGGTGGCAGCCCCTATTCCCAAAATGACTATCTATATCTCTACTCCTCTCTCTATATGCGTATCTATCTCTTCCCTATTTGTGTGTGAGAACCTATTCCCTGCCCCTACTCTGCGGTTTATCTCTCTCTCTCTCTCTCTTTCTCTATCTACCTACCTACCTACCTACCTACCTACCTCTACAAACCTCATGGCAGAATGCACCTTGAATGACTGACTGAAGGTGGATTCTGACAGGTAGAAGGGGTTATACCACTTTTTAGGGCAAATGAGGTGATCACATTTTTTAATGTTCCCCTCTTCTGTGTGTGTATGTATGTGTGTATTAAAGTGGTATGTTAGTGTAAGTTGTTCAGTAGCTTCATCTGCATAGACTCCTTGAGTCCACTTGGACTCAAGGAGTCTATGTAGATGAAGCTATCATACAGTTTATACTAACATACCACTTGAAGAGGAAAATATGGGTTAGACATCCACTGTTCTGTCATTGACAGACCTCCAGCACTTTGGCAGTGATGAGGCAGTTGTTGTGTACCTCCAATCCATTTCTGGGTTATGGTAACCCTAAGGAAAAACTATCATGGGGTTTTCTTGAGAAGATTTGTTGTTTAAAGGGGTTGGCATCACCTTTTTCTCAGGGTATGATTTGGGCAAAATCACCCTGTGAGTTTCCATGGTCAAGCAGGGATTCAAACACTGATGTCCTGGAGTCCTAGTCCAACATTCAAACCCACTACACCACACTGACTTCACTATCCACAGGATAAGATACCATATTGTATCCATATGGCTTAAGTGGCATGCTTGTGAAGGATGAGGCAGTTTCCTGTCATTATGGAATTTGCAGCTTCCATTAATGCAATATGTCAAACCAAAAAGAGCGCTGTTGTAGTTGATGCTAACTGAATGAATGCATAAGAACATAAGAAAAACTCTGTTGGATAAGATGAACATTCTATCCCCAACTACCTGCTTGTGAGAAGCCTGTTAAATGGACAATAGTGTAATAGCACTTTCTCATTTATATCCTTTGGCAACTGGAGATAGTAAATAGCCCTCATAACTAGTCACTATTAATAGCTTTACTCTCTATGCAGTCATCTAATCTTCCTTTAATGCCATCCAAGTTGGTGGTCATCACTGCATCCCATGGAAGTGCATTCCATAGTTATTTAGCTGTAGAAGTTAATGCTTCCCTTATGTTTGTATATGCCAAATGTAAAATAATCCCCTAAATCAATGGAGGAACAGGTCTTTCAAGAAAATGCATAGCAGATGGCAGCAGATGAGAAAGAAAGAAGGAATAATAGGGCTATTGTAAGAAAAGATTTTGGATTCTCTCCAGTAGGTAAGCATACAAAATAATGTGGTATCTTTCTCTCATTCTCTTTTTCTTTTTTAAAATAGTGGGCCATCGGATATGTTATTAATGCACATGCTTTCAACACATAATGGATAATGATTTGCATGGATACAATACAGTGAAGCTTTTACCATGTGGTGGACTGCTGCCTCCAGCAAGGGTAGCTCAAAAACTCTCAGGGTTGATCTCCTTCACTATTGATTATACTTCACAGCCGAGTAGTCAGGTTCTTTGTCCTGGATCATCTTGCAGAATCCCTTGTGAATCATTAGCGAGAAGAACAACTTCACACATGTATCTGAGTTATCATCATTTTTATGTCGGCTTGCTTGTCTGGAAGGATTTTTTAAAAAAACAATCCACTCCAAAACATCTCTCTGTGTGTAAAGCTTTGACAGAGGCCATCAAAACTTGCCTTACCAAAAGGTATTTGCACCAGGCATCAGATGGTGGGCAATTGTGGCAAAGTATAAGCACCATATGGCCTGTCCTGTGGAATATAAGCTTGTCTGCTATTTTCATGTGTGGGGTGGGGTGCTGCCATGTTGAAGTAAAGTTTACCTTCGAGTCAAGTTGGATTCTCTTAATACAATGTTTGGATAAAAAGAATATTCAGTATATTGAAAAATGACTGAAAAATACGTTCGTTTTAAACCCTGACAAGAAGACTCCTGAACTGAAAAGAATCTTCCCAGTTCAGGACTTATTCTGCACAAAATTTGAATGTTGCCGTTTTGCACAGAAAACTTAATTTTCTGTGCAGAAAAAGCTGCACAGAAGCTACATGCAAGGTCTGCACTGCTGAATTTTGAATAAGCTTTCAAAATTATGTTGTTTGTTGATGCTTTCTTTCTGCAGTGAGAAAAAAAGTTGTTAAAAATACACCTTGCTTCCTTTGTGAAGGAGTACATTCCCAAGAATAGTAAATATCTTTAAGCTGGCCTTTGCAGTAATCCTTGGGGCTCTAAGAAGTAAACCACAACCATGGCATGTCCTGTTTTTATACATCTTTTGGTCAGGGGTGTGCTAATGTGACACCTACCATTGGACTTTTCACATTCTGTGAATCATTTTGTCAACATTTCATTTGCATACAAATGTTGGAGGATGATCAGATACCATATTTTTGCACAGAAAACTGTATTTTTTAAACTAGCTCCTTTGCAAATAAAGTTGTGTGTTTGTATGTACATGGATGGATAAACATCATCATCATCATCATCATCATCATCATCATCATCATCATCATGCTGTTAGCAAAAAAATCCAAAAATGTGGAGAAAAACTTTGAAAAAATTGAAGTAGTCCAGGTAGACCTGGAAGCCTGGAGACATCTGCCAATACAAAGCAACCTGTGGTCCAAAACACACTGCAGAAATAATCCAGTTTGAGACCGTTTTAACTACCCTGGATCAGTGCTAGGAATCCTGGGAATTGTAGTGCCTCATTTTGACAAGGCAGGTTTTTTTGGGGGAAGGGGGGCATGAGGAAATTTTTGAATATCCTTCATGGCATCTTAGGCCCAGTACACACCGGCCAAAAACAGCATGGTGCCGATGATACTAGGGTTCGAGAGCGCACAGCAACTCCATGCTGCTGAACCCTAGTACATACAGGTGCCGGCATCATGGCGGCCTCCCATCCATACGGGGCTGCCATGATGTCACCACTGTACATTGACCAGAGGCATCATGGCGGCGCCCCTTCCTTCTTCTGGTGTTGCAAAAAAGAAGCCGCTCTAGGGCATGGGGATGCTGCAGCACAGACACAGGGCAAAGATGGGTGGCTGACCATCTGTACTGCCCCTTACTTAACATTGGAGGAAGAATATCCCATGATTCAAATACTAGTTCATGCTGTGCTCCAGCTTCTTTGGAGGTTGCCCATACATGCTCTACACATTGGGGCTCTTGGTGTCACTGAATGGTTTACCTCTGTACATCCTTCCTCCTTTCCTGCTAGTGAGGATGACTGAGCTCCCATTGCCATGATTTGGAATTGATGGCCAACTCTTGATAGGGCTTTAGTTGTGTTTTCGTACATGGCAGTGGTTTGGACTGGATGACCCTTATGGTCTCTTCCAACTCTATGATTGTGAAATTAATTTGGGCTCTATCCACACTAGTCCAAAAACATTCTTACTGCCAGCTGTTTGTTGAGAGGGGATAGTAATGGGAAGTGTTTTTGGCAAATGAAGGCCTCAGCCATGATCCTGTTTGATGGTGTTTAGTTTATGCAGGGATGCATGGAAAATGTGACTATACAGAGCGACATTCAATTCAGGTCAGGAAATAAGGAGAATGAAAACAATATTTGTGTCTTCCCTCTCATGCATTCTCCATCACAGGAAAGTGGGGTTGTGTTCCTTGGATCTGCCTCTCTCTGATGTTCCCAATGGCACAACCCTACAGCTGTTCACATATTTGGCAAAACATCTGTCACAGGCAACCTGCTGTATGTATGTGAACTTTTTGCATTATTTAGAACTCAAACCATGCAGGATTCTAATATACATCAGGATATTGCACATGCAGATCAGATTCTTTGCTGTACACATTCATCCCTGAAGATGGGGCAGACAGATGTACAGACCTCCTTTGGTAGGGCATCCCCATTTTCACACACACTTGAATCATGGAGAATACGAGAGGAAGAAAACTCAGAAGGGCTATAATTCTAACATTTTTATATCCAATGAATGGTGGCATAAATCCTAACAGTATCATCCATTGATGCTGGGGAAAGCTGGGAATTCCATTTCTTGTGCTTCCCATCATCCTTTCAGAGCAGTGCCCAGGGCTCAAGCCCAATTCCTACACTGCCATAAGGATTTCCCAGCCACTGTTATCCCTTTTTCCAAATTTATTTGGGGGATAGTTGCATGAAACATCAATAATAATAAATAATAAAGTGTTTATTTGTACCCTGCTCCTTCCCAAGATCAGGGCGGCTCACAACAAGTAGTTAAAAACAGAATAAATACATACACATCAAACATCCAGTTACAATAAAAAAACAGGCTAAAATGCCCCATTAGCCCAACCTCTTGGCCACAAAAGAGGAGGGAGGCCCACAGGATTTTTAGTCGGGGAATGCCTGTTGGAACAGGAAGGTTTTCAGGTCCTTCCTGAATTGGGCCAGGGTGGTAGTCGAGCGGAGCTCAGTGGGCAGCGTATTCCAAAGGGCTGGGGCAGCAGTGGAAAATGTCCTCCATGTGGTGGAGGCTAATCTAGCCCCAGGGACCTTCAGTAATTGCTGCCCAGACGTTCTGAGGGTGCGAGGCGGAATGTAGGGGGAGAGGCGGTCCTTTAGGTATCCTGGACCCAAGCCATTTAGGGCTTTATAGGTAATCACCAACGCCTTATATTGAGCCCGGAAGCGGATGGGCAGCCAATGGAGATCTTTCAATGCCGGTGTTATGTGGCTGGTCCTGGATACGCCAGTGACCACCCGGGCTGCCATATTCTGCACCATTTGCAGCTTCTGAGTTTGGTATAAGGGTTGCCCCATGTAGAGTACATTGCAGAAATCCAATCTCGAGGTTACCAGAGCATGTACAACAGTTTCTAGGTCCCTCTGGGCCAGGTATGGGCGCAGCTGGCGAATAAGCCGAAGCTGATAACACGTGCTCTTGACCGTCGCATTCACCTGGGCAGTCAGGTGAAGCGACGAGTCAAGAAGCACCCCCAGACTGCGCACGGAGTCCTTCACAGGGAGCGTGACCCCGTTCAGGACAGGTGGAACCACCGCCATTCCTGGACCAGGGGAACCTATCACTAGTACCTCCGTTTTCTCTGGATTCAACTTGAGTCGGTTTTCCCTCATCCAGCCCATTACTGACTCTAGGCAGGCCTCGAGAGAAGAGACCCCATCCCCAGTCACTGCATCAGTCGGAGACATAGAGAAAATGATTTGGGTGTCATCAGCGTACTGATAACCCCGCGCCCCATGTCTCCGGATGATCTCTCCCAGCGGTTTCATGTAAATGTTAAATAGCATGGGAGACAGAATAGCTCCTTGAGAGACCCCAGTTTTAAGGGCCTGCTCATCGGAGCGCACGTCTCCCAGCTGCACCATCTGGGACCTCACAGAGAGGTAGGACCGGAACCACTGAAGCGCAGTGCCCCCGATTCCCACCTCTGCCAGGCGCCCCAGAAGGATACCATGGTCTATGGTATCGAAAGCCGCTGAGATGTCCAAGAGCACCAACAGGGACACGCTTCCCCTGTCGATGCCCAGACGGAGATCATCGACCAAGGCGACCATGGCCGTCTCAACCCCGTGACCTGCCCGGAAGCCAGTTTGAAATGGGTCTAGATAATCAGTTTCATCCAAGTTTCATCTGAAGCTGGATCGCAACCGCCCTCTCGATCACCTTTCCCAAAAATGGCAGCAGCGAGACTGGCCGATAATTATTGTGTACCAGGGGGTCGAGGGAGGGCTTTTTTAGAATCGGTTTTACAATGGCCAATTTAAGTTCAGATGGAAATTGCCCTTCCCTCAAAGATGTGTTGATAATCCGGTGCAACAATGATGTTGCCGCCGCCCCCCCCCTGGGCCACTAGCCACGAGGGACAGGGATCGAGAGAGCAGGTTGTTTTCCGGACACTTCCGACGATCTTGTCCACGTCCTCGGTACTCACCGACTCAAACCGATCCAGTTTAATGGAGTCCACGGAGGCTCCGGATACCTCTACTCTAGGTTCTGCTCTAATGTCAGCATTAAGACCTTCGCTTATACGAGAGGTTTTATCCGCGAAAAAGTCATTAAATCGGTCACAGCAGGCCTTAGAAGGTTCAAGGATCTGGTTCAGGGCGGGAGGGAGCTGAGTTAGCTCCCTGACCACCCTGAACAACTCTGCTGGACGTGACTCTGCGGACGCGATACGAGCACCATAGAACGAATTCTTTGCTGCTCGTATCGCCTCTCCGTAGTCCTTTAACAATTGGGCTAGGAGAGCCTTGTCATCTAAGCAAAGGTTTTTCCGCCAACGGTACTCTAGCCGTTGCAGTTCCCGCTTCCTTGCCCGGAGATCTTCCGTATTCCAGGGCTTACACTTGGAAGCAGGCCTGAGAGGGCGCTTGGGAGCGATACTGTGTATAGCCCTAGACAAACCGGTATTCCAAATACCGGTAAGGGCATCAACAGAGTCGCTGTCGCTACCAGCCATGAACCCCTCTAAGGCTTCCTGGAACCTTTTGGGTTCCATCACCCTTCGAGGGTGGACCATCCTAACAGGTCCACCACCCCCGGGGGGATCTGGGTAGTGACCTTGATTTTCACCTCTACCAGGAAATGATCCGTCCATGACAGGGGGGAAATATTAATTATTTCCGTCCACAGATTTTCCGCATCCAAACAGAAGACCAAATCGAGAGTATTACCCGCACAATGCGTAGGACCCTGTATCAGCTGGGACAGGCCCATGGCTGCCATGGTCTCCATGAATTCCCGAGCCACACCGGATGGAATATAGCTGGCCGTGAGGGAGATGTTGAAGTCACCCAGGACAAGAAGCCTGGGCGTCTCCAACATCAGTTCAGCGACCAGCTGTGCCAGCTCGTTAAGGGAGTCCGCTAATGCACGGGGTGGCCGATACACTAACAGAATCCCTAGACTGTCCCCAGCCTTTAGGGTCAGGTAAATACACTCAATATAGGACGTCTGTCAGATGTGGTTCCTGGTGAGGGACACGGTGTTCCTATGTATCAAGGCCACACACACACCCCCGCCCACCTAACCTGCGCTGGTCCTTCACCGAGAACCCGGCAGGCAGGGCCTGAACCCACACAGCGTCTCCTTCAGGCCCAAGCCAGGTCTCGGTAATGCAAGTCAGATCACATTTTTGATCCTCCAACATATCGCAGAGGATGTGGGTCTTGTTGTTTACTGATCTGGCATTGCACAGGAGCAGCGACAGGGATTGTGGCACGGCTGGAGCAACCCTCAGGTTCCTAAGGTTGGGATAGGGACAGGAAGGAGGGATAGATATAATGCATCGATCTCTCCTTCCCCTGGAACGCAAGTCCCTTCTCCCACCGCCATATCTCCCCCTGCCCCACACTACCTCAATAGGAGCTCCGCTCGTGATGGTGTTATCCCTTCCCTCCCCGGCCCAGGCATCCCCCGCATCCACAACCTCCCCCCCACCCCTCTATGGCCATATGACGAGCAGAGGTTAGCCACCCCAGGCATCCTCTGCTCTCGGGCTAGCCCAAGCCTCCCTAACCCAATAAGCAGCAGTGCTCCCCAGTCCGTGGGCGGCACTCCCATGGCGGTGCGCAGATGCGCACCTCCGACACCCCGGGAGGAGGCCGCCCGGCAGAAGGCGCAGCTCTGGTGGCGACGGTGGTCCGGCGAGGAGGCAAAAGGGGGTCGTGTCAGGGAGGGACCGGTTGCCCGGCTTTATACCCGCCGCTCTCACCTGGCGGGCTCCTCCCTGCTTCCCCCCAGGTGTCTCTTAAAGGCCTACTCGCTTTCTGGCCGCCAAACGCCAAAGCCAGCAAGCGTCCAAAAGAGTCCCGCCGCGGTGCTCCCCAATCCGTGGGCGGCACTCCCGGGGCGGTGCGCAGATGCAGATGTGAGGGATATTGCTGCAGATTTTGATATCTTCTGAACCACATCTGAAATCTGATAGATGTGGGTTTAATTCAAAAGAGATTCCAGCTGCCCGTATATTGAGTCATTCCTTTCCCCACATACAGGACCAAACTCCCTTTCCAAGATAAATGGTATCAGTGAGACCCTTTCTTCTTTTGCAGTGATTGTGAGATTTGATGTGTTTAATGTGCCTGAATTTGTGTCTGTCTCTCCCTCCTATGAAAAATAAAACAAGTAAATACAATTTAGTGTTTGCTAGGTGATGCAGCCTGCAACACGTGGACTGTTGTCTGGGTTGGCTTTGACAGTTCTCCAAGCTGGATAGCTGTTTGGCCCATGCCAACTGCAGTGCCTGGATGAGCCTTTTCAAAGAATTATCAAAGAATCCTTCCATCTGGGCAACTACGCTATGGCATGAATCGTCTGAAGCTGACCAGATGGTGCACAATAAAACAACCTTGGCCAAGGAAGAGAAGGAAGCTTCTCTAAAGGAGAATGTGATTACAAGAGATACCTTTCTTTTGGCTTTGGGGATGCCGAGCCAGGTGTATTCAGGTCTTTAGTGCTGATGGTGAAAGAGTCCTTTCCATAAATTGTAATGGAGAATGGTCCAAGGGGAGAGAGTGGTTCGCATACACAGCATGTGCATTGGGCAGTGTTATTTTATTTAGCAGTTTTAGTCAAATGCATTCTCTTCTGTTTTCAGAAATGGTTATACTCTGTGTCTGTGTAGATATACAGTATATCGTTTGGCAGTTTATATTAAAAGCAGAGAGCAGAAGAGCATTTGACTCGGAATGTTTCAAAATGTGAATTGTATATAGGCTGAGAGAAGATGAGAGGTGTCTGCAAATCTATAGTGCAGATACCACTGTCATTACCTGTTCTAACAATCATGGTTGAGAAATCCGTGAGGTATATTTTCTCTAGTTAAAATTAACAACTTACCATTTTGATCCATTTCAGTCTGGTTTCAGACCTGGTTAAAGGGCAGAGACAGCTTTGGATGCCTCGGTGGATGACTTACACAGGGAAATAGACAAGAGGAGTATGTACCTGTTCCACTGGACCTCTCAGTTGCTTTTGATACCATTAACTGTGGTATCCTCCTGAGTCACCTCTCTGGGATGGGGCTTGGAGGTATTGTTTTACAGCAGCTCTCTTTTCTAGAAAGGCACTCTCAGAGTGCTCCCTAGCCATTAGACTATGGAGTTCTCTATGGTTCAGTCATATCCCCTATGCTATTTAACACCATTAGGAAACATCTGGGAGAGGTTGTCTGGAGTTTGGGGATCAGGTGTCACCAATATGCTGATGATAACCCAGCTGTCTTCCTCCTTTCCACCTAATTCTAAGGAAGCTGTTCTTGTGCTAAACTGGTTCCTTGCTACTGTGATGGACTGCATGAAGACAAACAAACAGAAGCTTAATCCAGATAAGACAGGGGTGCTCCTGGTAAGTCAAAAGACAGATCTGGGAAGAGGAATTCAGACTGTGTTAGATGGGTTAAACTCTCCCTGAAAATGCAGGTTTGCTGTTTGGGAGTACTCCTGGATTCAGCAATGAGCCTGGAGCTCTGAATTTTGGCAGTGACCTTTGGTGGTACATGCCTTGGTTACATGCAGTTTGGATTACTGTAATTCATTCTACATGAGGCTGCCTTTGAAAAGAGCTTGGAAACTTCAACTAGGCCAAAGAGCTGTAGCCAGATTGCTAAATGAGGCTGGCTACAGGGAGCAATGGCTCCACTGGCAGCTGGTCTGTTTGTGGGTGCAGTTTAAAGTACTGGTTTTGACCGATAAAGCCCTGAATGGCTTGGGTCCAGGTGGTTTGAAGGACTGTATCACCCTGTATGAGCCCATTAGGGTCTTAGGATCATCTGAAGAAGCCCTCCTCTCTGTCTTCTTAGTTGGAAACAAGGGAGAGGGTGTTCTCAGTGGCTGCTCCCAGACAATGGAACTCCCTTCCCAGCAGCAGGTTAAAACATTTTTTGTACTGGAAGACCTTTACAAAATGATTGAGTCTGGGCTCTTAATGCTGTGTTATGTTGGTTTTAAAAGTTTTTTTAAGCGAGGATATAAATGAATATGTATGATAATACCCAACATTGAAAGGAGGGGGCTGGAAGGCCATATTTAAGGAGTCATTTGTCCAGGCTTAGTGCTGCTGTTGTTGTGTGCTTTCAGGTTGTTTCTGACTTATTACAACCTTAAGGCGAACCTATTATAAGGTTTTCTTTGCAGGTCTCTTCAGGGGAGAGTTGTCACTGCCATTCTCTGAGGCTGATAGAGTGTGACTTGCTCAAGGTCACCCAGTAGATTTACATGGCTGAGACAGGATTTGAACCCTGGTCTCCAGAGTCATAGTCCAGTGTTCAAACCACTACACCATTCTGGTTCACACATACCTCTTGTAATTTTAATGAATTATCTTCACTTATATTATTTAAAGTGTGTGTGTGTTACACGACCTTGTGATTTTTTCCATCTACTTTCCAAAAGCTCCACAACTTGATTGACTGTAAACAATTCTTACTTGCTTTGCTCAGTGTCACGTTTAAAAGTTTGTCTTGACAATCCCATAAGAAGCCAGGAGGCTTTGTATTTGTTCTCCCAAACTTATCATTTCCAAGAAGATCCCTCGCATACTCCAAGACGGCCACTTTTAATTTGTATGCCTCTCTCACTAATCTTGTCGTAAACCCAGAAGCTCAGCAAATGCTTTCACACACATGGAAAAGTCAAGATAGGAGATCAAAGGGGGGAGGGAATCTAAGCTCTTTTGTCTGTAATCTTTAAAAAATTGACTTTTCCAAAGAAATCATCCGCCCACTTTGTTTCTGCTTACAACACCACAAGCAGAGTTCAGGGCTCTGGCCAACGGAGGTTACGATAGAATTAAATTAAAAATGCCACTCAAAAACCAACAGGGATGTTGTGTCTTTGTAGGCTGTGGCTGTGCCTGCTGTTGTATATAGGCCTGCTGATTCCAACAAGACAAAGGGGGTTCTCACCGTGCGCTGCTTTATGACTGTACAAATGTTCACAATACAGCAGCATACGGCAGGGGATAACACAACTGAGTTGTGTGGTGTTCACTATTTCTACTTCTGGCATAGTCCTGGTGCACGTTTCCTCTCTTTGGGCTGTGCTTATTCTTGCAACTGTGAGTGGTGGGAAGGGGAATCCAATTCCAGCTTGTTTCTCTGGCAACAGAAGCTGGAGAAACTAAACCTCCCCCATTTGCTACACACACACACACCCACACACACACACTAAGTAGTGAGCTCTGTTTGACCAGCTTCTTCATTGCAGGTTGAGGGGACTACTAAGATTTCTTTAGTTTTGATGTACAGCAACATTCTGTGTTCTTTATGAAAATCTCAGGATACGTTCACATTGTACACACTCTGTGTGATGTGGTTCCCATTTTTTGCATGGTCAGGTTCCATGCATCCCTAATGTTTCTGAACAGTTTTTAGACATCCTTGTTACTCACTACTGTGGCAGCCACCAAAACATACTACCATACTGCCAAACTGGGCTGACAGGTTGTCCAGAAAGGAGAATAAGTTCCTAGATGTATCAAGGGTTTCCAGATCTTTTTGCTTTGATTTTACCTGCACATTCCCACATTTGCATCCAAACTCCTTCTTGAATATCTCCTTTCCCTTGTATTCTGGTCCCATATCTCATGCAACATTTCAGAAATTAATTTTCGCTCATTTCCTCTGGAGTTATAGTCAAAATGCTAAAGTGCTTCAGCAATATTATACTATTTAAACATTGGTGGACTGTCCCTGAGAGTTGGTGTGGGTTTCTTGGAAAGAAATGTTCCATTTTTTTATGCAAAGAAGGAGAGGTCGCAATTTTTCAGGACATTTATTTAGGAGTTTATCAGACAAGGGAAATTGGAAGTATAATTCAATGGTAATCTGAACGCAATCATGAGGTTTAACGTTATTGCGTGATAGACTGCCACATGCAAATTTGGGCAATGGCATCCTATTTTGGGGCAATGGGAAGCCACTTCGAACACAATTTGCATTCATGTAAATTCGCCGAACTAGCGAATTCATGTGAATGTGTTCTGACCCCACTTTCTTTTCATTCAAAATTAAGAGAAATTCCTCATGTGTGATAAACTCCTTAGAGTGAGGCAGCTCTCTTGGGTACCATATTTAAGATATTACAAAAGAGCAGCAAAATCTAGATCAAGCTTTACTGTTTTTTACCACCAGATATGGAGAAAGGTATAGTACAAGCACTGTAAGGTAATTTGGGAGTTGGATTAAGACTCTTGTTGTTGCATACCTCCAAGTCATTTTTGACTTGTGGTGGCTCTAAGGCGAACCTATCACAGGATTTTCTTGGCAAGTTTCTTTAGAGGAGGATTGCCATTGCCATTCTCTGAGGCTGAGAAAGTGTGATGCAGTGTGACTTTGGTGACCCAAGGTCACTAAGTGAGTTTTTGTGTTCAAGCAAGGAATTGAACCCCGATCCGCAGAGTCATAGTCCAGCACTCAAACCACTACCCCATGTAGGACTCTGGGAGTGTTCAAATCCTTGCTCAGTGATGGAAATTCACTATGTGACCTTCAGTAAGTCATACTCTCTCAGCCTCAAAGAAAGGTGATGGCAAATCTCCTTTGAAGAAACCTTGCCACAAAAAACCTATAAAGGGGTTGCCATAAGTTAGAGTTGTCTTTAAGACACATAACAATAAATGGAAAGAAGCGGTTCAGGGACGTTCTGCCTTATGTGTCAAGTCAGCATTTGGTGTTAGGTACCATGCATCTTGATTTGGTTAGAGTGAGGCAATATTTGCTATTTTTGCCGCACACGACAAACTACTGTGAGTCTTTCCTGTCCATATATGTATTGAGAGAAAGCACACAGTTGGAGAAAACTGTGCTAAGTTTGGTTTTTGACACAATGAAAATCCACTGATGTTATCCTGCTAGTTTTCAGATGTACCTCCAGATATTCAGGGCACTGAAAACTGTTTGTTTTTGACGTTCAGGCTTTCAGAATTGTTCAGGGAGAAGGGAGAGGTGAAGAGAGATGCCTCCTCATCCCCTTCTTCCAAGACAAACAGGTCAGATGCTCTCTTGCTCACTATGCCGCACTAAAAGACATTAGTTGTACATCAAGACAAGCCTGTCTATTTTCATCTGTCACATTCTACCCTCCAGAATCTGATGTTTCCTTATCCAAGGGCTAACCCTCCTCGAGCTGCAAGATCTGACAAGTTGCCAGCCCTAGCTGGTAAGGTTGTGACTTATTTTGAATTTATTGCAGCAATTAGTCATGGAGCCTCGGCAACTTGCAATATTTATATGTGTGGTTGGCCTGTAAAGTAGTGATTATCGAAGAGGAATAATTGTTGTGGTTGTGCATTGAATTCCTCCCTTCTTTTGGCTTCTGGGACTGACTCTGTGTTAATCACTGTCAAGCATGCTGCTTTTTAAAAACATTTATTTTTAAACCTGCC
The DNA here is from genome assembly GCF_019175285.1 of Sceloporus undulatus. Taxonomy (NCBI): domain Eukaryota; kingdom Metazoa; phylum Chordata; class Lepidosauria; order Squamata; family Phrynosomatidae; genus Sceloporus; species Sceloporus undulatus. Next base: position 138,794,517 of record NC_056527.1, read on the forward strand.
ATTATCTCAGCAGGGCTCCTTCGAGCATTTGGATGGTGCTGAAAGGGCTTTGTCCAAAACGGGGATTTTAATATATATCTCTGTAGCTTTTCATCCTCTGCTAGAGCTCACTTTGGGGAAAAGGTGAAGAGCAGCCAATTGTTCAAATGTCATCAGGGAATTTCCAGTGACTGCTGTGGAAAACTCTCAAGTTGGGTTCAGATGAGGTGCCCGCCTTTCTTCTAGAAAAAGAAGAAAAGCTGCAGCGTGATAAGGAGGCACCTTGCCAAGAGAGGTGACCATGAAAAGACTCCCCAGGGATCCTGCCTTGCATCTAAAGTCCCCACCATCTTTTATCCAACCGTTCTTTGTGACTGAAGAGGTTTTGCCATCTGTAGCTCCTTTGCCCTTGTCAGAAAGTTGAGTTTTCTTATAGTAGAATGATTGAAGTGTCTTTTCTTATTCCAGGTCCCCTCTGGAAGGGCTGCTAAATATATCCTACTACTACCACTTCTCTAAATGTTACTTTCTTCCAAAAGGAAGAGTGGGACATTTGGGAAGCACCCAACATATGAATGGGACACGTTGTATGTGATAAACAACATAACCATAAAAGAAACCATGCTGGAATACACTAAAAGCTGAATTAGAGAACCACCTTTTCCACTCTCAACCTACCCAGGTGTTAAGATCTACTAGGTAGGCTGATCCTGGTGCACCAGAGTATTATGGCCGGTTATGTATGTCAAAGATTTCTCCATGGTGGCACCTCAGCTTTGGAACTCTTTTCCATTAGAGACCCACTTCTCCCCAACGTCTTGTCTTTTGGGCACCAGTTTAAAAAACATATCTGTTGATAAAAGCTTTCAGGAAATCAGCGAGTGTTTGATTTACTTTTGACTGCTGCTTGTTTTTAGTGTATTTTGAGAGACATTCACAACTTTTATTTTAAATATTTGTAATTTGTAATGCTAACTCTGTGTGCTACATGTACATTGTTAGCGGGTCTAACATCTTATGAGAAAGAGTGGAATATAAATCAAACACATCCTCCCCTCTCCAGCATTCTGTTCCCACTGTGACCAAACAGGTGATTATGTGGAAGCCCACAATCACAACAGGAAGACAGTAGACATACTGTTGCCCCTAGTAACTCATACTCAAACATACTGCTTTTGCTGAAGGATACCTCTAAAATGCTGTATGAATGGTGCAGTAAGATTTTTTATACTGATGCTGGCAAAAACAGTTCACCTGGTCCCAGTCCAAGACAGGGCACACCTGACGCAGTCAGGGATGCAGTAACATCAAAAGCCAAGACCTCCCAGGAAGCAAGTCTATGCAAAGTAGAAGCTTCCACAGGACACTCAATCGAGGTTTCCTTTTTGGAATATATATATATATATATAAGCTGGGGATGATTGAATCCATGGATGATGATGATGATAATTTTTATTTATATGTCCCGCCTCTTCCAGGGATCAAAGTGAGATTACATCATTAAAATAATACAATGCAACCAATAAAATACTAATACTGAATTATACATCCCTATTAGTTCCTTAAAATCTCCAAACATCAATTCATATACTTACTTAGAGAGGGGGGGTCTTAATCATCATCTCCATACCAAATCCAATGGGAAAGCCCACTAGAAGAGATCCGTCTTTAGTGCCTTCTTATCTCCTCCAGCAGACTATTCCATAATTTCGGGGCTGCAGTAGTGAATGTTCTATGGGAAGTTGTGGTTAATCGAGTATTACAATGTTCCAACAAATTCTTCCCCAATGTTCTGAGTGTGTGGGGCAGATTATGTAGGGATAGGCGTTCTCACAAGTAACTCGAGCCCAAGCCTTGTAGGGCTTTAAAGGCAATGACCAACACCTTGTATTGTGCACGGAAGCTAATTGGCAGCCAGGATAAGGAAGTTGGTGGATATGAAGGGCTGACTGTTCAGTTCGAAACAGTCACAGTGAGAATCAGAAATACTCCAGATAGGGGAAGGTGTTATCTTCTGGGGTCTTTCACCTGGAAGATGAGGGATCTGGTCTGGACTACACCCTGGGTTCAGAACTGGAATCTTAATGAAAAAGTTGAGAAAGGGTCTCTGGGAAGAAGAGGCAGTGTCTTTTTTTCCCTCTGATGGCTCTGGGTCTTCACTGCCAGTCTGTTCTTCAACATCATGTGGGTCTGGAAGATTTGGACCTCCTTCTGAAGAGCATCCCTCCGGCATTGGTATGGCAGGGGTGCATTTGGCTGTGTTTGGGAAGTCAGATGTCTAGGGCTGACACTGAAGATCAGTTTAAGGCAGTGGTTCTGAGATTTTTTTATCCTTGTGACCACCTTGGCATCTACATGCAGACATCACACACCCCACCTGATGTAGTATATGAATAAAAATATTTGTTTAGTGTGTGTATTTTTATTCATACATTCGTGTACATTCATATTTTAACATTTTACAAGAAAATAGCTCCCTTCCTCCTCCTTATTTTTCTCTTCCATTCCAGGAGAGGTTTCAGAAGAGGAAGAGGAAGAGAAGGAGGAGGAGGAGATGGGATCAGCCTCCAAGTCTTGCACCCCTCCTTGAGTAACTCTCACCTTCCCCCCCGCCGTGGGGTTTTGCCCCACAGTTTGAGAACCACTGACTTAAGTTTTTGTCTTTTGCCAGAAAGCTTCACTATCCCCAAATCCATTAGCACTTTAGCATATATAAATTGCTGCCTGAGAAGTAAGAGTACACCTTCTTTTGTCTTTTCCCTCTTCTCTTCCCTTCTTGTAACACAGATGCTGCAGAGAAAGAAGTGAATGTGGCAAAATGTCACCCAGGGCAGGGGACAGGGCAGATTCTTGTGGAAGATAGAGTCTGTTGCTTTGCCCTAAAGGGAAATGGCCTTATCAAAAGTCTTTGAGCCACGGATAATTCATTTAGTTTTATGTCAATGATGGCAGGTTGTAATCTCCTGCCTGAAGCTAGACTAACTGAAAAGACAAGAACTTTGATAACTAGTAGAACTACTTTTTTTTTTTTAAGGTGTGTTCTAGAGAGTGAAGGAATGATACCTTTTTAAAAGGCTCCCTTTGGTTTGGCTGCCCATTGTTTTTCTCTACCTTACATTTTGCTTCTTGAAGTTCTTTTGTAAGCATTGTTGCTCTTTTCAGATTTTTAAAAACATTATATTTGAAAAAAACAACCCTGCAGAATCCTTGACATAAATGGAGGAGAAGGCACAAGGTGGATATTGACAGCTCTTACTTATCCCTTCCTCATCTTCCCTCTTTAGCACACTGATAGAACAGGATCTTAGTGTTGGAAGCAATTGCAAGGGACACCTAGTCCATCCCCTGAATTGCAGGAATATACAGCTAAAGGACTCTTGAAAGATGCCCATCCTCCCTCTGTTTAAATACCTCCAAAGAAGGAGAGTCCCCTGTCCCTTGAGACAGTCATCAATGTGGTGAGTTGTGTGTGAATATAGCTTGAATGATTAAAAATTTTTTAAATGGTTTAGCTGACTCATAGTGGCATATTGTTGGTCTGTCACTGGGTTGAATGCTGTTTCCAGTCTTGGTTTTACAGTAATATAATAATAGGCTAGATGCACAATTGGCAATACAAAGGGAAGACTTGAAGTGAATCTTCAGTTGGGTTGTAAAAGAAAGTCTTGCTAAATTCATTCATTCATTCTTTAAATTTTTATTGAAAATAATATAACTTTGCAAATTTCACTAACTAGTAAGAATTTATTGGATACATTACTCATTCTTGATGAGACAGGCTGTCTTAGTACACCAAAGGAGGCAGCTGGGAGTTTCTTAACTGTAGTGAGATTTCTCTCCATCAAACAAGTAAAGTCAAGAATTCTCCAATTTGTGCAAAATGTCCTTGCACAAAACTAGTGTCGCCACCCGCCATGAAACAAATCTCACAGAGAGAGCAAGCTCAGAAGTGATCTAAAGGTGCAAACAACCCATCTGAAGCTTGTAATTTTTAAAACTCCATCTAACAAAGCAGCATCTAGTTTAGGTGTGCAATTTGCAAAACAAAACAAAAAAAAATTACTATACCATACCATACCATAAACCTTTATTAGGCATCTCAAAACATAATACACAATTAAAATTATAACTAAAATTATTTACATAGATACTTTAAAATTCCTTCCTTGTACAAGTAATTCTATGCACTACCGATGTTCAAATTGTACCAAATTTTTGTTGCCTCCATTAGAAAATTTGCCATCAATCGTGTAATCTGCTCATTACAATCCTCCAATAAATGCACTAGAGTTATATCCATTACACAGTAATTCATTTCCATCAGTTTCTTTAACAATTTCTTTTTCGGTTTTTGATACAATGGGCAAAGAAAGACAATGTGTTGTAGGGTATCTGGGGATGCTTCACAGATACATAAACGATTAACAAATGGAATTTTCATATATCTCCCCTTAGTAACACAAGACGGATGGATGTTCAGCCTTGCAAAGAGGAAGGCTTTCCTCGCAGCCTGAAGGGACAATGATTGGAAATACTTTGGTATCTCACCACAACAGGGGGGAATGCCAAATACAAAATGGGAGCATACTCTGGGAGAGGTAGAATACATTTTCTTATGTTCCCAACTCAAAAAACAATCTTTAATTGTCTTGAAGCACTCCTGCTCCGTCAATAGGAGTAGAGAGTCCAAATTTAAACCCTTTAGTTTTAGATTATCTTCAAAGGTTTTTGACCAATTAGTATAATAGTTATCAGATAGAAGAAACCAGATTAAACTAGATCTATTTGGTCTATAGTGGATTTTCAGCCAATATTTATACGCCATCAACCAGGCTGTGGTCTCCAGTGTATCCAAGCCAAGCTCGTCATATAACGTTAAATAATGAACACATGGCGGAATAGATAGCAATTTCCTGCAGAACCGAGTTTGTAGATTTTCAACCTCCTTGTTAAAAGCTGTTGCCCATACAGATATAGTATTAGAGGTCTAATTTTGGTTTTATAAATTTTCAGGGCTGCAAGGACATCTTGGTTTCCCTTCTTATAGTAAAAGGATTGTAGCATTGCCAAAGCTCTTTTCCCAGAATGAAGAGCCTTTTCTCTCTGCTTTTTTTTTTTTTAATATGCTGATAAAAAAAAAATTAAAATGTTCTCACAAATTTTGAAATTCTCTCAAGGTTGAGAAAAAATATCTTGATACCTCACAATTGTCCAGAAGACAAGTCAGCCTGAGGAAGCAGATGGTTAGTATGTAAGAGCTGTGAGAAAGCCAATCCAATCTAGATTAGTCATGGATTATCTCAGCAAGATGAAAGGAGAAGCACAAGGGAGGTCAACAGCAGGCCAGAAGTCCAGATTCACAAACCAGCAAGGAGTAAGGAAAGTAGACCAAAACATAGCCAGTCCAAGATCATGAAAACTGGAATGTGAAAGAGTACCATCAGTCAACCAAATAAGACAGTTGTTTAATTAGTGTAATTATGGCAGCATCTATTACTTAATGGATGCCAGGATCTGCATTTCTTACTCCATTGCTCCACAAAGGATAGGAGCATGTTGTCTTCAGCATCTACAGACCCTGGCAGCTCCTACTTCCTTGGATTCAGAGAGAGTTGCATTAGCAGGAGCTGAAGAGAAGATTCCTGGCAAATTGTCACCTTCTCTTCTTCTACCTCTTTGTTCCCATCTTCCTCCACATCTGAGTTATCCAAGGAGTAAGTTGCAACAATAATTCAGAGGAAAACATTTGCAATTTCTCATTCTTCTACATAAGAATAAGACGAGCAGGGACTTTTATCACTAGCCTTAAATACGTTGTGAGCAACTTAACATTTGCATCTGGCCTCCTGATTTCTCTTCCTTTCTTGATCAGAACACTCTTTAAAATGCAAGAAGGGAAGGGAAGGACATTGTCCCACAATACGAATTCTGCTCACCCCCCCCCCCCCATGAAATTTCCACCACTGAAGTATCTTAAAACTTCGGTTGAGGCTTTAGAAATGCAGTTTTTGGCTTCCAAAGAAAATAGGCAGGGAGTGATTAAAGGAATATGAACACAACAAACAGTAGAATCCTAAGTGTGAATGTTTTTTCATGTCTCATTATCTGCAGTGCTAAAATTTGGGGAGTGAAGGGAAATTTCACTGGGAAGCCAGAAGCCTCATGATTTGCTGTATTTATTTATTTATTTTGCCTTATTTTGATAAATAATAGGTAGATACTATAAAATTCAATAAAAGCATCTTGGGCAGGAAGCTGTACAGAAGGCATAAGATGTGAACAGTTTCCTAAAGGGCCTCTGGTCAAAGCAGATGCCATGTGATCTCTGGAGGTGATGCAGGAAGAGTGACAGTTCATTTCTTTCCAAGGCTGATATAATTAAAGAGCTATATAAAGTCCTTTAACTCGCTTGCCCTTGGCATTATGATATGCTCAAGTATTTTTTTTCTTTAAGAAGAACTCATATATGCATAATATGCTTTTATAGTGAGGTTGGAAGTGCTATTCACACTCTCAAACTGAGATTAGTCCATTTTGCCTCAAACAACATTTGGTCCATTTTCACTGTATGGGTTGCTCTGTGGCTGGCCATGAGGTTAAAATTGCAGACTCTTGGGGAAGGGAAGTTTATTTCCATACAAGCAAAATGCCTGTCATTATGATGGACAGGGCATGCATGGAGCCAGAATTTGTCTGTTTTAGGGTTTCTATGTTGGTGGTGTGTGTCTTTATGCCTAGATATATACAGCATCATATCCCAGCAGGCTTCTCTTGGTGGAGACCAGGCCAGCCAGGTTCAGGAATGGGGTGTAGGTTAATTCTCTCACCAACCCACCATATATATACATAGAGGCAAAGAGGGGGAAATGTTTTGGGTTTTTTTTTTAGTTCAATGGTGTCTGCTTTTCTCTATTTTGATTCAGCAAATGAATAGAAGACATTGACACAAAATTCAGAGATACAGTCAAAGACACTGCAACAAAATATTTTCACTGCTTTTGGCACCCTCAGTGGTTAGGGCATGAAACTGATTTTGTCTTCCTCCCAATCATATTCCAAATTCGTTTTTTTTGTGGGGTTTTCAGGCTATGTGGCCATGTTCTGGAAGAATTTATTCCTGATGTTTTGCCAGCATCTGTGGCTGGCATCTTCAGAGAATGCTGGCACGGAAGTATGTGGGGTTTATATGCTGTGTGACCCTTGGTTGAGAGGAAGTGATTTATATGTTCATCTGTGTGTTGGTCTGTTGATGAATGGGAAGACCTCAGGGTGGAAGGATATGAATGTTGAATTTGTGTCTATTTCATTAGTAATCAGTTGTATGTGGGGAAAACCCCTGACTCTGGGTACTGTTCATTTGTATGTGTTGAGTCTTCATTTTGGTATTTTTCAGGACTGGTAGCCAAACTTTGTTGTCCAGGTGTTCATGGATTTCAATGGCCTCCCTGTGCATTCTGATCTGATAGGTGTTGGCATGTTTAAGAATTTCAGTGGTTTCAAAAAGCATTTTATGCCCAGGATGGTTTGTAACATGTAACATGTTCTGCTACTGCTGATTTTTCTGGCTGGCTTAGTCTACAGTGTCTTCCGTGTTCCTTAATCAGTGTATGAATGTTGCGTTTGGTGGTCCCTAGGTAGACTTGTCCACAACTGCATGGTTTGTGGTAAACTCCTGTGGCCATGAGAGGATCTCTCCTGTCCTTCGCTGAGTGCAACATTTGCTGGATTTTCTTGGTCAGTCTGTAGATCATTTGGAGATGGTGTTTCCCATCAGTTTCCCTATTCTGTCTGTGACTCCTTTGATGTATGGTTTAAAAAAATCTCCTTTGGGTGTTGTTTGTATTCACCACTGTGGTTTTTTTCTGGGTCTGGCAGCTGTTCTGATGTCTGCACTGGAGTAACCATTAGCCTGTAGAGCCCAGATTAGGTGCTTCAATTCATCTTAGGGGAAGTGGGGTTCACAGATCCTTTTTTGCACACTCAACCAGTGTTTTTATTCTGCTTCTTATTTGTCCTGGGTGATAATTGGAATTCCTGTGTAGATATCTGTACATGAGTGTAGGTTTTCTGTATACCATCTGGCCCAATTGTTGGTTTGGTTTGTGGATGACTGAGACATCCAAGAATGGAAACAATATTCTGAAATTGTTTGTCATCTTCCTACACCTCCACCACCTCCTCCACAACCACATCCATCATCACCAGTACCACTTTCTCCTCTTCTTCGGTCTTCTAATTGCAATGACCTACATGGTTCCACATCTGCATAGCTTTTCTTTTTGGCTTCATTTCTTGCTCATCCTCTATTGTACTTTTGGGCTGGATAGCAAGACATTGTCCACTCTCTTGATAACCATTGATTCTCAACTAATCCTGCAGATCAATTGTAGATATCAGTTACCTTAAGAGAAGATGACCATATACGTATACTTATAAACTTTGAAGTTTACAAATAGTTGGGGTATGTATGTAGAATATCTGCACTCCTCCAACTCCAAACCAATGGATTCATCAGCCATAAAAGGCACTACATGCCGAAGCAGATGGTATTCCATAAGATCAAGATGCACACCTAATGGAAAGAAATAATGAAAAATCAATTGGCATGAAATGTGTTCCTCCAGGATGTTGAATATTACATTTATAGGCACCATTGAGCTGTTGTAACCAATTGGATTATTGGAGAACCAATGATATGGAAAGGTGTACCTTAAGCAATGGTTGAAAAAGTTAACAGAGGTCAAGGAAGGGTACAGGGAAGCATCCTGGAATGATAGAATGAGTCCCAGTCCTGGGGAAAGAGTGGGATATAATAATAATAATAATAATAATAATAATAATAATAATAATAATGGGGGCACACTATATGCAATCCATCATCTTGGACACAAGAAGGAAATCTGGTGGTGTGTCATGCCACATAGGCAGTAACATGAGCCTCCTTGCTCTCAGGTGGTTCCTCCTCGTGTCATGATCCCTTAGTTAAGCTGTCTTGTAACTTGCCATCTTTTAAGCATAGACATGGCATTAAGAATGATTGAATTGCCTTTCAGCTAATGTGAAAGATTTCTCATAAAGCAGGGCATTTCTGCTTCTGTAATACCTACAAAATCTTTTAATCTTGCTTTAGATTTCAGATAATATTAACTTTTTTGCCTTGCTGAGGATATGAACTGTACTTGGGGAAGTCTCTGTTTTTTGTGCTTAAATATCCTAGGGAAAGGATGTGCAGAGTATGCAGAATTATCTATTTGCATGATGATGATAATGATGATGGTGGCGGTGATGATGATGATTGACTGAGACTAATACCTGATACCCCCCACCAGAAAAAAATATCTCCCACCTTCTCAGGCAGGTTTACATTAATATATATGCAAAGGGAGAAATAAGAGTGTGGGGGGGAAAGAGAAGAGCTGAAATAACACACAAAGGCCAGAAGCTGTGCCAAAGCTGCACTCCAGTCCTTAGGACTTGAGCGTGACTTTGGCATGGCTTTTGGACTCTTAGGATGCATGAATCATTTATACAGCATACCTCCAAAGTGACCCGAAGCAGCTTTATTTTGGCCTGTCTGGGCCCTATGGAACTTATTCTGGTGCAGACATAAATAGGATTGCAATTCACGTAGCCCACACGTTTCTCTTTGCCCCCCTTTTTGTCTACTTGTGACCTTTGTCTTGACCTGCCCTCACCTGGTCAAGAACCATGTCAGACATCACCAACAATACAATATTTCTTGTTGGCCCCATTTCTGCCTGCATTGGCTAATGCTGGGTTCTCACTGATTCAGATTCAAGTGAACCTGAACATGTTGGATCCCTGATAGCTGTTTTGCCTCCAGACCTCACTCTTAATGAATGTCTCCTGATCTCATTCTGAAGTGTGCGCCTCCTGTCATAAATGAGTCAGTCTGTCACGGAGTATGTGCTGTTCAGCTTAGAGTCCCATTTTGTTTCTTAACTGGCACAACAAGCTTGTGCATACTGATAACTACACTAAGTAGCCCAAGAAGTATGCCAAACCAGCCCACACCATCTGTGACTTAAGTTGGTCATCTTTTTATGCTGTCTGTGCCTTTTTCCTCTTTCCTATCTCTCTCTGAGTTTAGCATTTTGCAATGAAAATAATCATCATAAAAAGAGAATTGAGACAAGTAGGCACACATTAAATGAGCTTGAGCAGAGTCTCTGCAGTGATTTTCATCTTCAATATCAGTCTCGTCATTCCACTCTATTGGCATTTTTTCACAGGAGTGCTTTGTCATGGTCATAAATAAACACAACCGGCTGAAAAGGGTGATAACAAAGGAAATGTGAAACTGAGGCCCCAATCGTCTTTATTGTGGTTCAGTCAAAACTGCTGTGACTATTAAAGAGGAGATTGTAGGAGGGCAATAAAAAGCCCACCAAGCTATTGTGTCGCTGTCTTGTTCATGTCAGCACGAGATCTGGCTTCATTTGGCTGACAGGTTGTCTGGATAAATAGATTTGGGGGCAAAATAGATATTTTGTGATGGGAACGTCCAGTGCTGCATCCAGGCTCCAGAGCTGAGAGGTATTGTCAAGGACAGATGAGGCTCTCTAAATCAGGACAGGTTTGTTTTGTTTTTGGCAATTTTTTTTTGTCTGTCTGAAAAGTCTTATCTCCTAGTTCGTCCAGGCAATTTTTGAGGTCTCTCCAGCGCTTTTCCTTCCCCTTATCATAGCTGCACAGCTTTAAATGCAGTCAGATACCCTCTGAAGAAGCAAAAGCAGGAATATCATTCCCTCCCTTGTAACTGCCAGCTCATAATTTAGTTGCATGCCCTTTGGCATCAACACATCTATCAGTATGTTGGTAATGTTTTTTTAGGAAAGGCTGTAATGCGTCTCTGTCCCATTTACTATATGCCATCGTCACTGTCATTTCCATCTTATGGTGACCCTAATCCAAACCTATCATGGGGTTTTCTTGGCAATGTTTTTTTCAGATTGGGATTGGCTTTGACTTCCTCTGTGGCTGAGAGTGTGTAGCTAGTGCAAAGTCATCCAGTGGGTTTCTATGGCTGAGCGGGGATTCAAACCCTGGTCCAACACTCAACTCACTATACCATGCTGACTCTCCTTTTTGGGGAGGAAGGGAATGTTTTGGCCGGGAATCTATTGCTGGGATATTGTTGGACTATGTGAGAACTAGACTGTTGAATTAGGTCATTGGTTTGTGTGGGCAATATTATATCTATATTCCAGATATCATTTTCACACCTGGGAGAAACATGTATCATCAGAACCTTTTTGATATCCCCATGATTTAACATGTTATGCATACAGTTTTATGAACATGGTAGACGAAATATATTAATGTGCCAAAAATCTATGTCTCATCAACAACCATATTGCCACAATTCCTTTCAGATGGACTTTTTCCTGTTGAATATCAAATGTTTGTTTCTAAACTCTGTCTGTCCAGTTTCTCAGTCTAGATAGCTATGGATTAAATAACACAAAGAGTATTAACATAACACTGGGAAAGAAAAACATCAGAATCTTTTCTGGAAATGATGACCTGCAGGTACAAAATGTTTTTCTTTGTAGCAACAAAACACACTTGAATTGAGAATGAGTTGACTTGTACAACAAAATGCCATGTAAATGCTGTGACAACAAGCTGATAAAGATACATTTGAACTTGTCCTTCAAAAATATAATGGTAATGACTTACCATCTGTCAAAACCTTTGGGATATTTTCAAGGTATCTTCAGGTGGTGGTAGGACGTGTGTCTGTGAGAGTGTGTGTAGATGCACATATTTGTGGATTACACTATCACTTGCAACCAAAATACCCTCAAGGCCCCAGATCCCATCTAATCTTGGAAACTAAGCAGATTCAAACCTGTGTAGTACTGGTAGGAACACCAAGAAATATCAGTTATTGTACAGTCAGCCCTCCATATCCATATCCACATCGACAGCTTGAAAATATTTTTAATATATATATATTCCAAAAAGAAATCCATGATTTTGTCATTTTATATAAGAGGTGTCATTTTACTATGCCATTGCCTCCCCAAAGGAACTGAGCCCTTCCCAGAAAGCATCTGGCTCCATCCTCCGCTCCCTTCCCTTTTGTGTCATGTCTTCTTAGATTGTAAGCCTGAAGGCAGGGAACCATCTAATTAAAAGATTGTATGTACAGTGCTGTGTAAATTTACAGCGCTATATAAATAAAGCTGAATAATAATAATAATAATAATAATAGGTCTTGAACATCCATGGGTTTTGGTATCCATGCGAGGCCCTGGAGCACTGTGTAAATTTACACTGCTATATAAATAAAGGTTAATAAGAATAATAAGAATAACCAAACCTACCACCTCCTACCACCATCCTGTTACCACCTGAAGATAACAGCAGGTAACAAGGGCCCACTTTATTAAAGGGGAAGGCAGTAGCAAGCCACCTCTAAATATTCCTGCCTAACAAATCCCTATGAAAATCATAGGGTTGTCATAAGTTGAAAGGCACCTTGAAGGCACAAACACTTATTGTCCAATGGCTTACCTTACTCAGTAATGGTGTCTACATAGGGCTTTGGTTCTGTGACCACTCCTTTTCCAAAGAGGATCTTCCACTGTAAACATACTTAATCATCATTTATCTTCATCATTCATCATCTTTGCTAGGTACAAAGATATTGGAGTGAGATGTTTTCATGGATAAGTCAGATAGCAAGGGGAAGTCCATTTCAGAAGAGCATTACTAATGATATTTCTATTTGAAAGGAAAATAAGGAGTTATCACATAGAGATAGCACTTGTGTTATGCACAGCAAGACAATTGTCAAAACTTGGAAGAAGTTAGAGAATTTGTAAATTAAGAATAGGCTAAACAGGATATGGACTACAGCTCTATCAGAGAAGTTAAATTTATAAATCAAGACTAGCAAAAGGGGATATAAAAGAAGGCCTTTTCTTTTTAGGTATCATGTGGAAGCCAGTTGTTACTTTTATGTGTCAATGTAATGGTGAATTTAAACCACTGAATGAGAATGTGAAACTTTTGATCAATAATTAGATAAATAAGATGCAAAGAAATGGAATGGAAATTGCAGATGTACAGAGAGCCCACGTCATACGTGGGTGCGCTTTACGCAGCTTTCAGCATATGCTGAAAGCCACACTGGGAGAAGGGTGGTGTGTCCCATAGAGAATAATGGGGTGTGTGCGCATTGCTGCATGCACAAGCCCCATTCATTTAAATGGGGCTCGAGCATAGGCGGAATTCGCTTTATGTGGGAGAGTACGGAGCAGATCCCCCACATAAAGAAAGGGTGCACTGTACATGTTTTGACAGCACATTATATTTATTATGTACAGTCAGCCCTCCTCATAGGTGGGCTTGCCTTCCATGGCTTTGAGCTTACATAGAAGACAAGCCCTGGCAGAAATAATGGGGTGTGTATCTGTGCCGCGTGCTCTATGCGCCACCATGAGCACATACCCCATTATTTTCTATGGGGCTTGAGCATATGCTCTTTTCCCCATATGCGACTGTATTATGAATTAGAGGAGGGATGAGAAAGGGGTGGATTGTTTGTGACAAGAGGGTGAATTATTGTTAATACTGAGATTGTGCTATTGTTAAATATCAATAAAATCAACTCATTATATAAGGGGAAAGATATGCATGGGGTCACCATATGACAACAGGCGACTTGAAGGCACATGCACACACCCATGCCTCTGAGATGTTCCTTTCTGCTTTGGAATCTTCTACAAATTGAATCTTTGGAGATGCTGTGCTCTGAAGGTCATCATGAGCCAAGGAGCTTTCTGAGTCCCTTGTTCATTTGGCTTAGCTACTTAAGTTTACTCATCAATGTGTATTGGTACCTCTCTCTCATCATTGAGTCTAATCAGCAGTGAGTGACTCTTCAGCATCTTGGACAGTTCCTGCAGTCTGGCTGCCACAGGGCAGCTTCATCAACAGATGGTTAATTTTGCTGTGCCTCCTGCCACTGGCTGGCGTTTGTGCCTCCTGGCCAGAATGGCATGTTTCATTGGCCTGCGAGTGCCTCTCACCTGTGAAACATGCAAAGCAGGTTTAATAGTCTTCTTCTCTTTGCCCCACTGGGCTGTGACTGAAAGAGAAGAGAAAGCTGTGTGAGCTGTTAATTGCTTCGGCATGTAATTCCCAAATGACAAAAAAGATTAAAAGGGAAGGAAAACAGCTATTCTATCTCTTTCTTGGGGAGGAAATAAAAGCTCATGGTAGTGCATGGCTCATTAACATCATTAGTGTTTCATTAACCTCTAGCCAGACAAATAAGCTGGAAGTAATTTAACAGTATAGGGAGGGGCAGGGTTGGGAGGGAAGAAAGGAAATTAGAAATTACCCCAGTGTAGGTGGCACTTTCCTGCTTCCTCCTCCTCCATGTTTAGATTTGATGGGAGCATCCCCTGCCTTCATGACAGCCTGGTGCCTGGAGAGGTGCCAAGCTTTCTGAAATGGCCCCTGAAAGGTGGTGATGAGCTGGGAAAAGCCATTGATTGTGATAAAATGAAATTCACTTTTAACACAACAACGTCTGAAATCTTGAAAAGGAAATGCGCCGCCACGCAACGCTGCCTTGTAAAGAAAGCACTGCCTGTTCCAAAATGACTTTCTTTGTCTGGATTTTTAAAAAAAGCTTTCTTCTGTTGTGTATGGATTTTTTTTAGGAGGTTTCTTTTTTTGATGTGATTTTTATCTCTCTCCCCTCCCCCCCCAAAATATTGCACACCTTTTTGCCCTTCCTCTGCCCTTAAACCTGGGATACGATATCTCTTACGGCACAACAAATTGTCTGGCACAACTCAGCTTTCAATTGCCTTAAAAAAAAACAACCCTTAACAAGATCCTTTTTCCTCATGAAAATAGACTTTGTCACCAAAGTTTCATCTCTAGAATGTGAAGTTTTATGAATGCAGTGTAAGGGGGAGATGGGAAGTCACATATAATGGATCAAAATGACTGTGATTTTTATTATTGTAGACTATCAAAGCCTTGTTCAGCCAACAATAAACAGTGAGAAGTTTAGCTGTTTACTCACTTGCTTGGCACGCATTGGAAGAACTGATGAAAGTGTAACATAGCATGAATTATGCCTATAGGGAACTACTGAAGTCTTCCAGTGGGCTATTGTTTTTGTAACCTGGGATTTCTTGTTTCAAAGGCTACAGTTCTAGTAATACTTGCTTGAGAGCAAGCCCATTTGAACTCAGTAGGTCATATTTCTCAGTGAACACAATTGCACATGATGCCTACATGATCTGAAGACACATGATATAACCATTGTGGTCAAGGAGGTTTACATTTTTGTATGTATGTGTGTGTGTATATATATATATGTGTGTGTGTGTATGTGTGTATGTGCTCCCTTTCTCCTAGCATGGGGCCTAAGATGGAATCAGATCAGTGCTTGAATGAGACTAGATTGATCTGAGCCATGCCTAAATTGGACATTTCTTGAGAAAACCATCTCCAGCATGAAACAGATTTTTTAAAAGTATGTGGAACCACATTAAGTTGAATCACTCACTGTTTTATCTAGCAGTGGCAATGAGTCTATAGGATAAGGGTATGACAGTTGAAGCATTCCAGATGTTTAGAACTACAATTCTACAATCTTTGACCATTGATCACACTTTCTGGGGTTTATTGGAGCTATAATACAAAGCATCATAATGGCATCGTGTTTCATAACTTTGATGTAGATCCAAAGTAGTTGTTTTCTCAAGGATTGCACATGTCACTATGTTTGGTTCCGGGCATAGATATCAGCCAGTGAGAGTTGAGCCATAGGAGAAGCATTAGTTCCGATTAACCAATGCCAGGGAAGGCAAGATTCATGTTCTGATAAGACAGACAAAACAGAGAATGGGTTATGATAAGTCCAAGTTCATAAAAATTGAGGCAGCTGCTTGGGCAGATGTTAAGCTAAGGAGTTACACAAGTGGGAGCTAGTGTTACTTCAGCAGAAAAAAAACCTAAGGTGAGCCTTCATTAGATCTATAGCTGTATCTAGGTGAGCAGATGTGGTTTCCTTGAGCACAACTTCCACAGTAAAATAGCTTGGCAGGACATAGCTGTGGTGGCAATGAAGATATGCATCTTCTCTGGCACCATTGTGTCTGCACAGTGCTATCCTTAATAGCTGTCTCATGTGGCTAGAGCCTTCTAGTCTCTGCCCCACAAGAGCTGCATGTACACAACTTGGCAGCTGCTATGCAGAATTTGAACAACATTTTGTGGATAACATTATCCTGATCTGCTCTGACTTGAATACTGTAGTTGATATAGGTGTAGAAGATGTAAACTTGGCTCCCACTCATCCTATATTAATGAACATGTTTTAATTAATGCAGCCTGAGGGTGTGGACAGGATACTTGGGAGATGTGGGAACTACCATGTGTATATTGGACTCCTTTTCCTCCTGGCCCTTAAAGGCAGCCAAAGGTGAAATGGACAAGTGGGTAAGGGGAGTAGCGAATGCCATACTGGTTTCCTTCCTCCCTAAAAGAGGCGGTTGTTGGGGGGAAACCTCCCTGAATGCCATAACACTGGAGACTTATCGGCCGGTTTCCAATATCCACCCAGCTCCAGGTGGCCGCCCAGCTCCAGGTGGCCTCTCTGAACTAGATCAATTAATTAGAACCATTTTAATCTGGCTTCAGACCTGGTTATGAGACTGAGACAGCTTTAGCTGTCTTGGTCACTATTTTTATAATATACATTGTATAGCTATTTTCATTGGTTACACACTGCTGCATGAGCTGCCCTTTCAGTTAGAATTAGTGGTGGGAGATGTGGATTTTTGAGTTAGTTTCCATCAGAACTTTGAAAGCTTTAACTTCTGCAAGCATGTCTGCTTCCTTTCCTTATATTATCAGTCTTGAAATACCCCCCCCCCCAAAAAAAACCTTCAGATAGGAGTAAACTTGTATACTCCATTCCATTGCAAATGTTGCATTTGTGGTGGTGTTTTTCTTTCTCGCTTTTCTTTTGTTGGAACCCATTTTTTGGGGGCAGGGGGATTCCATTTGTGTATGGAATCCCCCCTCCAATAATAATCCTCCCCCATTAACGGTTGGGACATGTTGAGGGGCCACAACTCAGGCAGATCTCTGCCTGCTCCCTGCTGCTTCAAAACCCCTTCCCAAGTATCTTAGAAAGGAGTACAAGTAGCTGGGCTGGAGGACGAGAAATATGTCTGAAACCCAAATGCTTTTAGAAGCCTGAATGTTGCTTTGCTACAGACACAGCTTGCAAATAGCTTTCGGTGTTTGACTGATTGCTTTGTGGGGAGAATGTGTTACCGACAGAAATTCTGCAGGTGTAAGACAGCCTCTCCTGCACTGACATGCCTGACTGGATATGTGATAATTGGTGCTATGACTTACAAAATCTGCTCTCCTTCAGCTCTGGGTTCTGCCTTGGCTTGAATATGCAAAAAATCATGGAGTCAAGGGCAATCAGTGCTAGCAGCTCAAGACTGAGGCTATCTCTTGCAAAGCCCAAATTATTTTTCCTACCCACCATGGGGAGCTCCCCCAGGGAATCTGGATGTTCTGATGTGACCACATAATGCACATGTTTGCAAACACATATTGGTCATTTATATTTTGCAAGTTTAGATTCATATGCTAGAAAAACTAAAACCTTAGGTGTATATCTTACAATTATTAAATTGTAAGGCAGCCTGGGGAACTATGTGAAATGCCAACATTGTGTTAAACCTGCCTGTCACTATCATCTCCAAAATATGCATTGATCCAGTTTTGCTGCAGCCTCTAGAACAGTGGTTCCCAAACTGTGGTTGTCCAGATTTTCAGGACTTCAGCTCCCAGAAGCCCCAGCCAGTTTGGCCAACAGTCAGGAAGGAGCTGAACTCCAAAATACCTGGTGGACCAAAGTTTGGAAACTACTATTCTAGAGGCAGAGAAGAAGGGGCTTGTGCAGCTCCTTCATGCCTGAGCACACAGCTGATACAAGGCCCTCCCTTCGTCCCAAATGACCTTAGAAGGAGAGAAGAACAGCCAGAATCTGTTGGACTAAATTCCCATTCAACTGCCATCCCCTTTTCCTTGTGTGTTGCTTGTCTTTTTAAATTATAATCCTGAGGGTGGGAAATTGTCAAAATAACCATCGTACAACAACAACAACAACACTGATGGTGCTATAAAATAAATAAATAAATAAATAAATAAAGAAGCCCTGGTGGCGCAGTGGTTAAATGCCTGTACTGCAGCCATTCACTCAAAACCACAAGGTTGCGAGTTCAAGACCAGCAAAAGGGCCCAAGCTCGACTCAGGCTTGCATCCTTCTGAGGTCGCTAAAATGAGTACCCAGACTGTTGGGGGCAAATTAGCTTACTTGCTAATTAGCTTACTTCCTGTTCACCGCTATGATCTTTGGAATAGCGATATATAAATAAAACAAATTATTATTATTATTATTATTATTATTATTATTATAAGTATTATTATTATATGACGGGAAGGAGAAAGGAGGAAAGAATTCGAAACTTTGGGCCCAAACCGACAGGCCAAAGTAAAGCTGCTTCTGGTCACTTTGGAGGTATGCTGTTTAAATGACACACACATCTTAAGAGGTGAGAAACTGTGCCAAAGCAGTGCTCCAGTCCTTAGGACTGGAGCGTGGTTTTGGTGTGGCTTCCAACCTCTTTATAGAGCATACCTCCAAAGTGACTTGAAGCAGCTTTATTTTGGCCTGTCTGTTCAGGCCCTTTGTCAATAGCCAGTGCCAGAATAAGGCTGTCCCTTAAAGCAAAATCACTAGTACAAACAGAAACCTATTGTTTTATTCAGAGCTCAATGTATGATTTTCATTTTGGAAATTAAGAGAGAGAGAGAGAGAGAGAGAGAGAGAGAGATTTGCTGCATCTGTTTCCTTGAAAAAATTGTGTTCTGTGTTGGTGATGAGCAATGACCTGGTCTGTAAACAGAAAGGGAGTAGATTTTGCTGGGTTGATTGGCCTTCTTGTCTATTCTGTTCTTATTCAGAAAGTTAGTTTCAAAAGACAGTTTTGAAAAGTGACGCTTTAGTAGTGAAATGATTAGTTTTGGAAGGTGCCGAGCTCCCTCCTGTGGTTTGTTTGGGATGGTGCGTGTTTGATATAAAATATTGTCACTGAAATCTGAAGCTTGGCAGTTTTGATGGCAGCAACTTAACGTGATGTTGATGCCATTTTATTATGTATTCTGGTGATAAAGAAATTGTTTTGATTTATCTGTCATTGAGGATAGTAACAAGATTTTGTGTGGGTTGTTGTTTTTTTTAAATCTTATTTTGTTGTGAGTTGTTAAGCATTACATATACATGAAAAGGTGAAGCAAATTGAGTGATAGTAACTTGCGTCATTTCATTGTTGAACCCTGGGTTTCTCTCCTTACATTCTATCTCTTTATGAGTCATTGTGAGGTGCCTTTTGAACGATGACTCCCATAAGCCCCAACCAACCAGAACCGACAAACAGACAGCTTCATTTATATACCACTTCATACCGAACTAGCAGTGTCTGAGCGGTTTACAACTGTAAGCTAATTGCCCCCAACAAGCTGGATACTCATTTTAGCAACCTCCTTGGAAGGATGCAAGCTTGAGCCCCCTTGGCTGGTATTGAACTCGCTACCTTATGGTTTTGAGTGAGTGGCTGCAGTACAGGCATTTAACCACTGAGCCACAATTGATAGGGATTATGGGAATCTTAGTCCAAAACATGTAGGGAGGACCAGATGGCCTTAGAACATGGATTCAGGTCTAAATTTGTATAGAGGTTTAGTAGCCTTTCTCTACTATAGAACAGTTTAATAGCAGCCATGTGCTTCAAAAGGACAGGGAAAAGTGTAGTGAACAGTGCCATCACTGGGGATACAAGGGGTATGGACCACACCGGGTGTCACTGCAAAAGATTGGTGACATGCAGTTGGGCCTTCTTCCCCATTCAGGGCAGGAGGGGCAAATACTCACCCTCCCCAGCTGCTCTGTCACCAGGATTCTCCCTAGAGAGGAAGCCCACCAACAGTGGAGCAGGATTGCCCCCTCCTGCTGCCTCACTTGTCTGGCCAGACAAGCAAGTTAATAGGACAGGGTGGGGCAGGCCACATACGCCCTACCAGTAGCCCTCCACACCAAATGTCACCATAGGTAATGAGGCCACTAATAGTTAACTGGTGGAATAAAGCAATCATCTGCCAAAGGAGTAGCCTTTGCAACAAGATAGAAATGACATCTTCTGATCTTTATTGCTGGGTCCTGTTCTGGTGTCATTAGCCATTGGCCAAAATTCAGACAGCACTTCCTATTGTTCCCAACATTAAGAATGTAAACCATGATTAGGTTTGTCTCCATGTGATAAGCAAGGAAATACATACACGTAAGTGTATGTATACCTTCAAGTTTCTTTTTGAGTTACAGTGACCACATGAATTTCATTTCATAACGTTTTCTTTGGCAAGGAATACTCAGAGATGGTTTTCCAGTGCCTTTCTCTGAAATATAGCTTATAGCACCTGGTATTCGTTGGTGGTCTCCCATCCAAGCCATGGTGTCCCCCACCTCTGGTGTCACCCTATGGGGGGCATGGATTATGGAAAGGGGGTGGAGGTGGGATACCAGGGGTGGCGTCGAAATTGGCATGCTTACTCCTTTTTCACTGCTGTGGCAGTGGAACCACTCTACTCAGGAGAAGAACAATACTGTGGCAGCGGTCTTGAGAAAGCCCCACTTAGCTCTCTCCATCGCTGCTGGGGCATTGTTCTCCTCAGGGGTATGGTGAGACCATAGCAGCAGGATCAGGAGGGGTATGGAGGAGGCTGAAACTGCCGCAGCAAAACTATAAGGAGCGCACTTGTCCCCCTCACCCTAAAGTGGGAGGAGGGCCCAATCAGGTATCAGCCCTCTTCTGGGGTGTCACCAGGTGCAGACTGAACCCCCTGCACCCCACTAGTGGCACCACTGCATCCAAGTACTATGCCAGGCTTATTCTCCTTAGTTTTTTGTGGGTTTTTCAGTCTATGTGGCCATGTTCTAGAAGATTTTCTTCCTGACTTTTCGCCAGCATCTGTGGCTGGCATTTTCAGAATGCCTTATACATGAGTGTATATGGTATAACAATATACTGTGGTAAAAGCTGAGGATTGCAGCTCGATTTCAGAAGGAGCAGGGATGTTTAGAGATGAAGGTGGCCAAAGACCTAGTCACCCCTGCTAATTCAAAAACAATAATTCTTGATTTTGGACCTAAAGTCTGAAATTGCATCTGTAGCTTCTGAATATTCCTTGTCTAAAAAAATCCTATGAAATCTATGGAGTTGTCATAACTCGACAGGTCATTTGAAGGTACATACACACACACTTAGCCAAACCCTCTGGGCCAAGGGCATTTAAACAGACTCATGGACAGCTGTGTGTATCTGTTACTTGTCTTATTCTTTTCCTTTCCCGTCTTTATCTTCCTATTGGCTTTGTTGTTGTTGTTGTTTGAGGCTGTCCTCAGTATGTTTTATGACTTGCTGGCTGAGTGACATGCCTGGTGTACAAGCCAACCAAGCAAACAGGCTTTACCCATGTAACAATTAACATTTCACACCAACAGGCCCAAGTTCTCCCCTAACAGCCTTTCAGTGTGAAAAAGTAGAGGGAACATAGTTGTAATTTAACTTGCTTTTCCAGAGAGACTTTGACGTCAGTTATATGTTATTGTTTTAGTTGCAGCAATCTCCTTTCTATATTGCTGTTTTCTTCTCCTCCCCCATTTATTCAAGCAAACATTTGGGACTGGTGATGCTACTGCTATCTGAACATCGGCCCTGTAAAGACTGCCAGAAAGCTGTGGTCTGGGGCCGATTTTAGGGCTCAGGAGTGCAGAGTGCATGGATACCAAAATCCATGGATGCTCAGTTTCCATTAAATACAATGGTTAGTAATTCTTATATAGAATTGCAAAATAAAGATTTGCTTTAGAAATATATTTTCAAACTGTGGATGGTTGAATCTGTGGATAAAGAATCCTTGGATATGGTGGGCCCACTGCATTTAGAGCCTGGATCAGTGCAGATGAATCCAGATATAATATCTTCTCTTTGGGCTCCCAAAGTGCACTATGGGCCATATGCAACCTGACTCCTCTGCACACATCAATCGGGGTTAGATTGTGCTTATATGCTTTTGGACTTTTATCCAGCCCACCCTCAGCCTTTGACCACTCAGTGCCACTTACTCTCACTTGATTTTTGTCAGTGTACCTAGAAGAATAAAGCAGTGGTTGGAGAGGAGGGGACAATCAGGACAACACCACAAATTGACATTGAAAGTTGGTTTTTGAAAGGCACAACAGCCTTTGCTTGCTGCAGAGATAATTATTATGCAAATTCATGCTAATAAACTCTGCCTTGCATGTTGCTGGGAAGCTGCCTTTCCCCGTTAACATGCCAGTAATGAGAGGTAGATTTGTAATTCAGATGCTGGCAGTAATATCCTAAATTACTCTGTGCTATAACGGACTGTATTCATTCTCAATCATTCTCCTCCCCCCACCGCCCACCCGCCCCACACCTAAAAATGTCGATGCAAATTGGCTGCAGCTTTGCATATTTATTTGAAGATGTTATCTATTGTTGATAACACAAAGAGGATAAGCAGCCATACATTCAGCATCCTAGCCCTATTTGGGGTTGTATGGGAGGTGGGCTTCTGGTTGCAGAGCAGATTATGAGGTTTGCTCTTGGCAAGTCTCTATACCCTGGTTTTTCAGATGCAGCTGGAGTTATTCACACATCCTGAGTTTTCCACACCCTCTGAGTGGAAAGTCAAATTAGGTTTGGAAACAAATGCTTTCTGATGATGGTAATTACTATCACCAAGTATTCCAAAGAATTAATCATCCTTTTCACCTTAACACCCAATTTCACGTAAAAGAGAGGATAAGATGTGCAAAAGCATGTCCTTTTATGTCTGTGTTCTTGGGAATATTTCCTGATACCGAAGGAAATCCAAACAGCAATGGTTATCAAAAGAACAACTTTGATTACTCAGTGAGATCTATCTGCCGAGAAATCTTGTAGCACCTTTGAGACTAAGTGAAAGAAAGAAGCTTGTAGAAAGAAAGCAACTCTGTAGGCTCAAGTCTACGAAAGCTCATGCTACCAGAGTCTTTCTTTCAGTTAGTCTCAAAGGTATTACAAGTTCCCTTTGCATACTGATTTCTCAGACTAACATGGCTATCTTTTTGAATTCAACCACCATGGAGATCTAAACACACAGCTTCCAATGAAAGTGATACACTTACATAGTGAAGAGAAGTGATGGAAGGCAAAGCATAGATAAAATCCAAAAGAACCAGAACACTGAGGAAGCTAAACACATGCTCTTCTATTGTAATCCCACTTATCTTCAGTGGCTTTTTCAAATTTCTTCCTTTCCCACTTAACATACACATGAGTGATGGTCAGAATGAAACAATTAAAATATTCTAAGCCTGCAATGCTTTTGGGACAGTGCTCTGTATGAAAGGATTTGCTGGTTTTTGGGGTGGTAAAGTAACCTTGCCATTCAAGACCTTTGCAAATTCAACTCAGACTCAAATTCAGCTGTGAGAACACACCAAATTAGAGACAAAGAACCTCAACAGACTGACCATAAAGGCCAGCACTGGGGCAGAGTGGGGGCATGGCATCCACACGATGCACTCCCCAACTCCACCCCATGCTGGTGTGATGCCACAAGCCCCACCACATGGCAGGTGGCATCTCGGCACTCCTCTGGCACTGTGTCCAGATGACACAGCAAGAAGCACCAAAAAGCTGCCATCCCAGCGGCTATGGTGCCCTTTCCACAGCGCAAAAGGAAATATTAAAACTCTTGTCATTACCCGTTAGCCGAAAGACCCCCCCCCACACACATTTTCCACTCTCAAGTGTGGGAACATGATAAACCAAGATTTCTGGGGGAAAGCAATATTGATCTGCTTATCAATATAAACCAAAATTAAAACAAAACCCATTTTGAATCATTTGTCCACTTTTCAGTGTATGCACACGTCAAATCCCTGAAAATGTGGCATTTTTGTTGGTGCTAAAGGTTAAAATCGTTAGAGAATGGACATTGCAAATGGACAGTATAAATGTGCATGCATTATCATGTAAATAAGAACATTTATTATGTGCCAGGATAATACTTAGACATTTTGCGCATGCAGCTGTGGGTCTGATGGAAAGGCATATTTGACCGCAGCTCACTACCTCATTTTCAACTGAGAAGCATTGTCTTATCACTAAAAGTATTCTTTCAACAGAGGATTTTTACGATCACAGTCACCAGATGGCGCTACCAGTCACCCCTCGCTTTTACACACACACATGCACACTTTCTATTTTTACAGCTCACTATTCATTTAGTCTGCATAGATCCCCTGTTGTTCTTAGATTTGTGATGAAGGAAGGCAAGATGGTTACAGAATGAGTGTGGAGGGAAGTGTACTTTCAGCTTTGCTCTGTTGCTTGCTAGGAGTGACAAATGTTGACATCTTCACTTCTTAACACTTCAGAGGACAGTTCCATCTGCTGGTGGAATAGATGTCGCCCTTGTTTGAGTTTTCTTTTTCTTGCTTTTTTGCTTTTTTCTCCTCCATTTTTTGGAAAGAGCATTCAGCCCTTGCATCTGGAGTTAGGACAGTCTTATTCTTTCAGGGCTGACAATCTGAAAGCAGTTTTCACTACATCATATAACTGCTGTCACTAGGTAAAAGTTTCACGTTACTACACATGTTATAAAAACAGGCAAAGCACACTTGTGGAAATGCACAATTTTTCCCAGCACTGACAAACCCTGCACTCAATAAAATAAAATAAAATAAAATAAAATAAAATAAAATAAAAGCCCTTTATGTTTCACCTTGATGAACTTGTGTCATAATAAGGAGGAAAAACTTGTATTTTATTTACAGCACAAGGATGAATCAAGTCATCATTTACACTCCTACTTTTAAAGTTGTCTGCTATGTATATGGATTTGGGTTTTGACTTCTGCTTGGGATTACAGTGTGCTCACGTTATACACGGCTTTGAGTGTATGTGCTCAAGCCGTGGGGTGTGCACAGGGCACAAGGTGTGGTGCGTCCCATTCAGATGAATGGGGAACACTCCTGTGGCAACCCACGCACTCCTCCGCCACCGCGCGCATGAGCCCCATGCAAATGAATGGGGCTCCAGCATAGACAGAATTTGCTTTATGCAGGGGGGGGGGGTCCGGAACGGATTCCCGCATAAGGCGAGTTTCCACTGTATATCCATCTTGGCCCCTGTGGATGACATTGAAGGAGTGCTCTCTCTATTCCTCCAAGTGTGTTAAGCTAGAAGCATGGGGTCCTCTGAAAAGTCCTCAGGTGGGGTTTCCTTTTATTTCCAGCATTTTCTGGTGGGCTTTGGTTATCTTTTCTGGCAAGACAGGATGTCTATCTGTTCTGCTTGTGGACTCATCTTAACACTATTATGGTGTCACAGAGTGGTACTTAGATCCCCAGGATACAAGAAACATATTACAAAAAATGGTAATGAAGACTACTGCCCCTTACAACATCTATGAATGGAAAGATTCCACTAGGTATCCCAGCACTGAAGTGAAATAGTAATATATAACTGTATGTGCCAAGAGTCCTCTGTAACATTGTTGTTGTTATTGTGTGTTGTCAAGTCATTTCTGACTTACTGTGATCCTAACGTGAATCTATCATGGAGTTTTCTTGGCAGAATGTATTCAGAAGGGATTTGTACTTTCCTTCCTCTAAAGCTGAGAGAGTATGACTTGCTCAAGGTGATCCAGTGGGTCTCCATAGCCAAGTAGGGACTCGAACCTTAGTCTCCCAGTGTTCTAGACCAACAGACCACTGCATTACGGGTGATTCTCTCTAGTTTTGCTGGCTGAGAACTATAATGTAGACCTAGCACACAGGATAATGTACGTTAGAACTTGCACAACAAAGAAAATGATCTCACTTCACTGTAGGATGTGGCCTTCTAGGGGGAAAGGAGTGGAAGGGTTCCCCTGGATTCTCTAGTGGTCAAATGGTGAACCTCCTTTTTCCCAGTTATGTTCAGGGGCTGAAGGTTCATCTCCCTATTTTAATCCACCCACCCCTGGTTCATAGCTCCAAAAATAAATAAATAAATAAATAAATAAAAAATAAAAAAAATTAAAAAAAGAAAAGGAAAAAGCACATCTTTTTTTTTTAATGCATAAGGGCATTGCAAACCATGGGCTGCATGCTCATGATCAATGCGCTGAAGCTTTGTGTGAGCCTGTCTCATTAAAAGGTCAGAACAGATAATTTCAAAAGTTCATTCTGGCCTTTTATAGATATATATATCACAAGTCACTAATAAGAATAAAGAGCAGAAGAAGGTTGTTGTACTTGTGCAGGCAGGGTGAAATATGTTTTGGTTAAGTGAGGGTCAGGAGACTAAGACAAGGAATTCAATCAGGTGTCTTCCTTCTGAAATTTCAAGAGACAAGTTATGGAGGAAGAAAACCGCTGGGTGGTACTGCCAGAACTCTGGAACATGTCTGAATGAATATCAGATACTTCACTGTCTTGTTTCAGCTTTTACTTCTGTGTGCTTGTCACTTTGCCAATGACACTGAAACTCTTCCCTTCCCTTGTATGAGACAATTCACCCTTCCTGTAAGAGAGGAACCATTTCCCCTTCCCAGTGTTGCTCAGTTCTGATCACACAATGAATTCTTATAACAGCATGATGGAGACACTTGAGATCCTCCAAATGTTCTGAACTACAGCTCTCATCATGCATCCCTGCCTGGAGCTGATGAAAATTATAGTCCAATAACATTTGGGGGGCCACACATTTCCCATCCTTGTTGACTTTTTCCTAGTTTGGGTGAAAAAAATGCAACTTCTCTCAGTGGCTGAGATTTCACATTGGAGCATAACCATTGCAGCTCTGTGCATGTGTGTCCTTTCTCATCCTGGTAGCTGTCAAGGCCTGGAAGAGGATGCTTACCAGTATAAAGAAGAACGGGGGAAGGAAGGGGAGATGATTCGGACCATAAAGTAGCAGGTGGACTCAGTCTGGGAGGGTAGAAAAATGAGGGAATGTTCACAAATGGAGTGCATTCTTCTTTTCTTTCTCCCAGAAGTCCAGAGAAGCCCAATCTTTATGGTCCAAATTGCCCCCCCTCTCCCATTCCTACCAGTAAGCAGCAATAGTAGCAGTGTCAGCCCCTACTAGAGTTTGATAGCTGCCTAGGGGAGAGGTTTGTGATGAAGCACAAGAGTAAGAGAATTGCCTACAGAAAAAGAACATATGTGCATGTGAGCCACATTTATGCATCTACATGTCACTAACAGGATTCCAACCAATACATCTTGGAGTATATACATATTTACACCCCATAATCTTGTGAGAAAGGACTTAAGATGGCTCACATTGGAAAAAAATAACAGCCTAATTAGTCAAGGAACATTTAAACAGAAGCAGTGGTAAACATAGTAAAGACAAGTCTACTGAAGTGAAACATGGCAGCTCAGAGAACAACAAATACTCTCTGAAATGACATTATTCTTATTTACTCCCAGAAGGAAGCTG
Organism: Sceloporus undulatus; assembly: GCF_019175285.1. Classification (NCBI taxonomy): domain Eukaryota; kingdom Metazoa; phylum Chordata; class Lepidosauria; order Squamata; family Phrynosomatidae; genus Sceloporus; species Sceloporus undulatus. The sequence goes on from NC_056527.1 coordinate 138,822,141, forward strand.
TCTAGAAAAAGATCAGTACACATCCCCCAAAAGGAGTTCCAGGTCTTTGGTGCCACTGTAAAACAGGTCCTGCCCTGAATAAACTACCATAGGATTAAAAATGGCATGGTGACTATAAGTAGAGAAAAATGGCTCAGTAGTACAGCACATGTTTTGGATACAGAAGGTCCCTAATTCAGTCCTAGCACTGGGAAGATTCTTATCTGAAACTTTGGACAACCACTATTAGTCACAGAAAGATGAGAAAGAGAACAAGAGTCAAGAGGAGGGAACTTCTTATGCATCATATGCACCTCACATACTATAGTGACTGGTGGGTTCATTATCAGTTGGGGTTTCAATGGAAAGAGCTATCCAAGGTTCTGAAGGCCATCCTCAAAAGACTCAAACCCAGAACAGATACACCACTGTAGTACCACTGAAGCCACCAATGACTAATACTGTCGGCCTTCCATATCCACAGATTTCTTATACATGGACTCAACCATCTAAGGCTAAAATTTCAAAAAGCAAGCCTTGATTTTGCCATTTTATATCAGATTTTACTCTGCCACAGTATTTAATGGGATTTGAACATCCATGGATTTTGGTGTCCATGGGAGGTCCTGGAACCAAACCCCAGGGGACAGCAATGACCCATTATATACAATGTATACCATCTAGGGACAATTCAATTTTTTTCTTGAATGGCTCCTTTTTGTTCATATTTGGGAGTAGGATGGATAAATTAGGAGTCATTAGAGTTGTCTATTTCTAATGTTCCTCAGGAACTCTGTGTAGAGATGAAGCTCAAGAGTTGATGCCCTTTGTCTCTGCTGCACCAATGTGTAAATGTTTGCCATAGACATGAAGATTGCAATCTGGTGAACTTGATAGGTTGTACTTCTCTAAGCAGACTGAGCTGTAAAGCACCAGACAGTGCACAGCCTGCCTGTCATTTCATACATCTGTTAAAGTTTATTTTCAACAAGCGGGTGGTATGATTGTACATCATAGGGAAATTAGGTTTTTCTAATATATCTAATTATGTTTTTCTTGTCTATTAGCAGCCAAATGTGCAAATACCCTCTTATGCTACTAAAATTCCTAAAGCAGAAAATTAAGGCCATTTGAAGAATCCCTATTGCTTACAATTACCTTGCTGTTTCCTCAGTTCTGCCCCTTGCCAGTGACATAACTGAGTTAGCCTTTTATCTTCAGCATACATTCAGAAAGAGTTAATATTTAATAGCTGGTATAAGCCTGATAGGGAGTTGAAGACCAGCCATTATAGAGGGTTATATTGTCTTTTATTGGGAAAATGTAATAGAAGATTGTGAACCTCTGCTTCTTCGATATAGTCTAAATGGCTCGGCTAGTTTCAGCATGGAAAATGGAAGTACTTGTTGGACATTTGAATTACTAAACCCATGGTGATGGGAAAAAGACTTAATTTGTAATGCTCTTCTTCTGCAAGTTATTTCTACTGTTGTGGTATTTAGTCTCTTTTTTACAGTTTCCAGAATTACTAACAGGTAGCATCCTTATCTTCCAACGCTATCACTGCTTTGTTGTTGTTTTTAATTGTCATCAAGTTGGCTTCAACTTGTCATGACCGTATGAAAGAGAAATATCCAAGACACCCTGTTCTTGGCAGCTGTGCTGAAGATCTTGCAAACTCTGGGCTGTCATTTTCTTGATTATGTCTGTCTATCTGAAATGCAGGCTTCCTCTTTTCCTATTGCCTTCCACTTTCGCAAACATTATTGTCTTCTCTAATGTGTCATGTTGTCTCACGATACGTTCATAGTACAATAGCCTCAATTTAGTCATTTTGGCTTCCAAGGCTGTATCTGCAGTGCAGAAACAATCTAGTTTGATGCCATTTTAACTGCCATGTCTCAGTGCTATGGAATTTTGGTAACTGGCACCAGAGGTCTTTGACAGAGAGACTTGAAGATAGGCACACAACAACTTTTCCCCAGTTGATGAGTAAGAATGATGTTGGTGATGATGATCTCTCTCCTCCTCCTCATTTTGAAAATCTACCCAAATGTTTGCTTTTGTTGGAACAATTTATGATATAGAAAATATCATAATCTCCACTGCCATTTTTTCCCTCCTTTCACATCATGGTAAATGTTTGAATATGTGAGACAAGGGTAAAAGAGGGAAATTGCCATAAAAGAAGTCTATCTGCGCCAACATATGCCAACAGATCATTCAAAGAGAGATTGGGCACAGCTGATAATAGGGGATTTCAATCCCAGCACTAGCCTATTTATGAATTTTCCCCCCAATCTCTAGGAATAATTCATACAGTGCCATTACATATCAGTCTGCAAAGAAGAATGTGTTCTATGGAACAATAGAAGAGAGGGTTTACTGAGGTTTTACCTTAGCCAGAGAAAGTAAGGGGAAGAAAGGGGGGGAGAGAGTAGAGTTTATGTTAACTGAAAATGATCTTTGGACAATGTTCCAATTTTGATTTTTGAGAGGAAAGCTGTTGTTTTGTTGGAGAAGAAATTGTTCCCAAAATTATATGTTTGTGAGCAGTCACCTTTGAAACAAAATCCTTTATGAATAAATCATGAAAATGGCCACAGCCATCACATATGTGTTTCGAATACTGACATAACACCTTTGATCCTTTGTGGCATATTAAGGCAATCTGGGATTAGTCACGTGGATGATCTCAACCCAAAATGGATATTGCATTGAATGATATGATGCCACAGTGATATTCAGGGAATTATATCACAATGCATGACAACATCATTCAAGGCAAGGTGATGGACTCTTGCCTGCCTTCTTCTAAGCTCAGTGGAAGGTAAAAGTGGAAGGTATTTCTATAAAACAGGGGATTAGAGTTATGGGGAGAAAAGAGGAAGAGTACATAGGCTAAGAAATCGCTGAATAGGGTTTGGGGCCAGATGGGAAGATGTTGGTAGCATAGTGAGCTGACAAAGCACTGAGAAAGGTTATATTATGATACCAGTGTATCCGAGAGAACTGTGAAGTAAAACCAACATGGAAATATCACACGCTTGATAGACGTTTGTAATAACATTTCTGTTTCTTTTCTGTGTTAACCCACTGCTTGAAATACTTCTGTACCAGAGCCTTAACAGGTTCTGACTACACATATACAAAGGCACAGGGACAAATATTGCTTATATAAATTTATGAAGTCACTTTATTAGATAACTTGGTAGCGGGTTTGAAGCAGGACAGGTCACTCAAGTGAAACAAATAAACCGTCTGGGGCCCTGGCACAACAAGTCAAGACAAGATAGAGCGAAAGCTTTCTAAGGGCAATGTAAGCGGATAGGCAAGCATACCTTTTGTTCCCTTGCATCGCTGAAAAAGCTGGCAAAATCACTTGCCTTACTTTGCCTCAGCCCTAATTTTTGTATTTGATAGGAAGAAACAGGGGACTCTGCGTACCGTGCATGTATTTTAACCATAGTACATTAAAATAATTTATGGAAGGTTTCTCTGTCTCTCTCGGCTGAGAAGGTGGTCAGACGAGAGGATAAATCTTTAAAAGAATAATGTTTTCAAAATCAGGCTGCTTGTCCTCGAACTCTTTGATGTATGAGAGCAATCGTAGGTAGGACACATAGTGAAATATACATGAGATCTCCCCAGAAGAGAATAGCAGAGTGGAGAAAATATTAGTGTTTACATCAAAACTCAATTGGAGCACTCGTTTCAAGATGATAGTTTATTATGTTGAATGCAATTTAGTCCCGCAAGGATTTTTCCTCCATCTGTGGCAGACACTCAGACATACACACACAAAGTACTTTCTTTCTCTCACCGCCTCCCCCTCCCTCTCTACTATCTTTCCACCTCGAAGTTGACATATCTACTGTATAATTCATCCTCCGCCCCTTCTCTGAAATCTTTTGAAGGTTTCAAAACAGGGGGAAAGAATAACCTGGTTTAGACAAGTTCACAGTTTCTTAGAGACCACAGGCTTGATCTTCAGTTGGCGCAAGTTGACGTCGGTTCTGCTGGCCTTGATGAGATGAGATTGCATTTACATCAGCTGAGGAATCTGTCTTTATGTCAGACAATTCTGCCTCAGGGAGAGAGCAGAGAGAGAGAGAATGAGAGGGAGGCATGCTGTGTGGAATTAAAGATAGAGGAAATATGTGCATGATGGAATGAAGAACTGGTGTCTGATCAGCCAATCCCACATTATACCCTCTGGGTTTAAACTGAGCCAGTGTTCAGCAGAGAATCTTAGTTTGTATGAAATGCCAAAGCCAATGGTGTGGACTGTGGGGTAGGGAGGGAGATGAGCACCATATCAAATAGTACTGTACATATTTGTAGACCAGGGTTGGATAACATGTAGTTCTAAGGCCACATGTAGCCCTTACATACCATTTCTGTGGCTCTTAGTAAAGAAAACATAAAATAAAATGTTTATTTTTATCCCGCTTTTAGCCAAGCAACCAAAGCGGCATACAACAGGCTAAAAAATATCCATATATACATATTATCTCTATATTCCCTGCACCACCCTTTGTCTGGCCAAAAGGGGCAAATTTCTACTCCATTTGCCTCTTATGTAGGTTGCAGCCCAAATCAGAACTATTATTTAAGCAATCAAAAATCCAGTGGATTTCCAGCCTCTTTTGTATGTGGGCAAGGGATGTTTTGGGGCAGTCCTTGTTGTCTCCAAATGGTCACAGGTGCAGAAAGTTGGCCCTTGGATCTCCTGCATTTGCCCACTGCTGCTCAGTTTGTTGCTACAATGTATGTTCAAAGAATTCATCATGAAAATGTTCCTATTAGTGGCCGCTTCATGAAGGTGTAATATGTTCCTAATGTATACAGAGACTTGGGCTGCATCTAGGCTACAGAATTAATGCAGTTTGACACTGCTTTAACTGCCAGAGCTCAGTGCTATGGAATCATGATATCTGTAGTGTTTTGTAGCACCAGAACTCTCTGACAAAGAAGGCTAAATATCTCACAAAACTACAAATCCTAGGATTCCATAGCATTCGGCCATGGCAGTTAAAGCAATGTCAAACTGGATTACTGCTGCCACAAGCCACTCACTTCTGAGGTCAGAACAAGGCACCCAGTGATGGTCATGCAGGTTCCCTCATTCTGACCTCAAAATAAGCAACCTATGATGGCAATGGATATTTTGGTGTGGGACCAGAGGGCTCTGCATCTTCCCAGAAGATCTGGATCAACAGGTGTGCTATTTTACTCCCTTTTAAGGCTAATACACCCTGATCGTGGTGTAGAACCTGCCAGACGTCATTCGAACTGCTCACACCAGAACCAGAACAGGACAATGCCAGGACAATGGCAGAATGAGGGAGTGAATGGGCCTTTTGGATCATGAAGACAAGGCCGAGATCAGGAAGTGAGTCACCAAAAGAGAAGGAAAGTTTGACTTTCCTATGTGTCTTTCCTTATGGGATTTCACCACACACTATCAAGGCTAGAGGGAGGAAAAATATTCCAAGCTATCAATAGTATTTTGCTGCAGACTTTAAAATGGGGAATTTCTAGATTTGGCTTCAGTACCTGGAGCCAAATCTAGAAGATTTAGGATCCCAGGTCAGCCTCTTGGAATAAAATAAAATAAAATATGAAATATAAAATAATTTATTTTTTTGTTATAAAGCAGCAGATTTGAAAACAATGAACAAAACCATTGAACAACCCATGCTTGTTGAAACAACAAGCACCCTTTTTTCATCCTATGCTTATCTGAAATGCTGGTTTAACAACACTAGGTGTCCCTTAAAATATGAAACAGCTGGCATTTCTAATTTGAACAATGCAATGTAATTAAGCAATGAAGTGTGCAGTAAACTCTTTAAATTTAATAAAGTTAGGTTCATGTTCTAACCTTGATTGCTTTGTGTCTGTGACATTCATGCTAAACATACTGGTTTCAATTCAACCCAAGATTAAACTTCATAATTTGGCTATTTTCTTTGACTACGTTGGGTCCATGACACATCTAAAAGTCCAGGGAAAAGCTGGTACATGGGCAACATCACTGGATTTGGGATAGAAGGTGTATGTTTCAAAAAGATCAAGGACTACAAGACAAAGTTTGAGGAACCCAACAATATTCTGAGACAGATAAGAGATGGATCCAACAAGGTTTCCAATCCAGAAAGGCAAGAGCAGGACAAAGGGAAATGTCTTTATGGGTATGAGTATCATGCTTGAATAGTATAGTAGTTGGAAAGAGCAAACCAGGGATAAAATCAGAGCTGGTTCCAACCACAGGAATACTTGGGCACTAGCCACTAGAGAAGTAACCCTTTTCTAATTTTCTTATTGGAAAAAAGCAATGTATAAGCTGAGCAATTTTCTTCTTGTTCTGAGAAAGTCTTAGAACATTGCTCAGTTTTTGAAGACTACTTGTACTTAGTGACTTTTCCTGCAAAAAGCACATATGGTATCTTTGCACAGAAAACAACATTTTCTATCCAGGATCCTGCACTTTCTGTGCAGATATATTAATTTCTGGACGGAAAGTACTGTTTCCTGATTGGAAAATGCTGTTTTTGTCTGACTCTTCGTGCAGCATCAAGTATCTGGATCTGGATTAGAAATGTGTGAAATCTCTCACTTTTTGTCTTGAATTTGTTACAGTTTCTTGGCACCAACTTTTTTTCTTCCTGTTCAGTGGGTCAATATTAGGTTACAAGAGTTGGTTTTCTTTTTCCACACTGAAAACCAGAAAGATTTTAAACTTGTTTCCCCATGATGTGTATGTTTGCTTCTTATGCAAAACCTGTGTTTTGCCCCATTGACTGAAAGTTTATTAGTGTGTTTTTATAAGCGTTATGCAGACTTTTTGCATTTATTTATGTACTTATGCATGCATGTGTTTCAACTATTTGTATCTATTGTTTGTCCCTACTGTTTTTTAACCTGGTTTTATAGGGAATAAAAGATTGTTGGTGGGCAGAAACAGGGGTAACTTAGTGTGAACATATAGAAAGAAAGGCCCCAGATAGGTGCACAAGGCAGCCCAGAAAATGAAGGATGGCAGACAAGAAGGGAGGTGTCTGTGTGGTCTATCATAGCATTCTTGCAGCTTAATTGCCTTTGAAACTGGCCATCACTCATCTCTGCCGCCTGACATAGTCAACGTGCCTCCTCAATCTTGATCTGCAAAGCAAATCTCACACGTAGTTTTTCATTTCTTGCTTAGGGGTGACATGAAGGGCTTTAATGGAAAGACCAGTGGGGGGTACCCCAGATTATGTTTAGGGGGGCATTTTCCAGTATGACTTGTATGTGTTATTTGTATATGTGTTGCTTGATTCCTTATCAAATGACTAATTTAAATGTATGTGTGTGTGTGTTTGTGTCTAAGTGTCTTCAAGTCCATCCATGAATTTCATTAGGCAAGGAATATGCAGAGGTGGCTTTGTCCGTTCCTTCCTCTGAAGTGGAGCCTATGTCACCTAGTATGGGTTGGTGGTCTCCCATCCAAGTACTACCAAGAGCTTACCCAGCATAGCTTCCAATATCAGATCTGTGCCTTTAGGCTAGCTACGCCTTGTTATTTAAATTTAGCCTCAATGCATATTTTTTTAAAAACCTGACTGCATATACATGAATACCAGAAGGAACACAGAAGCTGAAATTGGACTGCTAAATGAATAGCGTAGTCACTCCTAAAGCAAGGATCTGGGCTGTCCTTACCAACGGAGCTTGGAAGAATGTGACTTTTGGACTACAGTTCCCAGAAGACCATAACCAGCTTGTCTACCAACCCTGCTAGCTGGGTGTTTCTAGGAGCGATAGTCCAAATAAGTCACTTTTTCAACCATTGATCATCATTAGCGCTAGTGCCAGTGGCCAGAAGGCAGTATTGCAGCTATTCAAACTAAGTGACTGAAAGTCCCAAAAGATCGACAAATCTATCTTATGATTCTAGTATGAGTCCTCATTCTGTGAACCTTTCCGTTGATCCTGTCTTGGCTGTGCCACTTCAACTGACTACTCTAGGTATTTCAACACTGTTTGACTCCAGACTTGCCAGTCCAGACATGAATCCATGTAGGAATATGAACAAAATTGACCCCTTTCCATCTTCTAACCAAAAAATTCTGAACCCAGACAGATTTCAGGTGAGCACACAGTAGAAAGCTTATGTATAATTTATATACGGTTTCCTTTCCCAATGGAGAGACACAAAGAAGCTGACAAGCAATATGCAACAATCAATTACAATACAATGGGGGTTTTATTGTTGTTGTTATAACCCATTTATAATAATTGCAGTAAATAAAAAAAACTACATTTAGGCCAGAATCCAATAGCGTACTTCTGGTGGATTCCATTGCTTCTGCCAGAACTGGCAATTATTGCCACCCTCTTACAACCCCTATTAAACCAAAGTAGTTGCTCTGTGTAGCTGGTTGCAATGGAGCAAGTGGGGGATGAAAGACCCAGTTCCTTTAATACTGGATACCAGGGTGAGGGATGGGATGAATATTGAAAAGTATTCCAAAAAGGATCCAAAACAAGAAAAGGGAAATTGCAAAGGAAGAATGTTTTATACCCTTGTTGTAACCCGCTTTGATCTCCTTTGGAAAAGCGGGCTATAAATAAACAGTATTATTATTATTATTATTATTATTATTATTATTATTATTATTATTATTATTAGAAAGT
>NC_056527.1:138830811-138832557 GCF_019175285.1 Sceloporus undulatus
GAAAATGCTCAATTATATCCACAAATTTCAGTCCATTAGTGGAAATATGAACAATGACAAAGGATTCAGAGAAACAAGTCATGCCAGACAAACTGATCTCTTTCTTTGATAAAATTACCAGCTTGGTAGATGAAGGGAATGCTGTGGATATAGTATATCTTGATTTCAGTAAGGCCTTTGACAAAGTTCCCCATGACATTCTTGCAAACAAGCTTGTAAAATGTGGGCTAGACAAAGGAACTGTTAAATGGATCTGTAATTGGTTGACCGGCCGAAGCCAAAGGGTGCTCAACAATGGCTCCTTTTCATCCTGGAGAGAAGTGACCAGTGGGGTCCCACAGGGCTCTGTCCTGGGCCCAGTGCTATTCAACATCTTTATCAATGACCTGGATGACAGAATTGGGAGCATACTTATCAAATTTGCAGATGACACCAAATTAGGGGGAATAGCTAATACCCCAGAGGACAGGATCAAGATTCAAAATGACCTGAATAGACTAGAAAGCTGGGCCAAAGCTAACAAAATGAAATTCAACACGGAGAAATGTAAGGTATTGCACTTAGGGCGGAAAAATAAAATGCACAGATATAGGATGGGTGACACCTGGCTGAATGAAACTACGTGTGAAAGGGATCTAGGAGTCCAAGTAGACCACAAGTTGAACATGAGTGAACAGTGTGATGCGGCAGCTAAAAAGGCCAATGCTATTTTAGGCTGCATCAATAGAAGTATAGTGTCTAGATCAAGAGAAGTAATAGTGCCACTGTATTCTGCTCTGGTCAGGCCCCACCTAGAATATTGTGTCCAGTTCTGGGCGCCACAATTCAGAAAGGGCATTGAGAAACTGGAGCGTGTCCAAAGAAGGGCGACAAAAATGGTGAAAGGTCTGGAAACCATGCCCTATGAGGAACGACTTAGGGAGCTGGGGATGTTTAGCCTGGAGAAAAGAAGGTTAAGAGGTGATATGATCGCCCTGTTTAAATATTTGAAGGGATGTCATATTGAAGAGGGAGCAAGCTTGTTTTCTGCTGCTCCAGAGAACAGGACCCGGAACAATGGATGCAAGCTGCAGGAAAAGAGATTCCACCTGAACATTAGGAGGAACTTCCTGACAGTTAGGGCTGTTCGACAATGGAATGCACTCCCTCGGAGGGTGATAGAGTCTCCTTCCTTGGAGGTCTTTAAACAGAGGCTGGATGGCCATCTGTCAGGGATGCTTTGATTTGGATTTCCTGCATGGCAGGGGGTTGGACTGGATGGCCCTAGTGGTTTCTTCCAACTCTATGATTCTATGATTCTATGATTCATGTCACACTGAATATCTTCCCTTCCTTTCCTGATCTCGGCCTTGTCTTCATGATACAAGATTCCTGCACATATAACAAAAAGAATATTCTCAGATAAAGTTTGAAACTGACTTGGTAAGCAGATTGATCGCTTTCACACATCAGTACTAACTGACCTCTATAAAGATCTGAAAGACCTCTATCACATAATCCAACCCTTTAAAAAAAAAAACTAGGACAAGGGACATGATCTACATCTTTCTGGATCCTTTGACTTTACTCTCACACATGTATAAATATGCTTTATACTTCAGCATTTATTATCACTCTGTACTGCATCTGAAGAAATGGGTCTTCTATCCACGGAAGCAAACAGTCTTTAAAGGTGTGTCCACATTTCTCTTTCTTTCTTTCTTTCTTTCTTTCTTTCTTTCTTTCTTTCTTTCTTTCTTTCTTTCT
>NC_056527.1:138832567-138850366 GCF_019175285.1 Sceloporus undulatus
CCCTCCCCTTTCCTCTCTTCTCTAAATGTTTTTTTTCCCCCAAGTGTCAAAAAACCCTGATGAGAAGAATCCTGGACTTATGACAAACTATGTGGCACAGGAATTATTCTGCACAAAATTTGTTCATGATAGTTTTGTGCAGAAAGCAGTTCTGTACAAGAAAAGAAACTTTTCTGCATAGAAAATACTATTTCTGTACTAGCATGTGTGGTGTGTTCTGCACAGAAATAGTAGGTTCTGCACAGAAAAATCTGTTTCTCGTGCAGAAAAGGATGCTTTCTATGCAAAACAACCATGTGCAAATTTGTATGTGAGATCAGACCCAAATTGCAAATTGGCTTTGAACACAGCGTGGTTTTTGAAGACTTTTTCACAGTGGGAAGAAAATTGCTAAAATTATTTGTTGCTTCCATCATGGAGAAGAAATAGTGAAGAATTACACTCCTCATACAATATACCACTGAATCTTTGCCTGATTTAGTTGCATATTTATATTTTTTTTAGATCTGGCTCATGCAGTATCCCAAAAATTTGGGGAGAGATAAGTATGCAAACAGTACAGAATGTCAGAGGCCCCACCTCTCAACCTTTTAATAAAGTTTCCAACTTGAAGACACACACACAAGAGAGAGAGAGAGAGAGTATATAACAATTAGAAGTAAGTGGAAAAGCTTTTTCTTGACTTTATGATTTTCTTGTTTCCAAAGGTTTCCTTGACTGCATTCAAAGGGACTAAGGATAGGTAGACTTTATTTTACTCAGTGAAAGATACAGTGACCAAATGCAAAAGAGAAAAAGATTCCTGCTCCTTTATCAGTAGGGCATAAAGAGGGAATTTATGCCATGTACCCAAATACACACATATCCAGGGTACAGTATATCCAAATACACAGAAGATGACAGTCCTGTTTCATGAGCAGAGCACCTACAGGCTAGAGTCTAGATATTGTCTGGACAAATTTCCCATCAGGTTTGTTAGATTCCTTGCCATTCTTACTTCCAGTCAGTGAATGAAGATAACATACCCTCCAGCTTTCCCAATTTGGCAGGGACCGTTCCAATTCGTTATCTGTTGTCCCACTTTTTCAGTTGCTTTAAAAAATATCCTAGTTTCTTTTTCCTCCTCCCACTTTATCATCAACTTACTTTCACTGGTGCACACTGAGTTCAGAGTACACAAATAGTTTGCATTCAGCGAATTCACTTGCAGGGGGAGAGGAGAGGTAAATTCAGGCAAAAGGAAATTTCTGAAGTCTGTCTTAGCTTGTGTGTTCTTCCTCATGGTGAACTTTTGCCATTTTGACCACACTCTGGTGTTGCTTGACCACGCCTAACCAGGTTTTATTCTGTGAAATGTTGGTGGGTATGAGATTAAGGATTCTTCCTTCTTGGTCCCATGTTACCATGAGGATTAAAGAAAGTGTCACTTGACATGTTCTGAAAATGTGATTGCAGTGCAGCAAGGCCAGTGTGCGTGTGTCAGAGAGACTGAGAAAGAGTGCAGGTGAGGGATGGTGGCATACAAACCATGATGTGGGCCCATGCATTCTGGTATAAGTATGAAAACGTTCCCTCCCTTGCTGTATTTGAGGGCTATCAGAGGACACTCCTCCGTTTGAAGATACTGTAAATTTCAAAGACTTTCCAGTCCATGTCTGGTTTAAAGATTAAAAAAAAACCCCATAAAGATGTGGAGAGGGCTAGTTTCCTGAATCTGACCGTCTGCAGTTGTCGCCTTAAGAGGAAGAAACACATAAATCACCTCGCCATGCCTTCCTCAGTGAGATGCATTGCATTTTAATTGAAATTATAGTGATTATGGCCAACTTTGCATCTATTCATGTAAATTAGTATATGCAAATCTGTGATACCTCAGCCCTAGAGCTTTATACTGACTGGCAAAGAACTGAAACCCAAAGCTAAGCAGTAAGGAGCATCAGGCTTTGAGGGTATGCAACAAATAGTGAAATCTGTCAGACTGAGCAAGATTTAGAAAGCTAAGAGAGAGAAGGGATTTGGCCTCAAGTTGCATGAAATAGGAAAGCAAGAAGAACAGCCCTGTCTTTGTTTTCCACACTTTAAAAAAATGGCTATAAGGTACTTGCTGTGATACTGTATGTTTATTTACTCTCTTCCTGTGATAATTCAGTCTGTTTGGTCAGTTAAAAAGTTTTAAAAGCATGCATCAATAGGGAACACATGAACAAGAAAAGTATCTTCAGTTACAGAGTCCAGAATATTCCAGCTTGTTTAATTTCTACCTTTCCTCCAATGATCTCAGGGTGGCATTTATGGGGTTCATTTCATTTTATGTTCACAGTACCTCTTGTGGGTAGATTAGGCTGAGATCATGCAACAGATCCAAGATTATCCAAGGATTTTTGTGGCTGGGAAGATAATTTAATGTAGGTCTTCCCCATTTAAATCCAGCCTTCCAGCCACAGTTTTAGAGCTGCCAACTGTCCAATTCAATATTGTGAAGTTGGGTTTATTTGGTGGAGTTAAATAATCACAATTCAACCATGTAAACTGGAGTGTTAGATAGTAGACATTTTGTAGCTTTTGGAGATGGTTGAGAATCTCAAAACCACAATTATAGTCTTCACTATCTCTGGTGTGACAAGCAGATTCCCTGTTGCAATCCCTCCTCAAACTGAAGGTTGCTGGCAAGAGGAAGGTGGAAATGGCAGTATGGCTTGACTTGACTGATAGGAGAACAGACTTCCATCGCTTACAGGAGCTGCTGCCCACATAAAGGAGGATTAAGGAATTTTACTATTGTGGCAATAGTATCACAATAGTGAATATTTTTAAGAACTACTAATATGAATCGGTTGTAGATGCATAACTCTAGTTTACACACTTTTAACTGTGATAGTGAATTCTACCCCATATCTCTGAAGCTGCAGTATTTCCAAGTGGTTTAAAGGAGATGTTAAAAAAATGTATCTTTACTTTTCAGTGCTTTCCTATACTTGCTTCCCAGATATCTTCAGAAACAATTACAGGGAGCCCTTGGGATCCACTGGAGTTTGGTTCCTGGACCCCCTGTAGATACCAAAATCTATGGATGCTCAAGTCCCATTAAACAGAATAGGGCAGTAAAATGGTGCCCTTTATATAAAATGGCAAAATAAAAGTTTCCTTTTGGGAATGTATGTGTGTGTATATATATATATATATATATATATATTTAAATATTTTCAAGCCATGAATGATTGAAACCATTGATAAGGAATCTGTGGATAAGGTGGGCTGAGCGTATAGTCTATTTTGGTTTTGGAAATGTATCCAGTGAAATCTCTCACATGGCAAGTTGCCTTTCAGTGCTTGAGATAGCCAGGAGAGAAGTTGTTTTGCTGCAGGGGTTATTTTGAATTCCTTGTGCATTGCAGCTGAGATGGGCACTTGGTCATCACTTGCATTAAACATTGGGTCAATCCTCTCTCTGCCTTCATCCTTTGTCTGTAATTCTGTATCTAATGGTGGTGATTAGTCAGTGTCCAGAGAGGGGATGAGTAGGCTCCTGACTCAGCCTTCACAGTCTGAATGATGTGCTGCAAAACAGGGTTAGGGAAAGTCATTAGGTGCAAGGCTTGTTACTGAACAGCAGCAAAGAGAAAAAGGGGGTACAGAAAGTGGATTCTAGTGCCTGGCATTAAATGAGGCTGCCAAGAGAAGGGAGAGGAGCAATAAACTGATGGCAGCCTCGGAGAATCCAGAACTACTGTTGGATCGAGTATATATGAAGCTCTACGGTTTACTAAATTCCAGTATTTCACTCCCTAGGGTGGTAGAACAAGAGCCAGATAAGACTGACCAAGTTAGGCCAATCCAAGAAATCACGTTGTAATTTTTCAGTGCTGGGAAACAGTAGACAGCAAGCAACAAGATTAGTGGGTTATTCTTTATTTCTTTGTTTATTTGCTGCATGCTGCGATTGCAGAGGAAATAACAGAGCAAGAAGTTTACAATATCTGTAACAGGGGTAGGAACAGTGAGGTCCTCCAGATATTGTCTTCCAACAATGTTTGCCACAATGGCTATGCCAGCTAGGGCTGCTGGGTGATGTAGTTCAAACACAGTTTGCAACCCTAAACTGCTTTGCTCCATGATATCTCTGGGCTCTATGGTGCCAAATGTTAGGTAGAGACAGCAGATATGGTAGTATGGTCCCTGATAGATAATGGGGGGAAGAGTGGTGCTTCTATACCAGGGAAATTGCACCCTAAGGGTGCAATTTCCCTGGTATAGAAGCACCCTAAGGGTGCAATTCTTTGCTGATATTCTTACTGAAAGAAGCAACAAGCAACTTCAGCAATTTTCTTCTATGCAAGGAAGTCTCCAAGAACTGTTCAGTTTTTGAAAAATTTTAAAAGTTTGGGACATGCAATTTTTCTACCTAAAGCTGTATGTTCTAAGAAATCAATATAACTTTTGGCACAGAAAGTACTGTTTCCTGTGCAGAAAATTCTGTTTCTTGTGCAAACCAACTATGTCCGAATATATTCTGATCTGTAAAGATTTCCTGTCAGTCCAGGATTCTTCTTGCTTGGGTTCCTTGACACTAAAATAAAACTTGTTTCATGTTTTTATATTTTTGAATATTTTTCCATTCCTATGGCACATCCCTGTAGCAGTCCAGTAAACCTCCCCCCCCCCAAAAAAAAATGCTGCTTTCCACCATCATAAGTATATATTCTAGTCCAAAGAATAAAGCTAGTCCAAGCTGTTTTGTACCTGGAGGAGATCACAGATGCCACCACCCTAAGACCCATGATCTTGATAAACCAGAAGTCAGTTCCTTTCTTCATCTGTTTCACTCTGGCTGCTGCCACACTGCAGAAATAAAGCACTTTGACATGACTTTAACTGACACGATGCAATGCTATGGAATTCTGGTATTTGTAGTTTTGTGATATAACTGGCCTTCCCTGTCAGAGGTCTGGTGCCCCACCAAACTACAGATGCCAGAATCCCATAGCATTGTGCCATGGAAGTCAAAGTGGTATCAAACTACTTTATTTTTTCAGTCTGGCAGCAGCCCCCATCATATGTGCAACCCGAAGGAGGCCACTTCATCATGCTTCAAAACAGAGGCAGGCCTACCAAAGAAGCAAATTTACAATGGCTTTTATTCATCAGCATGTTGTAGAAGAAACCTTGATGTACACAAAATGAAGTCTTGTATAGAATAAATAAATGCATCATGCCCAAGCTCTACCCACCCCTGTGCTACTAAGTGACCCGTTTGAAACATACTGTGCCTTTTGCAGGGAGGGGACCAGGTACTTTCATGGGAGAAGGAATGGGAATCACCTAGGAACAGGTTCAATTATCTGCTCAGCTCTTCCTTGGCATTGACTTTAATTAAGTTGTGCAGCAGATAAATTACAACCATTATAAAGTTTATCTGCCAAGGATGGAGGCAGGAGGGGGAAGAGAGAAGGAGATGATAGGTGCAGGGAGTGGGATTCAGGATAAGGGAGCCCAAAGGGAGCAAACCAGACAAATACACTCTGGTTATAAAAGGAGGGAGAGAGACAGGAAAGCCTGTGCACTGGACAAGATGGAAGAGTCAGTGATTTGATGGACCCATTCAGCTATGCAGTTGCGAGGAGTCTCTTCCCACCTCCACTGAGGAAAAGGTTCTTTCTCCTGTCAGTTGCATCTTTCAGTTTATTAAATACTTTCAGATTGGGTATTCCATCAAGGCAAAGTCAGGAAGAAGGATGAGATTATTGATTCTGTCATCTGAGCTGATAAACAGCTACTGCTTGAATCTAGAGCCTCAGTGTGCATGCAGCTGAGGCTGAGAGTATGATACACACACAGCGTTGACAGCACTGAGCATGTGTGGCCAGGGAGATAAGACTGGTCCCATTCCTTGGAGCTCTACTGTTCTAATACCCCCCCATCATTTTTAATATGCTGCAGGAGCATGGTATTAATATAGAGTTGTTGATGCTTCTGTGCAAGGCAAGCCTAATTCCTTTTCTTAAATAGGAACCCATGGATCTCCTCGTAGGATTTCATATTCTTTGGTCTTGGCAGGAGCCACTGGAGATTTCCTGCTTAATCTACCATGGCGGAGTAGTACTAAAGGCATTCAGGCATCTGCCGGTTATATATATATATATATATATCTATATATATCAATATATATATATATCATATATCCTTTATAGTGAACTGAAAGATGCCTGCATCAAAACTGGGCAACGAAATGAAGCTGATTGAGCTTTTAAAGAATACGTTCTTTTGTAGTTTTTGCATCTTCTTTTGCTGCTTCCTTAGAATGGTTTTTTAAAGCTTCAGCTGCTTTGAGATCTAGAAGCAACCACCAAGCGT
This sequence comes from Sceloporus undulatus, assembly GCF_019175285.1. Taxonomy (NCBI): domain Eukaryota; kingdom Metazoa; phylum Chordata; class Lepidosauria; order Squamata; family Phrynosomatidae; genus Sceloporus; species Sceloporus undulatus. Next base: position 138,838,919 of record NC_056527.1, read on the forward strand.
AGCCCATGAATTTTGCCTAAAGCAAAATTTCCAGTTGAATCTAGAGGCCCTTACACAAGCAAAAACTCCAAAAAATTTCAAAGGAGCCCCCAAATAAATAAATAAATAAAATCCATAAAGCAGGCTAGCAATATTTCTCACAGGGGGTTCATCACTTCCAAATCCCCACCTGTTCTGCAAGTCTGGTTCCTTTTATCCCATTATCTAGTGCGAGCAATTGCTTTGGGTGCTGCCAAATCAGAATTTCAACAGCAAAGGACATTTTTGGAGCCATGCTGCCTGAAATAAAGAACATTCAATCCATTCTGCGAAGCTTTGATGTCTCCAAATAAAGGACAACTTTAAAAAAATAAGGGATATTTCTTTAAAAGAGTCAGCCTCAGAAGCTGCTTTCATGATGGGCACTGTTTGAAGTAGAAATGAGAGGAGGATTGGAAGCTGGGTCAATCATTGCGTCCAGCTCTCTTTTTTGGGGGGAGGGGGGGAAATTCCCTACTGAAGGATGACGCCTCAGTCCAGTTCAAATGATCTGCATAGATGCCACTCAACAGTAGGAGAACAGACGTCACACCCAGCATCCTTATTGGTTATGCATTTCCCCCCTCTGGATCCATTAGTCACATTTGATGCATCATACTCAATATTTGTAATAGGCTTAGAGTGAAAGCCTTCCACACTGAATGTCTGTTCTAAGAAGGGCTGACAGTGTGATGCACTCCGGTCTGTTACCCAAAAGAAAGTGGGGGGACTGTGGGGTCCCCCATCAACTGTGTTAGCATCTCTTTCAGTGTTGGAGGAATGATTTAGCTCAGGGAAGCTTGTGAGAGGCTGGGTAATTTGAGGACCTATTTATATCAGTCCTAAATTTGAATGAATAAGAAGCTTTTGATTGAGAAATATGTAGGAGTGCAACCAGACACACAATAGTAATTGAAACTAGCACACTATTCTGAGCTAACCAAAACAGAGGCATGGAAATTGGATAGCAGAGGCTTAAGGTTGTATATGATGTGGTGATGCATGTGCTTTCAAGTCATTTCTGACGTATGGCGACCCTAAGGCAAACCTATCATGCCATTTTCTTGGCAAGATTTGTTCAGATGGGGTTTGCTATTGCCTTCCCCTGAGGTTGAGAGTGTGTGACTTGCCCAAGATCACCCAGTGGGGTTCCATGGCTGAGGGATTGTAGAGTGGGGGTAATATTTATCATCATTACCTCTTCAAGAACATGTCTAGCTCCAGATATGAAAATATGTAAGTTCTAAATGTGCTAGCAGGTCCCAGCCAAACCAGATTTGACAGTTTGCCAAAATAATGTTAATACTTTTAAAAAATGCTTCAAGATGACACTTTATAATATACCCAAAAGTGATCCATAGATATAGAAATAAGAGATAAGAGCAAAGTGCTCACATGTCTCTTCATTTTATGAAAGCAGGTACATTTGTATGTATATGTGATTCCTGGTACATACTTTAGAACTGGCTGGATTGTGCACAGTCTGAGACGGCAATAAAGTACCCCTCTCCATAAGGCAAAACCTTAGATATCCATAAAGAAGGGAGGATGGGGAAGATGTCCCCAGTCATTCTTTAAGAGAGTGAGAAACATCCATTGCTACAGTCAAGCAGCTGCAGGTTTGTTTACATGAACAAATGTTCTCTCTTGGTACAGCATATCTGGGGCCATTAGAGCAACCTATATGTGGTCTGCTATTACTGTAATAATCCACTACATAAGACTGTGTACTTGAGATGTCACATAGGAGAGACTGTAAAAGCTCAAATTGTATCCCCACCATTCTTCTCATATCAACCCCAAGGCAGTTTATGGTGCGTACAGGCCCCACATCAGCATCATTTGTTGGAAGAATGAATAGCTCGGGGGTATATCTGTATGTTTTTGCAAGGATGGGTTAAATATTCTATAAGCACATCTTTATTTTAGGTATTTCAAAGCTATTTGTAGGTCTATGACCATAAGACCATAAGACAAAAAACATTATAGATATCACTCAATTAACTGGGAATAGGAAACAGAATCCTGCCCTTCCCAGTTAGGGCCAGGTACAACCAAACTGCTGTAGCCTCATTAATGACTTTATCCATCTGGACCATACTCTGATGTTGCTTGGCCACACATGTTCAAGTTTTCTGCTGTGATAAGTCCACCTTAGGGTTACTACAATTCAGAAATTACTGGAAGACACACAACAACAACATGGGATGAGAATATGATATTTGGAGAAAGCTGGTGATGCTTTCTTTTGTATGAGTGGTTATAATGGATGCAAAACCACCTCTGAGTAATCCTTGCCTAAGAAAACCCTATCAAATTCATGGAGGCACTAGAAGCTGACAGGCAGCTTGAAGGCACAAGACACAATAATTCCAGCAGTGGCTTTTGTCCCACCGGGGTGAAAACATATTTTTCTAAGCATGTGCAGAGTTGTGCAAAGGGCTTAAATTACAGACTGACATGCTTAGGAGGGCAGGAATTAAAAAATAAAATAAAATCAAAGGCCTAACATGCATGCAGGACTAAAATGTAACTCCTAGATTCACCTTTCTTTCTCCTTTGTAGCTGAGTTCTCATGCTCTTGGCGGTGAAAATGATGGCACCATCCCCTCCCCAGCAATTATCCCCCTACTTTGAATGACCTTTGGAACCAGATGGATAGCTCCGCAGTTGTGAGGACGGAAAGCACCCAGAGCATTGTTTTCACTAAGCTTTTCGCTCTCTTGATTTATAAAGAGCAGGGAGCAGTGGTGATGCTCAGGACCAGCTCGTAGATTATCTTCATTCCAGCTGCAGTCAACCAGACAGCAGAGGTAAACGGAGAGCTCTCTGGTACCCTATCTGTCACCTTCCCTCTGGCAGCTGTGGCAGAACACAAAACAGTCTCTTCGTGGAAAAACTTCCTCACTCCATCAAACATGCAAGCAAAAGTCATCTTCTGCAAACAAGCACATGTGTCTCTGGAATGCATCCTTTCCAAGGGACTGCACAGGGAAATGAATAAAGGCCAAGATGCATCTCTCATGATTCAGCTCTCCAGTTAGATTTCTCCCATGAAACCAATTGAATGACCTGAAGAAGGGGGGAAAATGGACATGGTACAATCCAGTTACCATTTAAAATGCTTAAAGCCAGTGGCATCAAGGCCAGATGAAGTACAGTCAGCCCTTCTTATACACAGATTTTTTTATTCATGAATTTAAGCATCCACGGCTTGAAAATATTTTTTAAAAGTATAAATTCCTGATAGCAAACCTTGATTTTCCATTTTATATAAGGGACACCATTTTGCTCTGTCATTGTATTTAATGGGACTCAAGCATCCATGTATTTTGTTATCCACAGGGGATCCTGGAACCAAACCCCAGCGGATAACAAAGTCCCACTGTATGTACTGAAATCCCTGCCTCTGGAATCAGTGTGATTGGAAAGATATTTATTATTAAGCATTATGCATTATTAAACATTATGTGGTATACAGATTGGCCAACCCTGAAATAATTCATTGTCAAGAACCAGGCCTTGTGCTTCTCCAGTAGTATCATCTACCCACTGGACATCAGGCTTTAATAGAAAGTATAAACTTTTGCAGACCAAGAGCTTGGAAAAGTTATTTTTGAACTACAGATCCCCAAATCACCAATCCAGCATAACAATTCTTTCCAAACTCTAGGGATCCACAATGAATGGTTAATTAAGCAGGTATATAACAAAATGGCATCCCTAGTCAAGAGAATCATGGGCCCTTGGTGTTGCTGGTGTTGTTGTTATGTGCCTCCAACTCAATTTTGACTTACAAACATCCTAAGGTGAACCTATCATAGGGTTTTCTTGCCTAGATTCTTCAGAGAGGGTTTGTCATTGCCATTATTTGAGGCTGAGAGCATGTGATTTGCCGAAGGTCACACAATGGGCTTTTGTACTCAAGCAGGGATTCAAACCCTGGTCTCCAGAGATATAGTCCCTTATAGCATGCTAGCTTTCTTAAAACCATACTATAACTAAAGCAATTTATACTACATAGGTTAACGAAAAAGATCAAAGTTGTCACTACCAGTTTGAGGACACAAGAGGTCAGTAGGATTGAAGGCATCTGTAATAATCTGAATATACTATAATATACATGGCTATAGTATATTGTCACCTTTTGCCCTGCATAGTACAGTCCCAAAGCCCAAACTACGGTATGCTTGGCTTCAACCCTGACACAAGTTTATCTCTGACAAAGCTTTTATTGCTAGGTTTATTTATTTATTTAGAAAATGTGTAGCCTTCCATTCAGTATTATAACCCTCCAGGCAGCAAATATGCCCAACAGAGTAGATAAAACAATAAAATCACATTAAAGAATAGAAACTGTGGAGCAGTAAAAGCATATGATCATAGCAGCATTTTTTTTAAGAAAAGAAAATCAACTGTAATTTCAAGAGGCCCAGGAAACTAAAGGAAAAGAGCTTTTCCCTGACAGCAGAATGGTATGAGTGTCAAGTAGTAGGAGATCCTCTCTTTGAAAAAAGTTCCAGAGGAGGGTCTCCACAACCAGGAAAAAGAGGAAAAACATTTGCACTGGTAGCTATCTGTCTGGCCTCAAAAGAACATCTAAGGAAGGACATCCAAAGATGACAGAGAGACATGGCAGATATGTGTAGAACAGAAGAAACTAAGGTCCAAGACAGACAAGCTGAAAAGGGAATGGCAGTGGCAATACTAGGGTTCCAGACCGCGCAGCAATGTATGTATGCAATGGCGGTGGCCTGATAGTGGTGTCCCGTGCACACAGGCGCTGCCATCTTGACATAAGGGACATGCAGTGTCCGCACATCACTGCATGTCTGTTATGTCATGAGTGCATCAATGGTGCACTCGTGGTGTAACCTGGGTACCGCTAAAAGAACCCGGACAAACCAGGTTCTTTTCATTCCATAGGGACGTCACACGGTCTGCCAGCTGTGGCGTCCCTCCGGAGTTAAAACAGGTGCCTGCAGACTGCCATTTTTGGGTAGTCTGTACTGCGCCTAAGCCAGGAGAGAGAGGCACATCATGGATTGTGTCACCTCTGAACTCTCAGTTAAGTTTATTTTAAAATTAAGCATACACAACTACTGCCTCATTCAAGTTTATCTTTCTGCCACCTTGCTGGTCTTGCTTGCTTTCTTCCAAGTCTTAGACACCATCCTCCCAGCAAGTAATCCATCTTTGCTGTTGACTTACAGCCACCATGGTCATCCTTTCGAGACATCCTTGTACAGGGGAAATCATTGGAGGTGCATAATATAGCACTTTTCTTGGTCATGTCTAAAACAATGAGATGGGTAGAAGGAAACTCTACCTGTGGATTTAAGCACTGGGAATCAATCTGCCTGTCCTTACTTTATAGTGGGTAGAGTATTGTTTTGAAAGTTGAAGCTACTCTTTGGCATTCGACCACATACCGTTTTGAGGAGAAATGAACCATACTACCCTGCGAGTCACATATATTGATGGCCTTTACTGGTTCCCAGCCCTGGTTAGCACTCAGCAGGCATTCCTGTTGTACAGTATTATCTGCTCTGAAGTATTTAAGTGAAATGTGACCTTTTACCCAAGTACTGTGAATATTCATGTCTCTTTTCTCACCTTCTGAATTATGCTAATGCCTTTTCTAAAATGATTTTTAACGACATGCAGACAATTTGGCTAATGTAGCTCCATGTAGTTAATACCCCAGCCTCTGGATCCAATTTCTTTTGCTCTTTTGAGCCTGTTTTCCATAACCTCGGTAAATATGTTTAATAATCAATTGCTGTATTATTAACACACAGTAATGGCCCCTACTAAATCCAAGTTCAATCTTTATTTGAGACACTTACTGTAAATATTGATGGTTGCACAGAATTATGGCAGGGCCTTCAGCAGTCTGTTCCACTGGGCTCTTAATTCCATTTTTTAAATACCACATATTGATTTTCAGCAACTAGACTGCCTCCAGGTGTCAGTAGTTTCTTATTCTCCTTTGAACCTGACAAGATGTTGGAAAGTAATGGACAATGTTGGTTGGCTGGTAGATTTCCAGCTTGCTTGTCAATAATGCGTTTTTCCAAAGAGAGACTCTTTCAGATACATTCAGCTATATCTATGCTTCACAAGACGTTCCAAGAGCACAATCTTCTTTCCTTTTTCATTTGTATATAAATGTATATATTTTGTTCTGTTCCTGCATGCCTATCTAGATAGGTTATCTCAGAGGACCATCTTACAGGGTAACAGAGACATGAGCTATATTCTATCTACAGAAATCTAACAGAATCCTATCCAGTGCCAAGGTACAGGAGAGCCATCTGACATAGGTTGACACCTAAACCCTTTAGATCATCTTCAACTGAAGTCTTAACTCATAGGATTGGCTTCCTCAAGGGATAGCTCATAATGGTGATCACATATAATGAATAACGGTTATATTTTCTTTCTGATAACCAACATGAATTATAACTGCCACACTTCTAAAAGGAATTGGGTCATGAGAAGAGAGGACATGCCTTAGAAGAAGGGAGCAGGAATTATGATGGCAGAAGAAAGGGGAAACAAGTTGAGGCAAAGGTTGAAGTGGGCTTAAGTTGATTCAGAAGGAAGAATAGACCAGTCAGGAGATATTATGAAGCTTGCATACAAGCATCAGGAACAAATAAAGAGGCCCTGCTGGCCACAGCTGAGAGAATATTAGTTGGCCAAGGAAACAGTAAGCCCTCACACTGGAAGCAATTGTTGTTCTACATTGTGCAAATAAATATATGCTGATGTTACCTTTGAAGCAGATGACATACTTAGTAAATGGAAGGATGGGTCATGTTGCATCATATAATGTTTTTAATACACAGACTGTGACTTCAGGCAGAGCAAGGTGCTGATTCTATATCCCGGAAATAACTTTAATACACACACACACACACACACACACACGTCGAAGAGCTCTTTCTGGAAAACTCAAAAGCTTGCACACTTCTGTGGAACTGTAATTGATTCTAAATAAAGGCACTGCCTGCTGGTGCATATATATGTACTTTCATTTGAAGACAACAAAGCTTTTGTGTGATTTGAGTGACATTGAAAGGGCAACTGCCCAGATTGTGAGGCTGGTTAAATGATATAAGGGATAAATAACACACACTAAATGGTTATTGAGAATGATCCCAGTGAAGGACCTCCTGTTGATCTTCATAAATGATGCCCTGAGCCATCTTTAGTTGCTCAAGCTTGATCACGACATTTTGAAAGAAAATGTTAGCTGAAAGTCATGTGTGTTTGGAACATGCTTTCAGCATGGAAGCAGAGATTCCCTGCACTGTGCTAGACTTTATTCTTCAAGGGTAAGTGGGCATGTGTAGAACATATCCAATTTGCCTGATATCTTTCTCAAAGTCTAACAAGGACAAGGATGCAAGAGAGCAGCCAAGCTGTAACAATGACATTTTTTTTACCTTGTTATTTTTCCTTTGCTCACAAACAGCTTCCAGTGCAAGTAGTACCACAGGAGAGATTTTTTTTTTACTTGCACTGGAAGCTGTTTGTGAGCAAAGGAAAAAAAAATAACAAGGTAGGAACAAGTGTTTGGGTAAATTGGAATCATTTCATCCGTTTAATAATAAAACAGGATCTCCATCCAGGCTGAGCAGGGAATTGAACCATGGTCTCCAGGGTTGTAGACCTATGCCCAAACCACGACACCATGCTGGCTCTCAGTTCTCAATCTTTAGTCCCCATGATTTGGACTTCAGCTCCCAGAATTCCTGACTATGGCCCTGAGAACTGAAGTTCAAAATATCTGGAGCCACTGATTTAGATATATGCACTGTTATTTGTCCCCAGATGCAGTCTGTCTCAACTTTCTTTCTTTCTTTCTTGGATGCAAAGTTTGACTTTTTTCCACTTTCTATTGCTAAACATGAATAAACAAGGGTTTCTCTCTCCCCCCCCCCCCCCCCCGTATAATTTGGCAAGGGTTTCTTTTTCCAGACTCAGAGACAATCTGTACATTTCCATGACTGATTTTTGCACAAAATGTAAAACTGCCATAATTGTTTCTTTGTTGAACAGACTAATTAAAAATACAATTATTAGATGTGGTGTTTGTGACTTTCTGAGCTATCAGTCTGTCTCTTTTTGGCTTGTGATATGTGCATGCTTATCTTCACAAATGAAACAGACACCAGAGACTTCTTTGCACAAATTGCACAAAGCAGTGTGTGTGTGTGTGTGTGTGTATGGTCTGTGTGTCTGCTTGCTCTGGAAATGGAAGTAGCACCTCTCTCAGGGCTTGGAGAATCCTTTCATGCTGTCTTGCAGTGTTGAGACGGTTACTGTTGGTCATAAATGAGACATTCGAGAAATCTCTCCCCTTTCTTTCTTTCTTTCTTTCTTTCTTTCTTTCTTTCTTTCTTGCTGACCTTGATCTTTCTTTATTGAAGCTCATACCCAGTTGGTCTCAGGTGGTGACTCCTGAGATTTAGGCCTTCTTTGCATGAGAAAGGGGCAGCCCAGATTATCCTGGCCCCACAGCTCCTCTATTTCCCCCTCAATGTTATCTGGCCCTCTGTTTCTGTGGCACGGCACATGTCTACATTAGTGTGCCACAAGGCCACCCAATGCATCTGCTGCTACTGCAGGGTGTGGTCACTTCTGGGGTTAGAATGAGGTTCCCATTGATGGCCACATGTTGGCAACATCATTCTCACCTCAGAATGAGTAACGCATGGTGGTAGCAGATGCATCCGGTGACCCTGTGGGACACCTATGCAAAAAACTGTCACACTGCAGAAATTGACTGCTCTGAAAATTCCTAGAAGTTCTGGAGCAATGGTTTAAGTTTTTAAATTGTATTTTAACCTTGTTTTGCCCCAGTTCTCATGCAGGACATGATGGATGCTCTCTGGACTGCCTGCACAAGAATCAGGGTTTGGGCAGTGCATTGTCCAAACAGGATGTCAGAACAGTGTGTCTATGTATTGGGGGGGGGTCCTTTTGTCCTGTGCAGATAAGGCCATAGTCTGAACTTTAGAGACTAAAACCCAGAACAGATTCACCACCCCAGTCACCCACCTGCTCACCCAGTAACCTTAATATTGAAATTGAGTACTTTCTCCTTTAGGTAAAGGAAAAAAGACGCAATCAGAAAAAGAGTCAAGTTTGACACCCTAATATTTTATTCAAGCCCCTTTGCATTCATATGAGCATGTGTCAATTGTCAACTGTAACAGCTGTATCATAAAATAAATGTGCAGCAGGGGACACCCCACTGCCTTCAGGTTCCAGGATGTCCCCTGTGGGTGTTGCTATGAATGCATGTCAGCCTCTGAAACAAGTGTGGATCGCTTTTATGACCATCACCATGTTCTCTGTATCCATTTTTTGTGTGTGAAGGAATATTAAAAAATAAAAAGATAAAGTTCTTTTCCCCCTCTTTTCCCCCAACCGTCATTAATCTGAGGATGCAGCTGCTTACTAAAAAGACACCAGCCTAATTTCTTTGCCTAATTGCTGGTAAGAAAGCAGTGAGGCAGAGGGGCCATTTGCTGAGTCTCAAGAGAAGGATGGTTGCCACTTCCTATTTTCCTGCTGTCCTGCAACTTCTCCAGCAGAGATCTGATTGGAAATGACATTCACTTATCTCCCTCAGGTGCTGGATGATACAACCCCGGTTTCTAGCCAGGATTGGCTAATCTCCCAATGTCACCCAGGTGACATGGTCACTTCTCCATAGCTACCAGCCCCTTGACTTTTTTTTTTTTTGCAAAGATTGGGATTTGATTTTGCATGCTAATTTGCTTCACTTTCTTCACAAACACACAAACACCACTCTTCCAGGTAAACCAGATCATTGTCTGTTCAAGCATTCACCAACAGAGTGGGTTTCTGAGCAAAGTTATTTAGCATGGATCACATTGCCTTAAAGTTCTCTGGCTTAGGCTCCGTGCTTTGTCAAGATCAAAGGGGCTTTGCCTACCTTACAGTGACTGCACTTTGGTTTAAGCTTGCCAACAATTACGTATCACTGTGTAAGAGAGAAATATTTAGGTCCACATTTAGGGGGAAGGAGAGGATATTCATGGTTTGTAGCAAAAAAGCAATTTCTGGGCTCTCTCCAGTTAAAAAGCCCACAGGCTGCTTGAGCTGTAATTTTGGTTTCTATTTGGCATATGCCCTAACTGGTCAGGTTCCAACATTGCTGGCTCTTCTCCAGGTCAGCGTGCCTCCTGGGGTTTGCTTGCATATCACTGGAAATTCAGATTCAAGCCAGTTTGGTCAGGGATTGAGACCCCTTCCTCTGCCTCAGATCCAGACAGTCCTGTAGAAAAGTGAACCTTGTTTGCACATGCTCTCCCCCATTTAAGTTGTTTTATCCTAAACCTAATTTCCCAAACTTCAATTAATTATTTGGTAGCAGAAGGTTTTTTACACCACCAAGGATATCAGAAAGCCCAGGGCTTCATTTCATACCCCCTGACTGCTCCCATTTGGGGAACAGACCCATTTAATATTCTGCCATCCCACTCTTTCAGCAGCTTTTAAAGTGTCCCAGGTCCGATACAGAGCATCCTAAAAGGACGCTCTGCCAATGCCTCCTTTTCTGCTGGTGGGAAGCCACAGCAGATAAACCACACAGTTTCCCACCGGCAGAAAAAGAACCCACAAAAAGTGGGTTCTTTTCTCGGCGCACTTGTGATGCCCGAGTGCGCCAATGCCTAGGTGTCTGTCATGTCAAAATGGCAGCACCCACCTGTACAGAGTGCCACCATTTTGACGTACAGAATACGTACTAGGGTTGCGGGGCGTTTGTAAGTGACGCCCCAAGACAACCCTAGCACATATTCCTTATGTGCTAAAAGGCCCATCTGTACTGGGCCTCAGTTTCTCTCTCCTCCTCTCATGTTCCCCTTTTGTCCTCAGCTTGCCTTATTTGGTGCAAACAAAGTACAGCAGTAATTTGAACTCTATTAGTTCAGCAAGGAGGGAAGGAGAAGCAATAAGGAATCTTGCCCTTCACTATAGGTTTAGTTAAAAGTAAACTGTTGTACGCTTTTATCCCATGGTGTTTTGATTTGGCTTACCTCTGTCCAGTTTAAACCTTAACTTGGGCGGCATCATGATATTATCAGACTTTTTGCCACCCTAATACAGTTTGGGTCCATCCCCGCTTCCAAGAGCACTCTACCAGTCATTTTCTCAAGCCAGAAAACACCAGGATCTGATGGACCCGGGATGTATTCAGATGGCAAATTAGATGGCAAAAACTGTCTCATCAGGATGCCACCCAAATTAAGATTTAATCTGGATAGAGGTAAACCAAATTAAAACACCATGGGATAAACTCCATTGCCTCTCCTACCTTGTCTGTTCTTCCCCATTAATCATCATCATCATCATCATCATCATCATCATCATCATCATCATCATCAT
>NC_056527.1:138850376-138854677 GCF_019175285.1 Sceloporus undulatus
TTATTAGGATCAAAAGATTCAGTAAAAGACTCAAGCATAAAATAAAAACAACATCCAAAAGGAATAAACAGTATTTTCCATCTTCTTCATTTTCATCTGTGAAAGTCCAGATTCCAGACAGATTCTCTCATCTTATATATGTAATAGCATAGGTTGCTACAACATAAAAAAATAGGTTGCTACAACATTAAACAAAAAGAAAAAGAAGAAGAAGAAGAAGAAGAAGAATGGGGAGGGGGGAGGTAATCCTAGTTTAGGGTTTGTGTAATCTGATACATGAAAGGGATTCTCCCAGCAGGATTTCTTTCTTTCTTTCTTTCTTTCTTTCTTTCTTTCTTTCTTTCTTTTTTCTGATGCACCAATCTGAAATCTTTCAACTACTCTATATGCCCAGTTTCCAAAACCTGAGTATTTAAAAAAAATGTATAGCAAAGTTCTGCACTGTTTTTATCTTCTGCTTCTGATGTGCATTTTTAATTTTTAGGCTGCATTCACACTATGAAATAACCCAGTGTGGCATTTACACTCCCCCCAACTGCATTCAGTGCAGTTTGTGACCCCTGCCGGTGAAAACACCCACTTAACCCAGTGCATTTGACACTGTGTCCCTTACTCAGTCTTTTATTTGGTGTCACAACAATCTGGATCTTTGATAGTGTGATCGCACTACCGGATCAATCCAGGTTGCGAAAGATCATTTCTGGGAAATGGAGGCACCTCCATTTTGGAATGATCAAGCACCAATCTGAACGTCGAGCAATGATTACATGCTTTAGAGAGATTCGATTACAGTTAACTAATGGAAACAGCATCTGGGTAGCAACCTGGTTTTGTATCACAGAGTAGATCCGGATCTCATTGGGACAAAAAGGTGAGTGTGAATGTGCCCTTATTTTGTATCTAAGCAGCCAGCATAGTATAATAGTCTGAATTCTGATTCAGGGAGAGCAGAGTTCAAATTCCTGCTTAGCCAGGGAAACCCACTGGTGACTTCTGGCAAATCACACACTCTCAGATTTAGAGGATGGCAGTGGCCAACCTCATTTGAAGAAATCTTGTGGAGAAAACTCTTTTGCTGGGTCACCATACATTGCAGTCAGCTTAAAGGCTTGAAACAAAAACAATTTTATATTTGGTTTAAGTTGTAAGTCGCATTGAGTCCCAGCTTTGGAGGAAAAAGTAGGATGTTTAAAAAAGAGAGTCATGGTCGCCGTCATCATCATCATTGTGGATATCATCACAATGTCTCTTGATTCTGGAATCAAAATGGCATGGAATTTCTTATTAGTCTGACAGGCACATGCAGAAAGAGGAACTCAGTTTGAAGTAGAGTGTCTTCCCATTGTTGTTCCCTGAAAGGATGTTGTGTTTTTGACAGATGCAGTTTTGGGAGGCAGAAATTCAACCGGTGATGTCTGCTAATACAAGGAGGTATAGTGATAGGGAAAGGTTCACCTGGTGGGATTTCTGCCTCCTGTTGATAGTACAGTAACCCAGCCTTGTAAAAAAGGGAGCATCCAGAGCTCAAAACCTTTCTCATAATAAAGTGTACTGGCTTAACATTTATAGCAGATGGTTTATGCGACTGAATAAGCCTGCTCTGAGAGAGAATCTGAAGTAGAAGAATTTGCCTTTGTTTCATCAAAGGTTAGAACAGCTCCTCATGCAGAGGAGAACATCACTCTGGATATTTCAGAGGGCACAATTAGCCTGAGATGCTTGTGTACTTTTTAAAGGTTTATCAGCCTTTGTGATTTAGTCTCTTAAGTGGAGCAGAAACGAATTTACGGGGAAATGGTTTCTCATTCCAGTTTTTATAATTACACAAGGGACATCCACCACATCCATCCACCACCCAAAGATTAATCTTGTGCAGCATGATTGTCTATGTGTATAGTCAGAAACCAGTACTTGCTGTGTTCAATGGGGGTTGCTCCTAGGTCGATGTATACAAAACTGCAATGTTTGGTAGTTCCAATCAGTACAGACACACTGGATCAATGGGAGGTTACAAAGTTGACACTTATGTTTAGACCTAACAATTGAATTTAGGCTGTAGAGGTATGACAGCTGGCATTTATACAGTATATTGTGTATGCAACTCTTTGCATTTGTTATCTAGCTACAGTCTTTCAGTGATCCTGAAAGATCCCCCTCCCTCCTCCTTCTCCTCTTCCTCGGCTAACTTGTTGTTGTTATAAAAGATTTTTACACCAGTGCTTACCGTGGGATAAGCGCTGGTAAATTGTTGTTGAAATGTTGAGGAACCAAGTGTGTGTGAAAGCCTGGCATGCTTCTTCAATGTCAGGGAATTGTCTGCTCCCCTCTAGCATCACTGAATCTTTCAGGGAGAAGGAGTTTCCTCTGAACGGAAACTTTGCGTTCAGAGGAAATTCCCTCTCCCCAAATGATTCAGTGATGCTAGAGGGGAGCCAACGATTCCCTGATGTTGAGGAAGCATGCCAGGCTTTCATACATGTGTTTCCTCAACATTTCAGCAATGATTTACCAATGCTTAAGCACTGTTATGAAAACCTTCATTGCCATATTGCAGACAAGGGACTAATCCTGACAGATTGCTGGTCACCTAAGGCAGTCAGACAAATGCATAGCAGAAGCAGGAGATATTCACACAAGAGACTTCAAGATTCAAGCTGGTATCTGATACACACATTTGAGAGTCTGTCAAACCACTACATTAAAAAAACAAACTCAACAACACTGAAAAACAGAGAGGTCTCCCAAACCATGGCAGTGAGGACTTTGCATGCCCAGTGGACATGGAACACTGACTAATGGTGTTGTCGATGTGGGAAAGAATAGATCACTGCATTTTTGTTGAAGATTCCACTTGTATGGTGTCATCCCCCTGCCGCCACATTTCAGAATGAATTTGTGCATCCTCCTGAATGGCTCTTTTCTTCACATATTACTTTTCCAGTGAATGTCTTGGGTGAGAAGAATCCCACCTCAAGGCTAGTTCCAGGACCTCAGGCCTTTCCCCCTACCTCCCAGTCTGGCTCACAACAATAACCATGGAACCCTCATTGAGATGAGGTGCCCATTGGCCTGACCAGCTGTCTATGTATATTTATGGAGAATGCTCCTGTGTCCCTGGGAAGTGCTGTTTCTTGTTATTTTGACTGATTATGGGAGAGTGACTTCGCCACCAAGGCAGTAGCTCCTCATTAGCTCCGGCAAAGGGAGGGGAAGAATCATCCGCTCATTAGGGCTCTATCCACCCCTGGAGGTGAATATTCAACAGGAATTGATTCTGGGTAATGAGAACACAGGCCTGGCTGCCACTGCGATTAGCGTTGTTAGAATTTTAAATAGTTAATTATTAGGAAAAGAGCCAAGGAGGGCTGTGTTTGCATGGAGTGTTGGTGGGTATGGAAGGAAGCCCACCAGATGGGCCTGGTTGCTTTGTGTGTATGTTTTAAAGCTTTGTTTGCTTGCAGACTTACTGCTTCACTGAGCTCAGTGGGTATACTTCTATTTCAGAAGGGCTCTAGTTGCCTTTTATTTTATAAAAGCTGTAAACCAGTTTTTAAGAGGGAACAAGCAATAGGACTGTCTGGCATCCTGTTACTCACAAAGAAAGGTGAAATGTCACATTATGATTGCACACGTCTTTTTCTGGTCATTACAGGAGAAAACATCCAGCACCTCCATTTGCAATGAGCTTCTGTCCATGTTCACTGCTGCCAGGGCACATCCCCACACTTGCCATATATTTGCTGGGTGAGAGAGGTGGCTTGGTAGGGACTGAATGAGTTTCTTCAGACAGGGACGTGAAGAATCAATTCCCATAGTGATTCAAAAGCAAGTTGTTGCTGTTGCTCAGCAGGAAACTCACTTTCTTCTGTTAGAAACAGAGTACACTAATCTTTTACAGCTGTTACCAAGAACCTGTGGCCTCCAGTACCACTCCCAGCATCCCCTACTGTTGACTCTTCTGGCTGAGGCTGAGAGGAATCTAGCATCATCTAACAGTGTACAAGTTCCCTAGCAGTGTTCAAAAACTTCTGGCAGATAAATATGAGCCTGAGTTTTACATGTCTCAGGATAGGGCTTTCTCTTAGTCTCACCACTCTTAGTGGTATGTCTGGCAAGAACTCAGGAGAGGGCTTTTTCAGTGGTTGCTCCCAGACTGTGGAATTTACTCTGGTGGGAAGTTTCTATTATCCCCTCTGTTGTAAGCCACCCGTATTCCCAGTGATTGGGTGGCAGATAAATAAATCCTATTATTATTATTATTATTATTATTATTATTATTATTATTATTATTATTATTATTA
>NC_056527.1:138854687-138985053 GCF_019175285.1 Sceloporus undulatus
AAAATGGCAGGCCTTCAGCTGTTAGCAGACTTCGACTTCACGTTGTTAGCAGGCTGTTGTAGAAAGGACTTTTAATGGAGCTACAATGTATTATAATCTTCATTCATGCATTCTAAACCTTTTCAATTTGCTTTAAATCAGTATTTATTGGTTTATTAGTTTGTTTAACTTTTGCGCTACAAATTGTTTTATCTGTATTTTGTTTTTAGGATATGTACCTAAATACCCAAAAGGAACCACATCTTGCCAGATCTTGGAAGCTAAGCACAGTCATCTTCATTTAGTACTTGGATGAGAAGGACCATCAAGGAATACCATTATTATTATTATTATTATTATTATTATTATTATTATTATTATTATCCTTTATTTATGAAGCGCTGTAAATTTACACAGCACTGTACATGGAATCTTTTTAGTTAGACGGTTCCCTGCCCTCAGGCTTACAATCTAAAAAGACATGACACAGAAGGAGAAGGGAGTGGTGGAGGGAAAGGGTAAGAGGTCCAGCAGTTCCTCTCTACCTCCAAGGCCTGGACCAAGGCAGATGGACTGGAGGGAGGGCTTGGCTTCACAATGGAAGGTTAATCTTCATCCAGGGAAAATACATACTCTCAAGTAGGATAATACATATACAATACATAGCAATACAGGAAATGGTTCGATAAACAGGCAATAAAAGAACATCAGATAGTAAGGTGCTGTAGGCTGTATTTCAGAGGCAGGAACTGTCAAAAACCACTTCTGTGTATTCCTTGCCTAAGAAAACCCTATAAAATTCATGGGGTCACCATAGGTAAACAGGTGACTTGCAGGTACATACATCAGCAGAAAGGTGGATAATTTATCACTCAATCCAGTGTGGTAAATGAATGATGCCCAGACTATCCAATAAAGTAACTTCGGAGATCAGAATCTTTGTGGCAACTTTCATGACCTGAATGGAATTGAGTATCCTGAAAGAAGGCAGGGCTGTCTGTCTGTCTGTTGGCTAGAATGTGGAATAACAACATTGCATATTGCATCAATTTGTGGGTTGTTGTTGTGTGTCTTCTGGTCATTTCTGACTTATTGTGATCCTGTGGTGAACCTATCACAGGGTTTTCTTGACAAGATTTCAGATGGAATTTGTAATGGCCTTCTCCTGAGACTGAGAAATTGTGACTTGCTCAACATCACCCAGAGGATTTCCATGGCTGAGTGAGGATCTGAACCCTAGTTTCCCTGGGTCCTAATCCAGCACTTAAACTTCTACACCAGTAATGGTGAACCTTTTAGAGACCAAGTGCCCAAAATCAAAGATGTTCTCACAGCAGGTGTCACCCATTGCCGGGGGCGACTTCTGGGAGGATGGGAAATCTGGAGGGGGCAGGACTTCCACCTTATGGGGGGCAAGACTTCCAGGGGAGGGACAATTGAAGGTCCGGGAAGGCGGGGGGGGGGGAGTGGAGGAACACAGCTGTAGGCCCAGGATGGCGGGAAAGAGAAGGAACAAGCCCATGCCTGTTCTTTCTCTTCCCCCACTCTCCTGAAGGCCCAAGAGAGATGGGGAAGAGAAGGAACAGGTGTGTGCCTGTTCCTCCTCTTCCCAGCCATCTCTGGGCCCTCAAAAATGGCTTTCTGTGTCCTCTCTGGTGTGAATACCATGTGTTTGCCCTACACCAGGGGTAGGCAACCTGCGGCCCGCGGGCCGGATGCGGCCCGGCAAGGCCTTGGGACCGGCCCCAGCCTGGTCCTGCCGCTGATTGCCACCAGGGCCTTTGGGGGGCAATTGTCTATAGAAGCCTCAGAAACATGCATTTATATTAACATTTTTTAAAAAATCAGCAAATTTTTTCATGTTTCCTCCATTTTTTTTAAAAAAAAGTGTCTTCCATTTGAAAATTTTGTCCTCCATTTGTCCTGGTTTATTTATATATTTAATTTTTTTAAAAAAATTATTTAATTATTTATTTTTTGGCTTCGGACCCCCATTTGTCTGAGGGACAGCAACCCGGCCGCCGGCTCAAAAAGGTTGCCTACCCCTGCCCTACACCATGTTGGATTTGCAACAATTGATGAAAGATCCTAATTCCTATTAGTGGACAGCTCTGCTTGGAGACAGTAATGCTCAATAATGTCCATGTCTTGGTTCTAGTGTGGACTTTAAAAAAAAGCTTTCTCAGATGCTGTACCCCATACTCATAGTAGGTTGAACATTTTGGATAACTCCTTTAAAGTTCAGACCAAATGTCTGGGTCAACTCCTACCACGTGACTGATATGGAAGCCACCAGCTGCCATTGGTCAGGGTGGATGTTTTTGCCTCTGGAAAAGGAGGTTGGACAGGAGTTCCTTTTAGAGTTCATCCTCCAAGTTGCATTAAAAATCTATTTGGTTCTGGCAAGCAAAGGGAAGGCAGCAATGTCTCCCTTTGGCAGGCTACTATCTTTCAAAGCTGCTTTGGGAGTATTTATCAGTTTGCTTTTGGGTTTTTTAATTTTTTTTTGGCTGGCCATTTGTTCTTGGCTGCATTACCATCACCATCTTGCTGGGCTTGCTTAATCGTCATATAGGATAAGAGCCAGAGGCAGAGAAGGTGCCCGAAAGGATATGTGATTACAGACAGCACCACACATTTCCTGTTAACAAAAACCATTCCACCTGAACTGTACCCCTTCCATTTGCCTTAAGAAACATCTTCCTACCTCAATGCTACCATCATTCCTTCTACTCCTCTATCCCTGGTGTTCAGTGCCAAATGCCATTGTTTATAAAGACAAAACTGCACCATTCAAACCTTTATTAGGAGGGGGGAAACAATAAGAGGAGAGACCCAGATCAACCCACTGAGGACTAAATGTGCTCAGTAACTAAAGAATGCAGAGTTAAAGGGGGTGATTAGGTTGGAATCAGGACAAGTCACACAGGACAATTATATATGACTATGCTTCCACTTTCACTGCCACAGTTCCACCATATGGAATCCTAGGGTTTGTAGTTTGGTGAGGCACTGGAGGGAGCCAGTATGTGTAGTGGTTTCAGTGTTGGACGACTCTGAAGATCAGGGTTCAATTCCCCACTTGGCCATGAAAACCCACTGGGTAACCTTGGGTGAGTCACATGCTCAGCCTAAGAATATCATATGACAGGATTGCCTTAGGGTCAGCCTTTAGTCAGAAGTGACTTGCAGGCATACAACAGCAACAAAGAGGTACTGGAGTGTTCTAGCTGGGAATTCTAAATGCCCATCCCTAAACTGCAAATCCAAGGATTCTCATGGGACAGAACCATGGCATTTAAAGTGGAATCATACCACTATAACTGTGTAGTGTGAATGGGCCACAGGTGGAAGAAGGAACAGAAAGGAGGACTGTGAAAGATGAAGATGGCCCACTGAAGAGGAAAATTCCATGCTGCAGTATATTGCTGGAGCTCCTAATTGTGAACTTGATTGGAACTGGACAAATGCACGGGAGCAGAACCAGTCTGTGATGATGGCTTTCTCATCCTCCACACATTATGAACAATGGGAGGAACTGTTTCAGCAACTCCCATTCAGAGAAACATGGGATGGTGGCTAATTATAAAGATGAGCAATGTTTCATTCTCTCTGCTTCTTGAACAGCAGCCATTCTAAGGAAACCTTCAGCCAAAATAAAGCTGCTTCGAGTCACAGTGGAGGTATGGTGTTTCAATGATGCATGTGTCCTAAAAGTCCAGAAGCCACACCAAAGCCACACTCCGTTCTGGAGCATGGCTTTGGTGCGACTTCTGGACTCTTAGGACGCATGCATCATTGAAACACCATACCTCCACTGTGACTCGAAGCAGCTTTATTTTGGCTGTCTGTAACAGGCCCTTGTATTGCTGTTATGTGACTTCATGTTGACTTCTACTGATGGGGGACCTCTCATAACATTTTAATGTCAGTGGTTATTAGGGGAGATTTACCACTGCCTTCCTCTGAGGCTGACAGAGTGTGGTTCCTCTGAGGCTGACAGAGTGTGACAGCAGGTTTCCATGGCTGAACACACATTTAGACTCTAGTGTCCTAGAGTCCTAATCCAGCACTCGAACCACTACATCACATTGAACCTACACTACAAAGAACCTTTTACAGGTTGGGAATTACTTATGCATCTGAATTAGTCTGTACTATCCTGAGCAAGAATTTAGAATTGATTGTATTATAGTCAAGAGGCTGCATATGTACAGGAGTGCATGTTTCAGTTCTCCATTATATCAAGATGTCTTTGTATGTAAAACAGTAGGAAAACAAGGAGAAGCAAAGGGTTGAAATTTGTCCCTGCTTTGGAGACAGGTTCAGAAATACTGGGGAAGCATTCAAAACTGATGACCTCTTACTTGCAGTTAGAAAGGATGCAATCTATCCTATCACATTAATACTCTTAACACCTCATTCTGCTGCCTTCATAAACTGGATCTTACTTTACTTGCCAGGAGAGGATACTGGACAATTATGGCACCTTTCTTGGCAAATTTATTTTCTATATACAGAAACATTAGATTCTGTATGGCTTCTAACCAATTATGTTTGGCCAGACTTCTCCTGATGCCTTACAGATGCATCAAGCATCAGCTTCTGCAAGTCCACCATTTTCCACTGTGGCTCAGATGGGAGTTTTCGTTAACATTTCTGGGAAACCTTGGATGGGGAAAGGCTGCCTGGCCTGGTCATTAATTCTAACAATAACTTTTTCCTCCTTTTTTAAAAACATGTTTACATGTCCCAAATTTGTTGTATAGCATAGTGGTTTGAGTGTTGGATTGTGACTCTAGAGACCAGGTTTCGAATCCATGTTTGGCCATGGAAATATACTGGGTGCCCTTGGGCAAGTCACACACTCTCAGCCTCAGCGGAAGGCAAAGGTAAGCCCTCTATGAACAAAACCTGCCGAGTAAACTCTGTGATAGGTTTGCCTTTAGGTCACCATAAGTCAGAAAGAACTTGAAGGGACAAAACAACAACAACAATAATGAGAATAACAACAATGTATTACCTTTTCCTTTTACCTTTTCCCCATGTTTTGCAAATGGTGTGTCTTTCCCTCCTCTGCACCATAAAGATTGGTTATAATGCCCATTTAAGCTGCTTTGAATAGTAACCAGCCACCAAAGGAAATGAATGATGATCTTGTTTATTTAGTGATTGATGAGATATGATATATACCTCATCTTTCTCCCAATATGGGACTCAATGAGGCATCAAGCTTTCTCTGCCATCAAGTGAGGCAATGTACAAATCTTACTGTTTTTCTCTTTTGCTGTTCTGTTTGGATATTACCCAAAAGGGACATACACATGTGCACACTCTCTCACTCACTTGCGCGCACACACAGACTAAATATCAGTAATTATGTTAGCTTCTCCCAAAATATATCTTTTAAAATTTAACTTGCATTCATTCACAGAAGCAATATATTTCTCATTTCATGCATTCCCAGACATAATTATTATATTTGATTACATGAATTTAACATTTATTATTACTGTACATATATAATTAAATGAGACTAGAAATATATTTTGAATGAGTGCAGTTGAACGAAAATTTTGTAGAGATATTCCTGCAAATGCATTGTTAGCAGTAGTGTAGAATACAATGAACACAAGCTGCATTTCAGCAGCAATGGGGTTTGTGTAGAACTTCCCAGAGAATTTAATTCAAGATGAACCAAATATATTGTCTACTCCAAACTCTGGACATGCTGGCTAGGGTTTGCTAGAACTTGTAGTCCAACAAGTAACTTTGCTGAGATGTACTGTATTTTGACTGGCAGTAGATCTCTGGTGTCTTGAGTAGACATCTTTCCCAATATCTCTGACCTGATTCCTTCCCATTGGCAACACCAAGAATTGAGCTTTCGACTTTCTACATACCAGCAATGTGCTCTTGCACTGAACTGTGGGCCCTCTTTCATAGTCATTTAGTCATTCTAGGTTGTATCCCAGATGAAGATCATTCAAGATCTTGGTGCACATACAGTTTAATCCTTAAGTTGTTCAATAAATATTCATCTTAGCAACTGCGGCCTTTTCCCTTTTCTCACAGCCACAATTAATTAACCTTTAGTCTCAAATATCAAACTGCATCTGGATAAGAAAGTGTAAGAGCAGGAGAGAGTAAGTGAGCTCTTGTGTTTTCCATAAAGAAGTCTCCAGGATCTAGAAATGCATCCAGACCAGCACTGTCTTCTTGATGTTCCCTTTAAATTCTGTTTGTTTGCTGCTCCAATGTTAATCACAGTCTTCTCTTAACTGAAAACATAACTGCGACCTGCAACAAAATATTGCTGTACAGTATAGGATTCTTCTATTCAAGATGTCAGCCAGATATTCTCTTTTCCAGGGTTTTCCATTACTCACCTTCCCAACAGTCAGTCATTGGGGAGGTTCAGCTTTGGTTTTCTTTTGACAATGAGTGTAGGAGAGAGAAATAAAGAGAAGGAAGAGAGAGAGATTCAAAGGTAAATATAATCTATTTTAAATAGATACTACTGTAATCTGAATACATAGTTCATTCATTAATGAATTCAGATTATTGATCATTTTATATGCTGTTGTTGTGTTCTTTCAAATCATTTCCAACTTACAGTGACCCTAAGGTGAACCTATCATGGGGTTTTCTTGGCACGATTTGTTCAAAGAAGGATGGCAATGCCATCCTTTGAGGCTGAGAGAGTGTAGTTTTCCTAAGGTCACTCAGTGGGTTTCATAGCTGAGCTGGGAATCAAACCTTGCTGTTCACATTATTGTAGTCCAACACTCAAACCACTACACCACACTGGCTCTCACCAAGTTGTTTTTGTTGGAAGATTGTTGCATTCTCATTCCTCCTTTTTAGATAGGGATTTCCTGCATGCAAAGCCCTCTCTCTCTCATTCAAACTAACCATGTGATTTAGGTCACTCCCCCTTTAGAAAAGTACTAACACACACTCCCAAAGATTTTCCCCTGGACTGTTGGTTTTCCCTCTTCCTCCTCTCTCAACTTTCTTTGGAAAGATGGTGAAATAAAGATTTCTTTTTTACTTGAACTATTCACTAGCTAGATTAGGATGTAGCCTTTATGTACATGCAGATTAAAGCCATTAGTAAACCTTTGTTTAAACTACAAGCTACCTGTGTTGTTTTTGGATTCAGTCTCAGTTCTTAGGGAAGCACAGTTAGACAAGAGCACATTTCTGCTACTCTGCTGATTTAAAGCAAGACCCTAACAGGCTTGGCTTTGATATTTTTGATAATTAAATATTTTTGTTTCCTTGCCAAAGGCTAAAGCTTTAGGAAACTTAAATCACCCTACAGTTTTTCAGGCATGTGCACTGACACAAATAGTGTTTTCTCTCTCTGTGTGTGTGTGTGTGTGTGTGTGTGTGTATAGCAGCACAATATTATAAAATTACTGAAAATTACTGATTTATGCAAAATCAGAAATTAAAATATAATAGATATCATGTAGTACAGTGATTTTTAAAATAATAATAATAACAATAACAATAACAATAACAATAACAATAATAATAATAATAAACAGTTAAATCTGCTTTAAAGCAAAACATGACAACACAAATATTTGTTGTTGTTAACTGTCATCAAATAGAATTTAACGTTTGATGACCCTATGATTAAGGGACCCCCAAGTCATTTGGAGGTCCCTTAGTCATAGAGACCTGCCAAGGTCTTGCAAAGTTAGGGTTGTGGCTTCCTTGATTTGCTCTAGGACCAATTTATTTGTCTGTTGAGTAGTGTACAGTGTCTACCAGACTCTTCTCCAGCACCACATTTCAAATGAGACTATTCTCATCTTGTCCATTTTTATCACTGTCCAACTTTCACAACCATACATAGACATCAGGGGTAAAAAATGGCATGGACAATCACGACTTTGGTATTCAATGGTTTATCTTTCCCCTTGAGGACCTTGTCGAGTTCCTTCCAAGGTCGTTTTCTGATTTCTTGACTGCAGTCTCCACTTTGATTGATGACCGAGTCAAAGTGTCGGAGATTTTTGACTATTTCAATGTCTTCATTGTCAGCTTTTAAACTTATTCAAATCAACTGTGGTCATTATTTTTTTGTTTTCTTGAATGTTCAGCACAATTGAAGTAAGCTTAGGACAAAGAGAAAAAGTGGAAGAAGGAAAAAGAAACTGGGACATTTTAAGAGCAGTTCAAAAAGGGGAACAACAGAGGATTAACCAGGACTCTCTCTGCCCAATTGGGTTGGTTGAAGGGTAGTTATACCTTTCCCCACATAGAAACAGTTGTATCTAAGAGAGAAGGCTAACCAGTTTAAAATTTGGTGAGGTGGAGATGATTGGAGGTGAAGAGGGGAGAACGGAAAACATTACTAGAAAATATTGGAGAATTACCTTTTAACCAGTAGCAAAAAAATAAATAAAAATAAAATCTAATTTCCTTTAAAGGAAAAAAAAAAAACCTTAGTTATAATTGTTTGTTTTTACTTTCCAGAGAAGTCATTACATGCTTTGAAGATGGCCAAAGAACCATAATCTATGCAACACAGAGACTCACATAAACCCCCCTGATGAGTAGCTAGTTTAGCTCTGCTGATGTTTTTCTCTGTTTGTTCTCCAGCTTGTGCCACAGGAGCATCTAAATATCTCTGGGCATGATCTTCCATGTTCCACAGCAATTAGTGTTTTTCTATGGGGACTTTGAATACGCCTGACTCTGTGTCCCACATTTCTGGCTTTTCATCTTCCCTCGCAATGGCTCTTTATCCATCATCTCCCTGTGTCTTGATGCTGTTGGGAGTATGCATGGGAAATCTGATGAGATTGTAGACTTTCTGTATGCATGGAACATAGGACTTATCTGATGGAGACTGCCAGGGCATTCAGTGTCTCTTGTCTTTCACCATCCAGCCTCACACACAAAACTGACAGCAGTGGCTTGTAGTCTCACACAGTAAACAAAGCTGCATGTGGGTGTGATGACAGCTTGCTTTTGTCCGTAATATATTCATACCCCAGAGTGCACTGGGGTTATGCATCTAATTTTGCTGGGCAAGTGACAGCTTCAGGCATTCTGCTAATCCATCCACCTCCCCAGGAAAGATGTAGAAAAATAAGCATTTAAAAAGACTGGGTGAACTAAGAAGACACAGAGACAGAAAACTGTTCTCACTATGAATTTGAAACACGAGATCTTTGCACCAGGTAGCCATTTTCTACAAGCAACTAGTTTTGTAGTTCTGCTATTTCAAAGAAGAAACATTATTAGACCTTTGCCATGTTATCTATTTCGCCCTGTAGACTTTTTGAGGTTGACTTTAATAATAAGTCTTTCTGAGTCTGGGTTGTCAGAGGATGAAACATTTGCTGTAAATTCCAATTGTAACAAAAACAATACATTTGCTCACTTTCTTTGGGAAACAAAAACAAACTTGCCAATACTGAGAGACTGTTTGGATGGATGGATGGATAGATAGATAAGTAGATAGACAGACAGGCAGGCAGACACACTGGAAATTTTTTTAGGAATGAACAGTAGCTAAACATGACACAAGTTTTTTTTTCTTTTTAAATACTATCAGCATCACAAAACTGAAACAAATATGAAAATATAACAAACTGTCCTTTGTTAAAAATGGGATATATATTCCCTATCTCTCTCCATCTACATCTGTACCTATAATGAGATATCTATCTATCTATCTATCTATCTATCTATCTATCTATCTATCTGACATGTATGTATATAAGTTCTATACACACAAAAATTGTGTACACACAATTTTATGTACACAAAATTACAAAGCAGAATAAAAAATAATAATATAAGGGCACACAGTTTCCTGGGATCCTGGAAAAATAATTCAAATGCATTAGATATACGTTGTGTATTCCAGTGTTATTTCCCACTTTCTGAAAACATATGAATTCTGGAATATCTCTGCTATTGACAAGGGTTGAAACTTCAGTATTTAACCAGGTTGCTAGTTCTCATGGTTGGGCAAAACAATGCGCACCTTGCTTCACACTATCCCAAGTACTTCAAATACAGTCACCTGTATTCATGTGATTCTTATTTAGGGCTCCCCCCCTTTTTTTTTTTGCTCACCCATACCTGCATGACCCCAATCATGGTTCTGTTGCAGGAGATCCTATGAAGCTAGGTGTCTTGGACCATTGGAAAGATTCTGTTCCTTTGCCTGCCTTCCAAAAAGAGCAGCAAATCTGTCTGGCAGACAGGTTCATTAACAAATTAATAGAATAATCAGCAGGGCTTTGTGTGCATTTTGCAGATAAAAAACTGGTAACAGCATTCTTTGACTCTTTAATGGGCTGATAAGAGCCAAGTATCTGCACTGTGGCTGGGCTAATCGGGGAGATAAGGGAGGTTAAATCAATCCTGCAACTCACGCTAGGTCCTTCTCAGAGGGAGCTGCTTTGGGAGGGGAGATGGAGACCTGGGAGGGCCACTTTCTCACACCGCGATCAAAGTGAGAGTAAGAGCCAGAGGTGGGAGTAGGAGGAAGAGAGAAAGAACCCGGAAAACTTTTTCTAAGCATAAAACCCAAAAGGAGCTTGGTCTGTCAGCCGCACCAGTCAGGTGCTTAATGTATATGGAGAAATGCTGTCATGGTTACGGAGATCTATCTATGTTATTTGCAGTTTGGTCTGGCAAAGGAGGCCAGGGACAGCCTTGCTATGAAACAATATGAAGCATTGGACAAGCAGCACATACAAGGGGCAGAGAGCTGAATTTGCATGATAAAGATTTGCATGGTTACTCTGAAATGCATCCACTGGCCAGCCCCAGTTGCGAGCACATGGACTATACAGTAGGGCTGAGAGAGGGGCAGATGAGAGGAGTGGGGAAATAATAATAATAATAATAATAATAATAATAATAATAATAATGGTTTATTTATATTTCCCACCTCTCCCTGCAGATCGAGGTGGGGTTACAACAGAGATAAAATTACAATGAGACAATAAAATGTTATCAACCCCCAATCCCTCCCACCGTTAAGACAATAAAACGTCACATTAAAATTTTCAAAAATAACACAATTTAAAATAATCAAAATGGAGAGGACTATTAAGGCAGATGAGAAGACACCTTCATTTGGGGGAAATGTAAACATATCTTGGTTGGGAAGTGATAACTGTCTCCACATATTCAAGCCCTCTTTGGACAGATTTTGCTAGTGTAAGCGCGTAGTGATATATATATAGAGAAAGGTGGGGATGCAGCCCGCCCCATGAAATGGGGATAGGAGATTCTGTCAACCTCACTTTCCCCCAGTTTCTCACTTTTCAGGTCTTAAATTCATTGCATTGCCTTTTGTGTGTGTATTTTTTAAAAGTCTGTCTGAAAATTCTTAGTCATTTCATGTGCAGTTTTCATATACACATACTTGTAAAGAAAAAAGGTTGCCCCCCCCCCCGTTATTGTTAGCTGCCTTCAAGTCAACCTCAGCTTATGATGACCCTATGAATGAGAGAACTCCAAGTCATCCTATCCTCAACTGTCCTGCTCAGGTCTTGCAAACTTAGAGCTGTAGCTTCCTCAATTGAGTTAGTCTATCTGGAATGTGGTCTTCTTTTCCTACTGCCCTCCACCTGAAATACACCTTTTTTGTGTGTGCATTTCTGTAATGTATTTTATGCCATTTTAAACTGTTGAATTGTATTATAAAATGTGAAGAAGTCTGAATATCAATATTCCAGTTTGGTTTGAGTATTGGCTTAAGAATTGATAAATCAACTTTTCTCCATCCCCATTTTGACATTATTAAAATATTTGTATTTTTCTGTTCTGCCACTTCACTTTTCTTGGCATTAGTTTCCTAGAGGGTGAAGCAAAGAAAATAGCCTGGAAATATATAGATTCATATGAACTCTGCTTCTCTTATGAATTCTACATGACACAGAGTTATCTGGGACTCAAATTCTCACAAATTAAAGCATTCACTTTTGCCTTATTGTTTCACTTTCAGAGCTAGGGGATGAGGAACCAGGGGATAGAATTAATATGCCAGAGGACTCTGTGTATATTTTTTCTCTCCCTTAGGAGCTATTTAATTGATACAATATTTACTTTATTAAAGGAAGGACACTGTCAGCGGGCTTTTCAAATGATGTGTGAAAGTGACTCTAATGAGATGTTCAGGGGAAGCCTGCCTCCGACTCTCCAGATTTTCTTTAAAAGCAGAATCAGCAACCTTGATCCTCCTTCTCCAGCAAATGTGTTTGTTTTTCTTGGTATTGGCTTCCTGGGGATTGATGCAAAGAAGATGGAGAGTGCTTGGAAAGATATAGATAGAAACTTCACACTGGGAGTGTGAAATAGAGCCCTAGTTCTCATAGGAAGCGTATATGTGATGTGCATAGTTGGACAGTCCCAATTAATCCTATGTTGTCTCATTCTTTCAGCTGCTTTAAAAATGTCCCAGTTTCTCTTTCCTCCTCCCTCTTTCCCTCTTCACCCTCAATTTACTTCACTTGGTGCAAACTGAGTTCAAAATGCAAAAAGTAGTTTGCTCTCAATTCAGCAGAAGGGAGAGGAGCAGTGAAAGTAGAGTCTTGCCTTTCTCAGTAGGTTCAGGCAAAAGCCAACTGCTGCAAGCTCTCCTAAGTTGTGTGCTCTTCCATATTAATAATTTTTGCCATCTTCACTGCACTCCAGTGTTGCTTGGCTACACGTGTCCTGGTTTCGATCTGTGAAACATTGCAAGATGTGAAAATGAGGATTCTGGGTTGTTATAGCAAGTAAGACCTTCAACAGCTTCAGGGAATCCTGATTCAGTGGCATCACTAAGGGGGTGCTGGGAGTGTGGACTGCATCTGGTGACACTCCAGAAGAGAAATGATACTCATTTGGGCCCCTTCCCCCTTCTTTGTAGGAGGGTTGAGTGAGTGGTCTTCCTGGCTGCTCCATAGTAGGGTTTTCTCCCTGGGGAAGAAGCCCTTTGACAGACCAGCAGGCTCAGTTGCCCTGGGTGGGCAGCCAGACAACAGGGAAGCACAGCATCTGGGAAGGGAAGGCAGTAGGACGGGGGTAACCGGATAACCAGTGGGGTGGGGGGGGCAGCCTAGGAAGGGGGCAAGTGTCTGTGGTGACAGGTGAGCAAGTTAGCAGGAGGCAGTGGCAGCCCTTCCCTGCCCTCCGCATTGTCACCAAAGTTAGTGATGCCCCTGCTGACAGTCAGCATTACCTGCTTGCTCCCCTACGCATATTCATTCTGGGAATGCTTGTGCTCTTCTTGCATTTGGAGTAGTAGAGGAAATTGCAGGAAGCATGCTTAGAGGTCAAGTGCTGTTAAAAGTAGAGTAAGTGGGTAGCTAGGAGAGCATCCAAAGTTGTGTTCACAAAGTCCTGGAAAGGGTGGCTGCACAGGTGTCTGTAACCAGCTCTGGAACTAGTAGCTGCTACAGGCACCTGGAATCTTCCCTTGGCTGGCCTTTACTGTTGACAAAACCCTCTACCCTGCCCGTTGGCTTTTCCTCCCGGAAAAAGTTACAGTGTCAAGTGCCCAGATCTCATTTTCCTTCCTTTCCAGGAAGACTCAATCAGGTTAGGGGAAAACTGCCAGTGCAGCTACCAATCAGCAATGCCAAGAGGTTTTCTGGAAAGTGTTGTCATCAGGGAGTATTCAAGAAGGATATAAATCTTCACTTACCTTGTTCTTCCAAGAGAGAACACACAAACTTACAATTTTTCTCTTAATCAGCTGAGACAGTGAAAGATTTCTCGCACCTTTTTAAAAGAAGTATCTGCACTTGGAAAACCATGTTTGGTACATTGTAGAAGCGATTTTTACACAAATTATTATGGCCATTGCCTTGTGGCATGGACTTTTAAAAAGTGTAACCATAGAATCATAGAATCATAGGCCTGTTACAGACTGCCAAAATAATGCTGCTTTGGGTCTCTTTGGAGGTATGCTATTTAAATGATGCATGGGTTCTAAGAGTCCGGAGATCACACCAAAGCCACACTCCGTTCCTAAGCACCAGAGTGCAGCTTTGGTGCAGCTTCCAGATTCTTAGGATGCATGCATCATTTAAATAGCATACCTCCAAAGAGACCCGAAGCAGCTTTATTTTGGCAGTCTGTAACAGGCCATAGAATGGTAGACTCATAGAATCGTAGAATTGGAAGAAACCACAAGGGCCATCCAGTCCAACCCCATTCTGCCATGCAGGAATTGTCAAAGCATCCCTGACAGATGGCCCTCCAGCCTCTGTGTGTACAGTTGTCCCTCTGTATCCACTGATTCTTTGTCCATGAATTCAAGCATCCACAGTTTGAAAATATTTTAAAAACATGCAAATTCCAAAAAGCAAACACTGATTTTGCCATTTTATATGAGGGACACCATTTTACTATGCCATTGTATATAATGATATTGGAGCACCTATGGAGTTTCATATCCATGAAGGGTCATGGAACCAAACACCAGCAGATACCAAATACCCACTGTATGTACATTCAAGTCACATGTCAACATATGGTGACTTCATGAATTTCATTGAGTTTTCTTAGGCAAGGAATACTGAACAAGTGGTTTTTCCAGTTTCTTCTTCTGAAATGTAGCCTACTGAAATGTAGACATCTAATTACTAACCAGAACTGATCCTGTTTACCTTCTAAAATCAGATGGGGTCTGATGTCTTTAGGGTATTTAGGCAAATTAGGCATGCAACCTTTTAAAAACACAATACAATTAAATAGTACAAGTCAAAACACAATTAAAGCAAATTTCTAGTTTGAAAAATTAGTTTACAAACTAGTTTCCTTACTTTTCAACCCCTTCAGTGTTAGTCTAAGATCAGGGAACTCTAAAAATTGCACTTTTAAACCTTTCCATCCCGGATATGAAGAAGGTTGGGAATTCTGGCCTAATCTCTAAATACAACTGATGAGAACGTCATCCTTTGCACTGACCATATCCAACCAATTAGGTCTTTTCCATGTTGGGGATGGCCATGTTTTACATTTCTGTCATACAGAAGTTAAAGAGAGATAGCAAACAGAATTTAGCACTAATATGATTGAATGTACAAAGATTCAAAACCATTTTTCCATATATATATATATTTTAAAGTCTTCTTGCAAAAATTTAACCTGGATGAACCAATCCATCAGTTTCAGTTTCACTGACATTTAAATTGTTTAAACCTTGAGTTATTTCTAAAGGAGTTATTGAACTATTTCTAAAGGAAATGAAACAAAATGTTCACCCATCCCTATATTAGTCTGCAATTTGCACAATCCAGTACACTTATAAAGGACCTCTGGTTCACAACTCCCATCTCTTGTGTGCTTCTTGACTCAATCACTTTTCCATTTTTACAACACACAGCTGAATCATGGAAGACATTCTGGATTTTTGATATAGTTGCTATTCTAAACTGTGCTAATCCTACCAAGATTGCATTTGGACCAGTTATGATCAGCACAAAACCCATGTGCGTTGCAGGTGGCAGGTGCATTGAATCACCACACCTAACATGTGAAAAACAACAGGAACAACTTTTTTGTCTGAAGCAATCTGGACTGCATAGACCTTGACCGGTTGCCCAAGGTCAGTGCCAAAGTTGGGAAGTTAGCCCAGGAACATTATTCCCGTCTCATTTTCTTTCTCTTTTTCTCTCTCCCACCTGTTAATAACTTCTATATTTGATCTCCTTCCTTCTACACCGCTGGTTTCCTAGTTTTATGCTGTCAATCCCAAATAACAGGCAGGACAGGTTCTGTCTTGAAAAAGAGAACAGCACTATTAATAAAACATCACAAACCTTAAACAGAGATTAAAGGAAATTATAGATTCTGGCTCCCTTCAATGCCTCTGAAAAAGGGGAGAAAGAGAGGATATATGCATCTTTGGAGAGAATTCAGAATGGGAGGCAGAGAGGGAAGCTATGGAAATAACCTTTTGGAAGTCCATTTCAGGTGGATAAACACAAATACTGATTAGTAAAGACACTGATTTGAAGAGAAGTCAATGTATCTTTGTTAAATATAGAATATAACCTGGGGAAGGTAGGGATATACAGCCCAATGCCAGATCCTTCTTTTTCCTGTCAAGAGGTATGGGGAATCTCCAAACAACAATGATAATAAGAATTATAGAATCATCTAGCTGGAGTGTGTGCATGCATATGTGGGGTTTGTAGACCCTATTGTCCAAACCTCTGTTCATTGGTGAAGGAAATTCACAGGTAGGACATCTCCAAACAATGACTGTCCAATAGGGTTGCCACGTCAAATAAGGTATATGTGTTGTAGTTGTTATCCACCCTTGAGTCAATCTCGACCCATGGTGACACTGTAGGTGAGACGTCTCCAAGACTTCCTATGCTCCACTGCTCTGCTCAGGTCCTGAAAATTCATACTCATGGCCTCCTTAATAGAGTCTATCCATCTAGCATGTGGTCTTCCTCTCTTTTTGTTTCCCTCTACCTTTCCTAGCACTTAGTTGTGCAGAAAAGGAAATTTCAGCAGATGTGACTTGTCACACAAACTCCATTTGCTGAAACACCATCTTCTACACAACTACTAAAGGTACAAGCGCCCTGGCTTGTATTACACCTAGAAACTGTCTCTTGAAGACCTCTAGTGAGGTAGTTTCCACCTATTCTAAGTCATTGGTTCCAGTCTCAGACTGGCTGTCATATTTCTCTCAATGTTCAATTGAATTTTTCGATCTTGTACCTAAAACCTTTAGTCTTGGTTTTTGGGGGTAATGGAGAATTTGGCTTTGCTGGCTGTATTTATGCCCATCTGCAAAACCCATGAGACAACACTAGCGTGGAGCATTAAAAACTGATAGGTTTCACATCATACCTACTTGTTGTCTAGATACCCTCTTCTTTCTCATGAAAAAAGATCACTTTGTGCATGTGCTCATTAAAAACATTTTAATTTTCTTTACATGAAAGTATCTCTTAAAAAGGAATCTGTTGTACAATAGAGTAATATTTGAGAGTATTATTCTAATCTTCAGCAAGCATCTCTGTTTCTTTCCCCCATAACTTTAATTAATATTTATTAAACCACTTTGCACATCTATAGCACCTCACTTATGACAATAGATAACCTTCAGGTGGATGTTGACGTGCATTTCTTTCATCTTAGAGATACGCTCTGCGTTTGGCTTCCATTGTTGGCTTCATACTACTTTTGCTTAGTCTGTATTCCTGAGTTCCATCACTGCATGAAAGCCCAGAATGAGTCCCATGGGACTATTCTGTTAAAATAAGACAACCTGAAAATGTTATATCACTGGGAAGGAGGAGATACCCTTGTTACTTTTCAAGTGATCAAACAGCAGAAGAAACTCCAAAAAGCTAAGATAATGTATTGAGGAAAAATGCACTTCGTTCATTTCCTTGACAAGTATAATTTAGTTTTAATTATTTATGACACTTCATAGGCTGCTAGTAAATGCACTGTAGTATATTTTGTAAAACTAATGAAGTCTTAGTAATATGAGACCTAAATAAAGACCTCTGGTGAGCTGCAGGAAGAGACGGGATTTATTTTCCTTTTTGATGGTATGCAATAGGAACACTCTGAGTGAATCTTTTATTCTATCTCAGACAGTACCCAAGGATAAGTAGCACAGTTTTTCACATAGGCTGCAGTAACATGTCCTCAGAATCTGAAATGCAAGCCAGGAAGCTACCAGTTTGATTCTTGCCTTGGTCATATGCTGGGTGGATGTAGGCCAGCTGCATATTTTGAAACTCAGTCTTCCTCTTCCTTGCACCCGGCTACATCAGAAATATGAAAACTGTTATGATGATTTGGTCTTTCTTACAAGGTTGTTATGAGTTATCAGGGGAGAAAATAAAAATCCTTTCTGTTGCTTCTGTGGCAGGAATTTTTAAGAAGGCATGGATCTGCTCTGTGAGGGCTTTTGTGTGTGTATGTGCCTTCAGTTTGCCTATCAACTCATGGTGACCCCATTCATTTCACAGGGTTTTCATAGACAAGGAATAACCAGAGGTATTTCTGCCAGTTCCTTCCTCTCAAACATAGCCTACAGCAATTGGCAGTCTCCCATCCAATTAGTAACCAGGGTCCACCTTGCTTAACTTCCAATATTAGATGGGATCTGAAGCCTTTAGAGTATTTAGGTTTTGTATGTGTGCTTGTCTGCGTGCATTTTTCTTCAAGTCGTCTATCAATTTATGGTGACCTTAGCAATTTCACAGGGTTTTCTTAGGCAAGGAATACCCAGGGTTAGTTTTGCCAGTTCCTTTCCCTGAAACATAGCATACATCACCTGATATTTATAGGCAGACTAAATACTGACCAGGGCCAACCCTGCTTAGCTTCCAACATCAGATGGGATCTGGTATCTTTAGAGTAGATTTCTTACACGATCACAAATGTGAAAGCCATAAACAATGAGTATTTATTCACATATTCCTTATTTTTCTGCTAGATGCAGTCTAGCTGGTATAGATGCTAGTATCTGTAGTTTCTGAGTCATCTTCAAGGGCATCCCTACACAAAACAATTCAGTAGTATAATCAGGACGTTACCAGAGCATAAACATGATCAAGCCATTTCTGTCCAGGAAAGGATATACTGGCAGGCCACTTGAAGATGGCACCCTGAGTCCACCTGGACCTTCAGTGACAGAGATGAGTCTACCCCATCCTGGGCAAGTTGCTTACATATTCCTGAACTGACAACCACCAATTATTATTATTATTATTAACCTTTATTTATGAAGCGCTGTAAATTTACACAAATCTTTAGGGGATTCATCTTATTGGAATTCACTTTCAGTTTATTGTCCCAGACTGTTGCAGCCTCCAGCTACTGGCCCTGCACCATTACAGCCCCAGCGTCTCTTCAAGGTGAGTGTCATCAGTATACTCACTGTACTCAATCCCCAAAGTATTATCAAGCTTACCAAGTGGCTTAATATAGATATTTTGACAATGGCCAATATCCTGTATGGCACAGTGTTGCATAATACAGTGTGACTCACATATCTGTGAGACATATATCCATGGTTTCACTCACCCACATCTGGGAATCTAAGCGGTTTACAATAGAGGGGATAACAGACAGTTCCCTGCCCACAAATTTCCATTGGGGTTTGCTATTATGCAATATCCCACATGGATATGGGGTCATACAGTAGTTACCCATGTAGAACTGTG
This sequence comes from Sceloporus undulatus, assembly GCF_019175285.1. NCBI lineage: Eukaryota > Metazoa > Chordata > Lepidosauria > Squamata > Phrynosomatidae > Sceloporus > Sceloporus undulatus. The sequence goes on from NC_056527.1 coordinate 138,873,848, forward strand.
CTACATATGGCCATTCACCATTTTCTAAACTGACTGTTAAGGCACTGCAGGGTTCTCCCCAATGACCATTCTCTAGATGGTGGAAAGTAGGGTAGAGAATTGAATACACCTTTGGCTGCATCCCTGTAGTCACACAAATAATGAGCAAATGATCTGGGATTTACTGGTGAGAAAGGGACATATGCAGGCATAAGATGGACTTATGTCTGCATATGTCACTAACAGCTTGTCACCCAGTATATAAAACTGATTAGAGTGATAGGAACCTGGTGGCACCATACAAATTAATAGCCATTGGGCTGAAGAGGAGCCCTTCAGTTCTCCTATCTGGAAGTCCCCCTGGAGATAAAAACTGAATCACTGTATCTCCTATATCCATCCCAGGACCCAGCCCAGTTCAAGAGCCACTGAGAGACTGGGCCTGCTGAGAAGAGCAAGGCTGTACAGCCTCCTTTCTTCCCTCCTCCCTCTGCTAATTCAGTACAAACTACTTTTGCACATTGAACTCCATTGGCAGCAATTGAAGTAAGCTGAAGACAAGGGGAAAGTGGGAGACGGAGAGAGAAACTAGAAAAGCATCTTAAAAAGTGGGATTATGTTGAATGCAACTGTCTCTGCTAAATCTGGTATGGAGATCTTGTTTTTCCACTGCCCCTCTGCGAACTCTCAGTGCAGCTATCACTGCTTCACCACCAAAATAAATAAATAAATCACCCATCCATCCATTCTTGGGAACATTACAGGACAGATTCTGAGATATTCCTCTGAGAAATAGAAAGATTCCCCACAGTATAGTTAAGTTTTAAGGGCAGATTCAATTTCACTGTAAGTCTCAGGATTTCAGTGAAGGATTTACTTGGCAGACAACTTCAGCACCAATGTGATATTCCCGTCTCTTGCCTCCCTAATAGCTGTAAGGGTTCCATTGTGTGTAGCTGCTCAGATCAGTGAGGAGTATCATGCCGAAGCCTAAATTTAAATGTTAGAAATCTTTTGTTCATTACCAGTGGCATTCCTCCCCCCCCTCCCCATATCCCCCTCCCATTTGTCACTCGGAGCTGTGACTCCTTTAATATCAAACAAATAATAAGCTCCCTCTAAAGTGATTTTTCTGACAAGGAGCTCAATATATTAAACTTTATCTATATTTTAATAGCCAATTTCACACCAAACTGCCTTCTTAATAATGTATTTACCACCTGGGGATATTATTCCAACCCATCTGGAAAGAACTGGAAATTAACTGTCCCTAAACTGAGTCAGTGTGCACTTTAGATGCAGCAGAGATAGCGGCAGCTTCTCTCCTTGCGGAGAGGAAATATGGGGAGAGGGGAGGGAGGAAGATGCCCAGCAAGGTGCAATGAGTGAAATGTCAGTCGCAAAAGGCAGTTGCTGGTGGGGAAATGTGATGTACTTTTTTTCTTAGTCATTCAAAACCAAGTCTCAGGCTTGTTCTTTGACCTTCAGTGTGGCAGTGAAGGACCTGGGGACCTTTCGCAGTAAAGAATTATAGCACTATAATTCCACTTTAACTTGTGGCTGAATTCTATGGAATCCTGCAGTGTAGTGAGGAATTAGACATCTCTAGTTGAAAAATTTTAAATATCTCCACCTAAAGTGCAAACTGGATCTACCTTGGGTCAATCCTTGATCAGAATGGAGACTGCAGTCAAGAAATCAGAGGAAGATGTGAACTGGGAAGAGCAACAGTAAAATCTGGACAAAGTCCTAAAGTGCAACAATATACAACTGAACACTAAATATAGGACCATCCAAGTCATAGTATTTCCCATCACCATGCATGGATATGAGAGCTGGACAGTGAAGATAGCAGATAGAAAGAAAATCAACTCATTTGAGATGTGGTGTTGGAGATGAGTGCTAAGGATACTGCAGGCAGCCAAAAAAGACAAACAAATGGGTCCTTGAACAGATCAAGCCTGAACTCTCCCTGGGAGCCAAGATGATTAAATTGAGGGTGTTGTACATCAGACGCATCATGAGAAGGCAGGAGACTATAATGCTAGGAAGGTGGAGGGCAGTAGAAAAAGAGGAAGACTGCATGCCAGGTGAATAGGCTCAATGAAGAGGCTATGCCTCTGAGCCTGCAGCATCTGAGCAGAGCATTTAAAGATAAGGTGTTTTGGAGGTACCTCATTCATGAGGTCACCAACAGTCAAAGTCAACTTGAGGACAGTTAACAACAAAAATAAACTGCAAATCCCCAAATTCCACAGGCTAGAAACATGGCAGTTAAAGTGCATCAGAGGGTTATAATTGTGAAGTGTGAAAGATCCACCCATGAAAGGTGGAGAAGACCTCAGAAGTGTCCTCAGACAAAGGCTCAGTGAGCACAAGGTCACCTAATTGTCTTAGAGCTACCATATGCTGGAAACAAATTGAAGGCATACAACTACTACTACTTTGAAGTTGCCATTTACCTTTGTAAATCACCATATGTAAACTGAATGCAAATCCTTTGCTTTTTTGGTCAGGCAGTCTTCTCTTTTGGCAGTATGTCAGTGGTCACTCTATAAAAGGGCCTTTCACTTTGTCCCTTATGACATTATAGTATCATTTATATCTTATCAGTTATGATTCTCTAATAGGTACAGGGCAGGGGAAAGAATGCCAACCCAGGATGTCTTTTGACATGATTCCATTCCACCATGCAAGGCAGCTGGTGTAAAGGAGGGAGCATGTGAAAAAAGAGTGGTTAAAAGAAAGCGTTATTAAACCTTTAGGTGGATGTGTTTCGCTCTAACACAGAATTGCCTCCTACAGACAATTACATTTTCAAGCAGTGGGGAAACACACTCAAAGCAAATCACCATGTCTCCCTGTTCCTTGACTTCCTGCCTTTGAAGAGCCTTCTCCAAGCTAAATTTGCTGCATCCCCAGGGGAGTCTATACAGTGTTATGTCTTTCTTCCTGTATTAATCTGATAATGCTTTATCTCATCTAAAGTGCACTTTCTAATTTAATCTCTCTTGTCTCAGTCTATTATAATCGGAATCCACCTAAGAAACTAACCCACTCTGTCTCCACTTATACCAGGGAGGTTATTTTATAAAAGGGGGACCTACAACAAAATGTTGCTGTGCATGGTGCTCCTCTTTGTGTTCTTATGAGCCAGACATACTGTCTTCCAGGATACTCCATCCCATTCTTGTTCCCTCTTCAATTCGATTCCCTTACTTTAACAGCAAGAGCAAATCTTCGCTACACACAGCCATGGCAGCTTGATACCATTTTAACTATCAGACCACTTAATGGCAGTTTGATACCACTTAACTGTCCTATGGAATCCTGAGATCTTTAGTTTGGTCATATACCTTGAATCCTCTGGTAGAGAAGTCGCATCCCTAAACTATAGCACTAGAGCTCTCCAGTAAACAGGTCTAACAAAATTACAAAAGGCAGGGTTTTGTAGAATAGAGCCATGACAGTTAGGGGGTATCCAATGGTCATGCTGAGCGGCATAATTTATAATCTAAGGCCTGTTACAGACTGGCAAAATAAAGCTGCTTTGGGTCTCTTTGGAGGTATACTATTTAAATGATGCATGGGTCTTAAGAGTCCGGAGGTCGCGCCAAAGCCACACTCCATTCCTAAGCACTGGGGTGCAGCTTTGGTGCAGCTTCCGGATTCTTCGGATGCATGCATCATTTAAACAGCATACCTCCAAAGAGACCCAAAGCAGCTTTATTTTGGCCTGTCTGTAACAGGCCAAAGTTAGCATTCTGTGGCCACTAAGGAAGTTCAGACATTGTGTGTATTTGTATGTGTAAGTTCTGCGTGTTTCTTTTTTTACTCTCTTAAGCTCCAAATATATATTTTTGGTACTTCTGCAAATCATGGAGTTTCTCAAAGACTGCATTCACACTACAGAGGTAATCTAGGTTGACACCTCTTTAACTGCTAATGCTCAATGCTATGGAATTCTGGGGTGTGTAGTTTTGTGAGACATTTAGCCTTTTCTGTCAGAACATCTGAGGGCCACAACTAACTGCAGTTCCCAGAATCCCATAGCATTGAGCCATAGCAGTTAAGATGGTGTCAACCTGCATTGTTTCTACAGTGTGGATGCAGCCAAGTCTGCTGAATCCCTTGTATATAAAGGGCCCATATTCAGCGGCTGAGTTCACAATATTGATTTACAGGATAAGATGGATTTACATCTTTATTTTAATTTCTGTGTGACACATGCATTTAAAAACTAGGGTTTGCTATCTTACCACATCAAAACCAGCTACTGCCAGCCATGGTGATCTTACTGCTGAACAGTCCAAGCCTAACTCAAAGATGTTCCAGCTAGACTAGAGCCACAAGCTGACAGAAATGCTCTTCTACCAGCTGTACCCTCTTCTCCTAGGTATTTTCAGATATCTGCTAACAGAACAATCTGTCAACAGAAACAATCTGCTAGCTAAATTTTGTAGCAGAGAAGGAACAGAGTGAGGCAGGGTCAGAAGCCAACTTACAGCAGATCCAAACCTCTTTCAACCCATGGATACAAGCTCAATTTCCCAAAGAAAGGTTGGGACCAGGGTACTCCTAAGTAAGTTCCAGCATCACTAACCTGTGTATGGTTGGTCCTTTGGTATCTGCACCAGTTACAATTGTATCATCAGTTCTCAGTCTGATTCTTCTCTGAACCTGCACAATTTGTAAACAATATAATACATAATATTGTTGTTGTGCATCTTCAATTTTTTTTCCAGCTTATGGAAATCCTAAGGCAAACTTATCATGAGGTTTTCTTGGTAAGTTTCTTCAGAGGTTGTTTGCCATTGGCATCCTCTGAGATTGAGAGACTATGGCATGCCCATGGGTTTGCATAAACAATCTGGGATTTGAATCCTGGTCTCCAGAGTCATAGTCCAATGCTCAAACATCTACACCACACTAGCTCTTCATATATAAGGAACTGTGCTTTTTTACCAGAGTATCCAAGAGTATTGGTGAGTATGTGTATTATTGGAAGTTTGACCATCCATTCACATTGCATGGTATCACATGACTGCACATTTTCAGCAGACGAAGGGTGAATAGATGTGAATTTGTGCAGCAAGGCGAAGACAATTAAGCACTGACATGAATGTGTGAAAGTCCATATTTACTTCCATAATACACTTGTGTGTAGACCAGCCCTTAGGGTTGCCATAGGCCAGAAATTACTTGAAGGCATACCATCACTGCACTACAACCCATAGTTCAGTCGGAGAGTGTATGTTTTGCATGCAAAAAGTACTTTTAGTCCCTGGCATCTCTACTTGAGAAGAATCAGGTGAAAGATAATGTGGAAATCTCTCTCTGGGATTCTGGACATCTATCTGAAATAGGCAATATGGACAAGGAGCTCCTAGTGAAACCCCTGATGATGCAATCCTCAGAAGGCAGGAAAACCAAGCATTTCAAGCTGTTGACTTGGATTGGCAACTTGCAAGTTGTGTCTGTGACATCTACCCTTTCTTTCACACCAGCTAACCAGAAGTTTTATAGTGGGAAAGGAGAAAAGCATATTACCTTTTCCCTGTTCTCTGGCGAGAGTCCAGTGTTCCAGAGTCAAGGCTGTGCTGTTTGTCAAGCTTGCCAATACCCCCCTTCAAGTGTAGGAATTTGTCTCCTTTGTGTCGGAAGAAAGGAGAGAGTGATAACTATCTCAACAGAACCTGGGGAGTCAAAGTCCCCAATTAATCAGCTACGCAAGGCGAGTAAGTGTGACAGGTAGGTCAAAGAGGAGAGGTGTAAAAAGGCTGCTTCCGTCTTGCAGTGGGAAGCTATGAATGCTGACAGTTACCTGGGGACCTGGAGATACCAGAATCCCTAACTTAATCAAAGAGATAACAGGAAATACTATAGCTGAGGCAGTGGCAGGAAATACCGAACAATAGGAGCTAGCCCTGGTGGGTCCTGGTGCTGCGGTGGAGATAATAAACTATATAAAAATCTGTCACAGTGTGATAAGTGATGAATTAGAATCAATTATGCCTTTAAAATAATAGACATTCCCCTGATGGTAACCATCCTGAAGTGCAATGGCATCTGATCAGACCTGGCGGTATTGACAGAAGGGTTGCTGGCATCAAAATGGAGGCTGGGCCAGTGAGGGCTACATAGACAGGTTCACAAAGAGCAGGGAGATGGGCTGCTTTGTGAAGAAGAGAAAGCCCAGATGAAAACTGGAGAATGGTCTGTTCTAACAACTTTCATTCCAGTTATCAAAAGCCCAGTACTACATGTATGCTTACACACACACACACACACACACCACTGCCATTATGTAGCCAAAACCATGGAAAAACTGGATTTCAAGTGCCTATATTAATTGGAATGCTAAATGTATTGAGGCAGTTGAGGATGATGGGACAGAATTGCCATCACAAGTTTGGTGCTGCATGGGAAAATCATCATCATCATCATCATCATCATCACCACCACCACCACCACCACCATTTTATATAGTTCTGTCTCTGTGCATGGTGCTTAACAAATACAGTTTGAGTCTCTTTATCTGAACTGCTTGGGACCAAAGTGTTTTGGGTTACCGATTTATTTATTTTTAATTTGGGGATTTGTACAAACATAATGAGACATCTTGGAGATTGGACCCAAATTTAAACATGAAATTCATCTATGTTTCATATATACCTTGTAAACGTAGCCTGAAGGTAATTTTAGACATAATATGTTTAAATAATTTTGTGGCTGGAACAACGTTTGTGTACACTTTGAACCACCAGAAAGCAAAGGTACCACTATTTCAGCCAACCATGTGGACGGTTTTGGAGCATTTTGGATTTAGGAATTTCAGAAAAGGGTTACTCAAACTGTAAAAGACCAACCCCAAAAAAACTTGTTCCATGCCATCAGACTTACAATCTAATTAAGACATGGCACAAAAAGGAAAAGGAGATTGCAATGTGGGACGGAATTAAGTCTACTAGATAGTGCTTCTTCTAGTAGGCAGCATCTGCCCACTAGAAGGTCAGCCCTATTACTAGACAGAGTGGGTGAGCAGCCTGAAGTGACAGATAATGGATGTTTTGGAGAGAGGAGAAATAGCAGCTGCTGGGCTCCTTCATTCTGGTGAAGAACATACCTACGTAACACAGCTTGGATTCTTGGAAAACCAGAGCTTTCAGCCTGTTGCAACTATCAGTATTGGGATGTGATTCAACTGCCAGCCCAGCCAATTTCTGTAGTTGGAGGGGGGCACCATCCTATCCTTTGCCTCAGGCAGCAAGTAATCTTTGTCCAGCCCTATGCAGCTACTGATGATAAAACCAGAGCTTTTGCACGTTATATTTTTGGACTACAGCTCCCAGCATCTTCCAACCGGCATAGCCATTGGCTGGATAATCTTGGACACTATAGTTAAAAGAAGAAACTTTTTTTTCAGGCTCTGGATAAAAGCACTGAGCAACTCTACTGAACATTTTCAAAAGCCTGACAATTGCATGACCCTTTACGATTACGTCTTGGTTGGAAATATGGCAAAAAAAAAAAAAGAACCCACTTATCACACCAGGGGAGTTGTTTGTAAGGAGGCACTTTCCTTAAAATAAAGTTTCAATCTCGTAGCATTTAATCTGAAACAATAAACTATCCAATAATAATCTTTCTTAAGCCACATAGTTAGAAAGGGGTTAGAGAACTGATGCTGCATGTTTTATCTTCTGATTCTCTTTCATTTTCTATAAACCCTTTCTTGATTTCTCACAATACAATAATGCATATAAAGACTACAAAGAGGATCAGGTCTCTCCATTCAAATGTGTGTTAGAATCAATGCAGAGAGGCAAGTAAGAAGTGTTAGTATCCTATTCCAGATTCCTTCATCTCTTGTAGGTTTATCGCACAGCACTTGGAGAATGGGAACAGAATGGAACGGAATGGAACAGAACAGAGGAAAAACATGTGTTATTGCATGGAAGATTGCCACCAATGCTGCCTGGAGTTCGCAATCTGTTCCTCAACCATTTCACAGCAGCTGATTTTGAAGAACAATTCTGAATAGTCCTTCAAAATTGGCTGCTGTGGAACGGTTGGGGAACGTATTGAGGACTCCAGGCAACATCAGCGGCACATGTCTTTCTTTTCTCCATTCCATTCCATTCCCTTCCATTTCATTTTATTCCTGTTCCTAAGAGTGCCATGCAATAAACTTATTGGCTTCCTGAAGAATGAGTGCAAGGAATTGTACTGATAGTCTGAACCCATCCTTATCCATTAAGAACTAACTCATTTCCTGCAAAACTCCCAGCCACTTGGACAATACTTGTCTGATGCTGAGCAGCACAGTTCATGCCTTTAGTTCATTGCAAGCATCTCTAGAAACCCTGCTGGAACTGAAAACCAAGAGAGGCTCGAGGATTGCATCTCTATAGCACTGAGCAAAAGTCCTTAAAAAATTAGGCTCCTTAGTACCAGTGTTTCATTTGAAAATTGGATCAAAATTTTTGATGTCAGAGAGAGAGAGAGAGAGAGAGAGAGAGAAGATTACCACTTCTGGCATTGCATTGGGAAATGGCTTCCCACAATGTAGTCCGCACCCACTAGTTGCTGGTAATAAAAACAGTGGGGAGCTGAGCACTTTCTGAAGCCTAGCCATTAGTTATTCTTTGCATCACTTCACTGTGGGAAATGGAAACTAAAAATAGTCCATCCCAAACTTTCTTCGGTGTGTCTATGCTGGAAAAAGAGAAAGTGAAAATGTCTTAGAGCAGTAAATATCTGGGGGAAATGCTCAGATTCTATGGTAACGGGGCCATATAAATGAATAGATGGAACTAGCACCAATTTTGCTACAGATAATAATGACTCTCCTCTAAAGAGGGCACTCTGTAGCAAATTACCTGCAAGTTCATTAGAGTAATGCATATGAAATTGCAGTGGAGGGAGGGTAGGAGAGGCATGCTTAAATGCCCCTTTGTGCACTTACTTTTTGGTTTACTTGTTGGTTTGCTTCCTTAAACAGCTTCCTTAAGAATCTCTCTTGATTGTGTGCATCAGAAACTGTTGAGAATGCAGAGCTCCTGCTTTCTATCAGGGTTTTATCTGCTCCTGAAGCTTAGAACTGGATGCCTCTGATGTTGTGCAAAGTTCCTTGGTATACAGTGTAATCATGACAACCATATACAGATTATAGCCATCAAATTACAATCTTGCAAAAGTCATTAAAACCTGTTAAACCTTTTAAAATCACAGTTGGCTCTGTAATATATAAAACAATGAATGTTTAGTCAAAAATTACAAAAGCATGTCACAGTCTTACATAATCCATTCAAATTACTATGAATATATTTACCACAAATTCCCAAGCAGCCATTATCCTCGAAATTTAATCTAAGTTTAGCTGCTTTTGCTGCGAATCTGGCAGTATTAAACACGACAGCCTTAGCTATATTAGATAAGCAAACACGTGGTTTTCTCCAGATCATCTTGGTTTTAAGACAAGATTGCACTGTCTTAAAATATAACAGACACCAAAATCCTGAATATATTTAACTGAAAGCAATTGTTACTTTGTGGGGGATCTGGAGCTTGTGTGGAACTCCTTTCTAGAGGCCTGTCTGTGGAATCGTTTCTCCTACTTTTTACCCTTTACATACCAGCCTAAAATTGCAATGGCTCCCAGACGGTTTCTCAGCCTGGGGACTGGTTTAAGAAGAGATGGCAGCTGGGCAAGAGATAGTTTACTGGCTCATAAGTGTGGATAGCAAATTCTGTCAGCTTCACTTTTTTCTTCATTCCCAACATTTGTAAAACCTCAGTTTGTTTCCATTACAAACATAAAGCAATTGTAAATTCTTCACAAATGAATTGGAACAAGAGCCTCCCATTTGCACCAACCCAGTTCAGTGTCTAGACCTGCTCTCAGCATGGAAAGCACCATGCTGAGAATAAAGGTGTTAGAAGAATAGTGCTTCAAGAAAGAAAGAAAGAAAGAAAGTTGCAATCCTATGTCAGTACTTGTGTGTTTAAAAATGTCGGCATCCAGATTCCTCTTTGTAAGAATTAAACACAAAGCACTATGTCTGGAAAGACCCAAACCTCTCAAGCCCCCCCCCCAAAACACATTGAAAGTGTTAAAATCTTAAATTCTTTTCAGCCTCAATATGAAGAAATTTGTGAAAAAAATGTTCTTATTGAAAAATCTTAATTTTCCCCTTATTTGGAGGAAAGTCTTTTGCTTTTTCACCGAAATAATGTTTTGTTCCTAGTTGAAAGTTCCTTCTAATCTTTCTTCTAATCTAATGTGCAATATGAGCCAGCAATTAATCCTTGTTGCCAATCTCTAGCCATCTTGCCATTTAAATCCTATCCTATAATTTTATAAATTGAGCCAAAGAGAGAGTAATTAATTTTAACTAGAAGCCAAACCATCTAGGTATGTCACTGCTCCTTTTCTGGAAGGTCTGTTTATTTCAGCTAGTGTTGTCTATACATTAGTAATTATTAATATTGATATTAATATTAATACCTATCAGTTTGGGATTCAAAACAGTGTGTGTATGTTCGTATATATATATATGTGCCTTCACGTCTATCGACTTATGGTGACTCCATGGATTTCATAAGGTTTTTTTTAAGCAAGAATGGTCCAAAACACACTGGAGAAATAATCCAGTTTGAGAACACTTAAACTACCCTGACTCAGTGCTAGGGAATCCTGGGAATTGTGGTTTATTGTGACCCCAGAGCTCTGTGACAGAGAATGCTAAATGTCTCAACTCTTAGCTTTGCCCAATTTGTAGCCATCCATAAAATGAGTATATCTGAACATTGTCTGCAAGGTATCCATATACATCTTGGGTTCAGGTCTTCCAAGTCTGCTATTTGTAAATTTCAAGCAGTGCTTGAATCGGCCCTTGATCTTCATGAATTCTGGGATCAGAATCTTTTCTATCCAGAGTTTCATCATCTAGCTTTTCAGGGCTCAACCTTGTCAGTATGATAACTGGACACTGATCCTCTCAGGTTGTGGAAATCACTGTAGTATGTCTTAACAAGCCCCCCTCCCATAGAAAGTAAATTACACCTTTCTTCCAATCCAGATATGCAATACTAGCTAGCCATCAATTCCTGTTACCAAGTACATATCATCCAACCATTTAAATCTGATCCTTTAGTCTCACCAGTTATACCAAGAGATAGATTAATACATTTTAAGGAGAGGGGACAAGCCATCAAGCTCTGTCAATGCTGCTTTTCAAGAATATTCCTATATTTCATCCTGTAAAGAGCCTAGAAAGATATATTCTGGCCTCTGGTCCTCACCCCTTCCTCCATTCCCGACATAAAAAAATCCCCTGCATTAGGTATGTATGGGATGAATGCTAATAAAATCCAAGCAGTGGCTCACCAGCCACAGGGGCATCCTGGGAATTCCTTGCCTGAACCTTATTTACATCTCAGCTAACAATAGCTTCTGAGCTCAACTATAAATAATTTCTCGGGAAGAGTTGTCTAATTAAACGTGTCGCGGCAAGGAAAGTACTTTAAGCAAGGCTGGTGTCCTAATGAAGGTAATCACTGGATGGGGACAGCTTAGAAGCGGGACTCGAAGTTTCCCCTTGGCGGCAGAGATATGGAGGGGAAAGTCTACTTGGGGAACATTTCCAATCAATATTTAATTGTGCGACATATTAAAGTCATTAGTGTGGTTTTAACAACCAGAAAGGAGTTTTGTGGGGGAGGGAAAGAAGGGGGCTGTGTGAATCCTCATTTTTAAGCAGACTTTGATGGGAATGTGATAGAAGTAGATGCAGAAGTGCATATATATATTTGATGATCAAACTGCATAACTATGCACATGTTATTAGGCATGAGGAGGTGAAGACCGAGACAAAGTCCTGAGTTTACCAGTATATGTTTCGGTGATTTGCTGTAGACTGACAACAGTTTCTCCATAACAACTGTTAAACAGTAGCATGTTCATACACACAGTTTCTCCACTCCAAATCTGACTGCTGTAATTAAGAAACTGAGGGTAACCAGAAGTGGATTTTTGTGTGGAAAGACTGTGAAGTTTTGGGGTTTCTCATGCTGAGATGAATTCTTGCAAAAAAGATAGTAAAATGTTAGGTGTATTTGTAACTGGTTGACTGTCCAAACCCAAAGGGGGCTCAGCAATGGCTCCTTTTCATCCTAGAGAGAAGTGACCAGTGGGGTGCCACAGGGTTCTGTCCTGGGCCCAGTGCTATTCAACATCTTTATCAATGACTTGGATGAAATAATAGAGGGTGTGCTTATGAAATTTGCAGGTGACACCAAATTAGGAGGAATAGCTAACGTATGGGTACCACCATTCAAAAAGCATATGGACAAGCTGGAGCATGTCCAGAGGATGGTGCCTGGAAACAATGCCCTATGAGGAGTTGCTTAGAGAGCTGGGTATGTTGAGCCTGGAAAAGAGAAGGTTAAGAGGTGACATAATAGTCCTGTTTAAATATTTGAAGGGATAGTCATATTGAGGATGGATCAAGCGTGTTTTCTGCAGCTCCAGAAAATAGGACATGGAGCAATGGATTCAGACTACAAGAGAAGAAATTCCACCTAAATATTGGGAAGAACTTCCTAAGGAATACACTGCCTCAGTGCATGGTGGAATCTCTTTCTTTGGAGTGTTTTAAACAGAAGCTGGATGGAAGTAATTTGATTGTGTTTTCCTGCATGGCGGGGTGTTGGACGGGATGTTCTTTGCGATCTCTTCCAACTCTATAATTCTATGACTCTTGCAATTCATTATGTGGCTCATGTTAATGTTAAACTTGAGGTTTGTGGATGCTAGGTCTCCTGTCATAACAAGAAGAACAACAAACTTCCCAAAAGCAAACATTATTTCATTTGTACTGTCATACATCCTCCTACATATATCCAGACATTGTATACATCATTTCTAAAACAGAACTTTGATTACAAAGTGGTTAGATCTCCCTACCCAATACCATGTTATATATAATTGTGATACTTGTAGTTTAGAAGTTGCAGGAGGGATGGAAGTTCATTTTCTGCTAATCTCACCCCAGGCTCCTATGAATTCCACACAAGTTGCCCATGGGATTTTACCTGCATACATGCACAGATGCACTTGGTCTTTCTCATTGTGCAGGGTTACCGATCAACTGGAAGAGGCTACACACAGAGAAGCTACGTTCACAGTGCATTTTTCAACAAAGTCCAGGAAACGCAATTTTACCTTTCTTTCTTTCTTTCTTTCTTTCTTTCTTTCTTTCTTTCTTTCTTTCTTTCTTTCCCTGCCTTTTTTCCAGCAGGGGATTCAAGTTTTTTAAAATAATGTCTTAAAAGTACAAAAGAATTAAAAAGGAAAAAAAATATTTTAGTACAAAAGTTAAAAGACTGTGAAACTAAGGGCCTGAACAGTCACTTTGGAGGTGTTCTGTTTAAATGATGCATGCGTCCTAAGAGGCCAGAAGCCATGCCAAAGCATGCTCCAGTCCTAAAGACTGGAACGCAGCTTTGGCATAGCTTCTGGCCTCTTAAGATGCATGTGTCATTTAAACAGCATAACTCCAAAGTGACCCAAAGCAGCTTTATGTTAGCCTGTCTGTTCAGGCCCTATGGCCCCATACAGACAGGCCAAAATAAAGCTGCTTCAGGTCACTTTGGAGGTATGCTGTTTCAATGATGCATGTGTATTAAGAGACCAGAAGCCATGCTAAAGCCAAGAGCCAGTCCTAAGAACTAGAGCGCAGCATTGGCGCAGCTTCCGGACTCTTAGGGCGCATGCATAATTGAAACCACATAGCTCCAAAGTGACCCGAAGCAGCTTTATTTTGGCCTGTCTGTATGGGGCCAAGGTTTCTTTTTTTAAAAAAGATAAGTTAAAAACAGCATAGAAGGATGCTTAAAACATAACAAATTAAAAACATGACCACCTCAAAAAAGCTTTTATCTGCTGTGACACACTATAAACCAAAACCTTCCATAAAAATAAAGGTCTTTATGCAGTGGTAGTGTTTTGAGAGTCGGAACATGACCCTGGACAGCAGGATTCGAATCCCCACTCAGCCATGGAAACCCAGAGTGGCCTTTGGCAAGTCACATTTTTTTCATACTCAGAGGGCGCGAAAGGCAAACCCCCTCTGAATAAATCTGACAAAAACAAACAAACAAACAAACAAACCAACAAACAAACAAACCTGTGATAGCTTTGCCTTAGGGTTGCCATAAGGCGGAAACTACTTGAAGGCAAACAACAACAGCAGCTTATTTGACGTAACAACACAGGGTTTTTGTTGCTGTGTGCCTTCAGGTTATTTCTGACTTATGACCACTGTAGGGTGACCCTATCATGGGGGTCTCTAGGCAGAATTTGTTCAGAGAGGATTTGCCCTTTCCTTCCGCTGAGGCTGAGAAAATTACCAAAGGTCACTCCATGAGTTTCTATATCTAAGCAGGGGTGTGAACTGTGGTCTGGTAGTGTCCTAGTCTAATACTGAGACCACTACATCACATTGGATCTGAGCAACACAGGTACTGACCCTAGTTCTAGTTAGTGCATGCCAGTATTCTATCTGCTGAAAGAAAGCAATACTTCACAACCGTAGATTATATGCATTATGCAGAACAGGTGAAGCATGCAATGCTAGCAGACACTCCTATGCAACCATGTTTCTCAGTACCAGTTCAGCCCTGATGCCTGTATGAAAGGGAAAGGAGTGTCTGCATATTCTGGTGCAGTCTCCAGAGGTGGAATAAAAGTAATAGGAACACCTGCGATTAATCTCCTTGGCCACTGGATGTCATTGTTGCTTCAGCCAAGTATATATTTTGCAGGAGGTGGGAGAGGAGACTGCATGTATCCTGTGGATGGAAGGAAAAGAAATGTTCCCTCTGGGAATGAAGGAGTGAATATATATGCATCTATATCTATATCTATATACTTTTATATATACACCCATATACAGGTACTTTGTTTCTAAGATACTGTGAGCTTGAGCTGCTAGCCTGCAAAATGAAGTAGCATACTTGCGGATGTCTGTTGTGATGAATGTTTAATCCAAAAGCTCAGTTTCAAGGGTCTCTAAGGTTGCATCCACACTGATCCAGTCTGACTCCATTTTAACTGCCATGGTTCAATGCTATGGAATTCTGGGAACTGTAGTTTCTTGTGACACCAGAGCAATCTGACAGAGAAGGTGAACTGTCTCACAAAAGTACAGTTCGCAGAATTGCATAGCACTGAGCCATGGCAGTTAAAGTGATGTCAAGATGGATTATTTCTGCAGAGTGAATGCAGCCTTCTATGGGGAAAGAGGAAGAGGAGTCTAGATCTTACCAGCCCTTCTTCATGTAGGAAGAATGGAGTCAGATCTTATGTCTGTTTAGCTCAGTGTGATGTTGCACCCATGTTTTCAAAAACATGGGAATGGGGAGGCCAACCTTCCAGCATTTGTTGATGGGGGTCAGAGACTAACCCCATTTTAACAAGGGTTTCAATCTTTATAATTTCACCATTTTTCTCCTCACTGTGAAGTAGTCATTAAAACCTTCACTTTTTGAATATTATTCACCATTCATGAATTATTCTGTGCAAAAAAAGTGGTGTGTGTTTTTCTGTATGTAGAAAATTGTCACCTATACAGAAAGAAATATTGTCAGCATAGACATGGTATTGTGTGAATATTCTCATTCATTCATTGTCTTCCTTGTTACAGTTTCCTGCTCTTGAGAAACCTATTTTTCAATCATTTAAAAAAAAATACTTTAAAATATTATTTCCATTCCTTTCCATGTTGATTGTGTTTTCAGGTAATGTTTGGGACTGCATCGCGTTAATAACCCATCTCAACAAAACATGTATCCTCGGTGCTTTAATAAGGGCTGCTGAAGAATTAATGCAATCTGACACCACTTTAACTGTTGTGGCTCAACACTGTGGAATCTTGGGATTTGTAGTTTGTTGTGACACCAGAGCTCCTCAACAGAAAAGGCAAAACATCTGACAAAACTACAAATCCCAGAATTCCATTGCATTGTGCCATCATGGACGTAGCCAAGGGGGGGGGTCTTTGGGGTCCGGACCCCCCCTTCCATTAGATAAAATGAATGGTGTGCCCTGCCGCACCCAACTCTCATTATAATGGTGGCACTTAGTCTGGACCCCCCCTTCCCAAAATCCTGGTTACGTCCCTGGTGCCATGGCAGTTAAAGCAGTGTCAAACTGCATTACTTCGGCAATGCAGATGCAGTTAAGCTTCATATTTTATTGGCTACATTTATTTATTATGCTCCTTTCAGTTATGTGAGTTTTGGTTTCATATAATAGGTCTTGTGACAGGAACTGACCAGGCTCTCACCTGCATAGCTTCACTGAGGCACTGTGTTTTTCTGTGCTCAGACTACACAAATACCAGCAACTGGAATTTTTCTGCTCAATTCTGACTTGTATAGTTCATGCCCATTTTATTTTGCTTAGTGTATTGCCATGTTGCTGATCGTGGAATGGTTCAAGCAGTTTTATTAGACACTAAGGCATTAACCTTAATGGTTGGAAATGGTTTCTAAGGCTACAGCATGCATTGCCTGCTCTGCACAACTGAAATTCTCCAGGAGCATTTGAATTCTGTAGCCAGTGTGATGTCTAATACTTTTCATGTGCTCAGCACAATCATGGCACATGTGCAGCCTTCAGAAGCAATGTAACGCTTTGTTCATTTCATTATCACATAGAAGAACTACTAATCTGGACAATTTCTTCCCTGCTGCCCAGGAATACTGAGTGTTTTGTGCAGCTTGGGACTATTATTCATTGTTTGGGATGTGCTCCAAGAAAATGAGCCTGCACAGAATTCCACCTGTTGTCATTGTGCAGAAATGTGTTTTCCATGCATCAAATGATACTTTTTTTGTTTGTTTATGCAGGAAAGAGTTTTGCATAGACAGAAAGCTCTCTTTCCTGTACAGAAAACCCATGAGTACTTCTGTCAGAAGAATTTCCCCAAAAGAAATCTCGAACAGCAAAGGTTCTGACACTTATTTCTTGCTCAACAGAGTTTCCTAAATATTTGGATACCACCATGAATGTGGGTTTTCCCCATCAGTGCTATTGAATATTGAATATTGATGACTATTGATGCATATAGTCTCTATTTTTAGAATATAGCTACCTTCTAATTTAGTGATGCATTGAAGGATTCTTCAAATATCCCAATGAATTTATGCAGACAGTGTGGCAGGACTGTGCTTGCTGCACTCACATTTGTCTCTTGGATGTATTCTTTGTAACTTCTAAAAGAGTCTATGATTTCCTACATTCCAAGTTGCACAAGAAGAGCCTAGGTCACAATGGTATAGTTTGTACAATGGTATAATTTGCATATGTCTCTCAGAAGTTATGGAGGTACTCTACAGTTACATACACTTAGAAAATTAGATCTTTAGATCTTCCTTCTTCTTTCTCCATGCTCTTCGCATCCGGATCTAATTTCTAAGACATTCCAATCAGTCTTCTATCTATCATTCTAACATTCACACGACTTCCATCTCCTTCTCTTGCTGTTTATACAAATGATAACAAATAGTGACTTTCTTTCCTTTATAATCCGATTGTAACTACACCCATTTTCATCAAATATAAAAAAAACAAAAAGTAAACTTATTGAAGTCATCTAGACTTGATCTGTTATTGATATGTCATCACAGATTAAATACTTTCTCTCAGCAGTCTTTTACATTCTACCACGATTTCATCCAGCTCTTAGTATTATGTGAAGAGCCTTAAAATGTATTCCTATGCCACATTCCTTCAGAAGGTTTTGATTTTTACACTCCATCATATTCAGACTAAATCATCGCAAGGACAACATGTTCAGCTGCACTTGCAAGAGAGTCAGAAAGATTTGCAGGGTACCCAGGAGATTAGAAGGAAGGAAGGAAGGAAGAAGGAGAGATGGCTTTGGAGAAAAGAAGAAAAGTGGGAGAACGCATGTGTTGCATTAATCAGGTGTTTACCATCATCATTTTTTTGAACCGTATAGTTCTCCCCCAAAAGAATCCCAAAGCAGCTATTGTCTTACATTAAAATTAAGATATTTCAGAGAAACTATGGGTGGCAGTTTTTAATAATTCCTTAAAATGCACACTATAGGCCAAGCCAATGCAAATGTCTTATATCATCAGCTCACTGGCCTGGAAGCTTTGGGAGACTGGATGGGTATGCCACATAATTTTTGGAAAAGGTAAATTTGTGTGCAGCTTCCCATGCCAGCCTTCATGGTCCTGAGAAGTTTGTCAAACTACAATTTGACTGGCACTCAGCAGAAGTGATGCTGATTGCAGATTCCAATATAACTGTAGGTTGATCAGGACATTTATGGGGAAAAGATGGAGTGATCAGGAATCAAGAATGTGAGGGGAGTGAGATAGGGTAAAGAGCTTGAATTCAATCTCAAGAATGGCTTCAAACCAGTCAAGGAGAAAGAGGCCCCATACAGATAGACCAAAATAAAGCTGCTTTGGATCACTTTGGAAGTCTGCTGTTTAAATGATGTGTGTGTCCTAAGAGGCCGGAAGCCATGCCAAAGCCACAATCCAGTCCTAAGGAGTGAAGCACAGCTTTGGCGTTGCTTCTGGCCTCTTACGATGCATGTGTCATTTAAACAGCATACCTCCAAAGTGACCCAAAGCAGCTTTATTTTGGCCTTTCTATATGGGGCCAGAGTTAGTTAAACTCTGCTACTAGCCGAAAAAAAGTTGTCAACCTTTTAGGAAGCCTAAATGATGGAACTATCTACTGGGAAAATGGTATGGCCTCTTGAAAGCCTGTTAGGGAAAGCTTTGGGGCTGGGACAAAGATGTAGTTACTCTACTTACCATCACTGTCAGTGAATTTGGCTGTCCCTGGCTTACCTTATCATTTCTGATTTCTATCTGTGGTTGTGGACAGGGAAGTCAGATGACAGGAAGAAAATAAATTCATTTCAAATGCAATAGTGAAAAAGCTTTCTATGGATACTACGGATGGCTAAAAAGATAAATGAATGGGTTTTAGAAGTTTATCACACTAGCGAGCAAACGAGAGTTAAACAGGAGTTAAACTACATTTGAATTTAAAGTAGACTTGTAAATTCGGTTAGTTTTTCACACTGAAATGGTGCCAAAGTGCAATAATGTGAAGGTAAAGTGGAGGAAACCAGCAGCTTTTCATATTCAGAACTCAACCAAATTTGAAAAGCTGCTGGTTTCTTCCACTTTAACTGTGGATTAGCTTCGCATTATTGCATGTTAACTGTGATATCATGTGAAAAACTTTGGCCGTTTCTGGGTTTCCATCACATTAAATCACATTTAAATCCCATTTCCCCATGGGATTTCACTAGTGTGATAAACTTCATAGAGTAAATCAAGCCTGGCCACTCAATGGAGGTGAAGATAGAGCTGTCATACATGGCATGAGTCATTGGCAAAAGATGATAATGCTTGGTAATGTATAAGGCAGTAGAGGAAGACCACACTATAGCTGGATTAATTTGACCAAGAAAGCCACAGCTCTGAGCTTGCAAGACCTGAGCAGGGCAGTTGATGACTGACATTCTTGAAAGGCTCTCATTCACTAGGGTTGCCAAAAGGAAAAGTCAATTTTATGGCAAATAAGAAGAACAATAAAGCAGGGTTGTTTGTTTGACCCCGTTTAGGGGAACCCATGGAAGCCAAAGGTCAGCCCTACATAGCTGCCATGCTACCATTCCACAGAGATCCATTTCCATTGCCTTCTTGTCCATTTTCCCAAGATAGACAGACCAAGGACAAACCGATGATAGCATCTGAACTTGTACTTCCTTTTGGACATTGTT
Organism: Sceloporus undulatus; assembly: GCF_019175285.1. Lineage (NCBI taxonomy): Eukaryota > Metazoa > Chordata > Lepidosauria > Squamata > Phrynosomatidae > Sceloporus > Sceloporus undulatus. The sequence continues at coordinate 138,893,674 of NC_056527.1, forward strand.
CCCTACAAATTATGACTGATATAGAGAAAAACTAGCTGCCCTCATTTTGTCTCCTCTGTGAATTCTTAGAGGTTTTCTATCCCTTGAGCCATCAATCCAAAGCCTCTCAGCAATACTACAAAGGGAAGAAAATGGATCTGTGGTTTCATCCCTTTGGAATTATGTAGCCTCCCCTTGCCGTTTTTACCCTTTTCTGCTTGTTAATATCTTGAATTTAGCGATAAGCCTAACAGAATTTCATTTTATAAGATAAATAAGATGTTATTAGCACTTTACTGGCAAAAATGTGCAAGGACATGTGGCTAATCTAAGGTGAAAAACGCCTTATTGAGCAGAATTTAATTAGCAGATTGTGTTCTATTAGTGACTTCCACATTGAGTAGAATGAATACAAATATGAACTTCAGCAAGGGAGAGAGAGAGCAAGAAAGAGCTCTGATAAAACTAATCACTCTCAGTTCCTTTCCAGAACCACTTTTATATCTGATGAAGGAAAGAAAAATATTCATTCCAGCAAAAAGACAAGGATTCTGTATGGCCAGTCAGTTTGACAACCGATCAGTCAATCAATCTGGTCAAATTTCTCACTGTCAGTGGTTCCTGTGTTGCAATCTGTTCCTTGATAGTCACAAGCTGGATAACTAAAATGATGCTTCCTAGTTGATTCTGAGTTGAATGCAGTTAAGCATGAAAGATTACAGTGCCCTTGGCACTGCAGAAACTTTGAGTAGGGATGGACAAATGTGTGAATTCCTTCTCATCAGTTTTCCCCCCTTTGTCATAATGCCATATATCTTTTCAACACTTTTTGTGCACTTTCCCATCATATATACATTTTGCACAAATTTCTAGACTGGAAAATTTAATGGAAGATGTGGGAAAGCACAAAACATGATGGTTGGTTGAGTTTGGATTTGTGTGTCATTTTTAAAGTATTAGGTTATGTGGAGAAGCCTCTGTTCGTCATTGGCTTGGATCAAGTAGAACATCTTTTCTGATAAATCAGGATTATTCCTGCACTTGGAATGTTGTATATGGATTGCTAGACAAGACTGAAAAGAGTTGAACTTAGATTATATCCTGAAGTGGAGTGATAAAGGATGAGAAGATGAGGGACAGCATTCTCAGTGAAACATTCAAGCATAATTCCACCAACCACTTGCACATGTATTGATTTAGTCATTGTGGAGGGTGGTATTCTCTTCCTCTCTCCACAACATCCACCCTTCTGACACATTGCTCTGGAGTAGTTCAGTCATATGCATTTCATTGCTGGTGGAGAAGATCAGAGAAGCATCTGTTCATGTCCCTATAGCCAGACACAGAGCAAAGATATAATCTACTGAGACCTCCAGAGGACATCAGCAGGTCTCAGCAGACGTTCTCAGCCTATAGGGACATCATTAGCTGGTTCCCTGATCTTCTCATGCTCTCGGTCAGAACAGCAACTGAATGGCTGTTGTGGGGGGGATATATTGAAGCATAATAGAGAGCCCTGGAGTGGCAATAGCTGAAATATCTGCATGAAGAGCTATTATACTGTGCTCAGCCATGTGAGATCTTGACCAATATGTTCATTCTGCAGTCGACGGGATGGTTCCAATTTTTACATCTACATTGTAAAAAATAATGCAGTTTAACAGCACTTTAACTTTCATGGCTGTGTTCTACAGAATCCTGGGATTTGTTGCTCCACACTTTGGCAGAGAAGGCTAAATTCCATGTAAACCACAAATCCTAGGATTCCATAGGATGGAGCTACAACACTTTAAGTGGTGTCAGCCTGCATTATTTCTATATATCCATTAGGTGTACCTTTTTGTGGTCAAAATATAGAACAGAGTCCTCATGAAAATGCCATATTTCAGAAATGGGGGACTCTATGAGCCCTTTTTTGCTAACCATGCAGGCCTCTTTAGTCAGAGCCTCCCCCCTCCTTTTCTCCCTGCAACAGGTCCCCTTCATTCTCTTTCCTTTCCTCTGGGAGGAAACTCTCATTCCGTTTCCTCTCCCTTTCTGCTAGCCTCTTGTTCACTGACTGCATTGCTCCTTGTGGCCCTTCCTCCTCTGGGTTTAAGTCATTTCTATTCTCCAAACTTTCAGCTGTAGGGGAATGGATTAGCTCAAAGACTGCTATAAATCTTTTACATCCCTGTGATTCTTTTACAAGTGACAGAGGGCACAGCAATTAGCACCAAAGCCTTTCATCTCCATCCTAGAGTTTTCAGGCTGGTTTGTATTTAACCCAAAGGCTAAGTAGGTTACAGATAGGAACAACCCATGCAGTCTGGATATAGCATTTGGGAATCTCTTAGGGAGTCTGGATTCAAGCTGGCTACAGGATTCTAGGAGTTGTAGTCCAATAAAAGTGTCCCCCCATCTTTGGGGGCACACACTAATGCAGCCATACTCAAGAGCTTCCCAAATTCTGGAGCCAATACTGGAAGAAGGGGTAGCATGGATCCCTCCCACGTGTCTTTAATTTTTGTTGTCTTATCCAGGTAGCCTCAAAGAACCAAGAAGGTACTGTTTTGCAGTAGTAACTCCACCACTAAAAGTAAAGGAACTCCAAGTGTTCTCCCTTCTGTTCCCAGTCTGGTTGCAGAAATGGAGGTGGCAGGAGCAGTGACAGGGAGCCATGCAAATTCTTGAGTTCTTTTCCAACTTCTTTTCCAGACTAAGAGCCCCAACAGTGAAGCAAGCACACCGGGAGTCATTATTCATGCAGATGATCCTTGCAATTCAATATAGCTAATTAGTAAAATGATGAAGGAAATTAGTAGTTGCTTCGGGTTTATTAATATTAATAAAACAACCCGGTAGCTTTATAAAGAAATGAGTGCCTCTGCCCAAGATAGCAAATGTGAGCATATCACCGAGTCTGTTCACACAACCATCTGGGCACGTATCTGTTTCCATTCATTCTTTAAGCAATCCAGGGAAGGAATAGGGGAAGAAAAGGTGGCAGTGGGGGGGGGGGAGAGGGAGAGCACATGTATTAACAGGAGCTGAGTACTTAAAATAACCAATGCTTTAGGCTATAAAATGGATGCCTGCAGGGGACAGAGAGGTTTTATCCTTGGTTAGCTTGCACCACTATATTGAGTGTTTCTAGACTACTCTTGCAAAACTTCAGACTTCATAACCAGAATAACAGAAGTTTGGGTTGCTAATGTAAATCAGGAGCTCTCAAATTCTCCTAGGACCTTTTTCACAAGTGGCTTTAAGAATGTCATTAACTTTGAAATGTGTCAATTGTGAGTGTTGTTGCTTCAAAGCGGTAAATGGAAGTGAGATGTTTTAAAATGGAACACACATTGTTCCTAATCAATGGGATTTTTTCCACTTGGCTTAGGGCCAAATTAGAGGCTACAGGGGGCATGCGGCTGCCACTGTGCCTCCATCACATCTCCCCAGTAAAAGATACTTCTGATACAATGCCACTGAGCTGAGTGTTTTTTCGGCCCTTGATCCAAATCACTGCCTGTCACTCTCAGAGATCGGGCAAATGGGGGCTGTGGTTATGTCACATCACACATTTCTTTTGCAAGACACTGGCAGCAAGATATGAGTCAGTGCCAGACACACAGCCCCCGTAATGTCTAGCTTGGACCTCATCACAGGCTTGGAGAAGTGCAAAACATTGGCTTAGTTTTTGATTGTCGAAATGTTCTAAATAAGCACTGTAGATGCTCCCAGGCTGTGGAACTCCCTTTTAAGGCAGACTTAGTTGGACTCCTCCTCATTGTCCTTCCACCACGAAGCAAAGTTCTGCTTATTCAAATGCACTTTGGCTATTGGTTGGCTGATGAAGAAGGGGCTTCTAATGGCTTGGGTCTATCTTTTTTTTAATAAAAGGAAAGAAAGAAAAGAAATGCTTTTAATGCTCTAATTTGTGTGTGTTTTAAAATTACATTTTCCCTGCATTCATTTCCACCTGTTTTAATCTTTTTTAAAGAATAGATATGTGTGTTCAAGTCACCTGCTAACTTATGGAGACCCTGTGAATTTCACAGGGTTTTCTTAGGCAAGGAACACTCAGATTCAGTGTTACCAGTCCCTTTCTCTGAAATATAGCCTACAGCAGTTGATATTTGTTGACAATCTTCCATGCAAGTACTAACCAGGGCTGACTCTATTTAGCTTCCAAGATCATACAAGATCTGTTGCTTCCATGCATCTAACAATTTTGTGTAAGAGAGAACATGAGCAGGTGTTGCTTGTCATTCTAGCTCTAGCCACTGAAATGCCCATTGCCACACAACTATTAAATTTATAGAAGCCTGTTGTTGTTGTTGTTGTTGTTGTTGTTGAACCTCGCAACCCCAGGTGCAGTTAGTATAGGCTGGGGGAATGTGTGGTCTTCAACAGGTTTTGGAGCTGCTTGGGGACAAAGGCTGACAAGAGCAGCTGCCACACATTCCCCAATAATGGTTTATATACTGAGCTAGATGGATAAACAGGTATGGTATAAGACAGGTTCTTTTGTTTTGTTCACCTGATATCAATAGTCATAGCATGAAATAATGGCCATCCCCAGAGGAATTCATTCTTGCTCCTAGGGGAGTATCATGGATTTTTCCTGTGGATAACAATGGAAGGACATACGTTCTGTGTCACCATCAGCCTGTACTGCTAGTCCACTGAACACCTAACATCTGCACATTTCAATTCGCAGTTGAAACTGTCTCTCAGCTAAAAGCAGAAAGAATAATTTAAGGACCTCTGCTAAAAAATGAATGCTGTGAGCTCTCATTCCATAGCTGAGTGGCAGATCTTTGCAAGCATTTGTTCAAGCAACTCCTCTGCCCAGCCTAGCTATGGAAATAATTTCGATTTGGAGAGAGAAATTGAAAAAAAAAAACCATGCATGTGCGTGCACATACACACATGTACATGTGCAGAGGCAAATGACTCCATTTTAGTAAATCATATTTCTCAAGGGTTTTTCTCTTTGTTGCCAAAGCTACTTAACATGACAAATGGTGACTTTAATAAAACGGTGTGTGAAGAGATGGAGCATACCTGTAAAAGGAATAATGGAGCTCTCCAACCTGACATGTTTTGTGAGATGTTCGCTGAGCAATGAATAGCTGCAGGCTCCATGAAAGAGTCTGCTTGTGTCTCTCATAAATGCCTTAAAATGTTCTGGGTAGATCATGCTGTGAACTGGGTTCTTCTTCCCTTCAAAAATTAATTTTGACTGGGGGGAGAGGTAACGTGGTGCACTATAATACCTGTCTAATAGCATACTCCACCAGTGACTGGTGATACTGGCAACTTTTTGGTGGAGGCATTTTTGAGAGCTGTAATTTCCCCAGGAATTAATTCTAGAAATGAGTGCCATGCATTCTATTGCTAGTCCCAACTAGAACAGATCAATTTAATCACCATTCAACAGTTGATTCAATGGGACAACTGTGGTTAGAACTGACCAATGGGATTCAGGCTGGTTGTCAGATAAAAGTGAGATGTTTGTCAGTCAACTCTTATTGAAATTGTCTATGGACCTCTTCAATCTCAGAACTTGGGAAAGGATTTTGAATTTGAATTGATATTCTCATATACCAGTGGCATATATATGTGTGTGTCCCTGGATTCCAGCCCACCAAATGAATCTGAGGAAGTATATGTTAGGGGCTGTACATACAGCCCCTTTCCTAGCCAGATTGGGGCTGTGGTAACCTCATGCTGCAGCCCCAATCTGGCCTTTCAAGGGAGCAAAAAGAAGCCACAAAAAGCAGTTCCTTTTTGCACCCTCGAAAGGGCACCACAGCCGCATTGCTATGGCTATGTGACTCTCCTTTGGTGCTGCGTCATATGGATGTAGTGCCAGAGGAGCACCATGACATCACACACTATGTGGAATGGCACACGGCATCATGGTGCCCTGGGGGGGTGGAGTGAGGTATGTGTCATGAGGACGCTATGCCCAGACTCTGCCCCCATGCCAGCCTTAATGGCTGGTGTGTACAGAGCCTAAGTCCACGAAAGTACATGCTGCCAGCTTTCACTTAGTCTCAAAGGTGCTACAAGATCTCTCTACATACTGATTCTACAGAGTAACATGGCTATATCTTAGAACTTGGGAAAGTTTCTGTTTTGCTAACAGTAGTGATGACTGATGGTATACCTGACCATAGAGTGGTGAATCCATTCTGGCTTTTAGTCTGAAATGTAAAGGATTGATCCAGGATGCTAAACCCAAGATAGACTCTGTGCCTTGGAGAGGACCTGTAAAATTCATTCTAACACTTAAGTAGATCCACTGCCCTGCTGACCTGCAAGCCACCAGACACCACTGACTAACAGAATTCTGCAGCCAACACAGCTACTAATCATATTGTCTGGAGCATTCTGGGACTTGTGGTCCAAAAACCCAGCTTTTCCATGTTCTGTCAAACTTTGGGCTGAAACACACTGCATGCCACACCCCCAATCTGGCTATTTGCCATCTCAAAAATGGGTGGCAAAGTGTTGCTCCTTTTTGAGCTGGCAAAAGGGTGCCCTTTTCACTGTTGCTGCCCCTTTGGGGTGCTTCTGCCACATGCAGCATCTGAACGCTGTGCTGCAGGAGCACTACAATGCTACCCACTGTCTGGTTGGGTGGGCAGCATGATGATGGCTTGGGGGCAGTGTCAGGGCCTACATAATATATAAATACCGTGCCCCCATGCCACCCCCAATCCAGCGGTTACTGCCGGTCTGTCCCAGCCATTAGTAGGGCAAGTGGGTATATACAGATGGAGTCTTCCTTATCTGATATACTTTGAACCGGAAGTGTTTGGGATTTTGTATTTTTTCAAATTTTTGAATATTTGTATTTACATAATGAGATATCTTGGAGATCAGGCCCAAGACTAAACATGAAACTCATGTGTGTTTCATGTACACCTTATACACATACCCTGAGGGTAATTTTTTTAAAAAAATAACATTGTTCATGAAACAAAGTTTGTGCATAATGAACCATCAGAAAGCAAAGATTTCAGTACATCAGCCACCCATGAAAGCAGTTTTGGATTTTGGAGTATTTTGAAATTCCGAATAAAGGCTACTCAACTTGTAATATGAGCAAGGAATGCAGAACTATATACAGTAGATGTTTGGTTTGTTCACATGAGGGCTAAAATGGGGAGCACACCTAAGGACACAAGAAATAGATGCAGGCTTCTACTTATGTTTCTTTGAATAAGAGCAAAAGGCCCTTCCAAACTGTTTTTTGGAAGCCTGTTGTACTGAGGTGTGTACTCATATTCACATAGAACCTCACTTCAGACTGCCATGCTGAAGGGAGGAAGGTCAGAAACAGGAAGGTCAGAATCAAAACCCTGGAGTCTACAGAGAAATCCGCACTTAGCAACACTTGTAGAAAGTCTTCCAGAGGATTTGGAAGCTGGAGTTTCCACTCCCCAGTTTTAGCTCTCATGTGAGCAAACTGAATGTCTTCTTCTAAAGACCTATGATAACTTTTGATTGGTCAGTTTTGGTATCATCATAGTGGCTTCCACCTCAGTGGAGTGGCAAATCATCTCTGTTTTAGCCTGATTTTTAAAAAGCTATCCAAGGTATTGAACCCATTTTGGGAATAGGATTGAACACATTGGGTAGCCCCGTTAATGTTCAGACAGAGTCCAGAATGGATTTCACTAGTATGAAAGCCAGCAGTCATTATTGGGTATAAAATAATGGAAGATTGGTCTGCTTCCTCTGTCTGGTTAACAGAAAAGTACCCTCTGTTATTGCCTTCTCCATATAAAGCCAGTGGCAGCTGGTAGACCAAACAGGGGAGTACTTCATCCAAAAGCAATGGAGAGGTGGCAGTGCTCCCCTAGCTAGGTCCACAAGCCTCTCATATTTATGCATATAATATGCATATTTCTCCTTTGAGGTTGGCTAAGGCCCCCACAACCTGTCCTGGTTACATGGAACAGACGTAGAATAGCCAAATTACCTCCTCCATTGCTCTGCTCAGCCCCCATCTAGTTCTCTCCTCTTTGCAAGCTCTTTTGCACTTCTCTGATTTGAACCTTATGTTAGAGTTGCGAAATCCTGCATTCAGGCTGTCATCTGGCCTTGTGACATGCTGAAGGGTCCATTCTCCCTTAAGGCAATGCCAGGTTTTCAAAAAAGAATGAAATGTGTCGGTTAACAGATTTGAGCTGCTAATAACACATTTCCATTCCAATGCTACAGGCCATGGGCTAGTTGCCTGCAGGGACTGAGAAGGTATTCTCTGCTTTGTATGCCACCCTGCAATTAGCTGGCTTATGAAACGCTGATTGTGTCTCCTATGTTTCTCATCTCTGCAGAGCACCAGCCTCCTGGTTATGCAGCCTCAGGGCACCATACAAGCCTGGGTTGAACCAAGGTCTGATCAAAGATGGGATATTACATGTTCTCACCCTTTTTGCAACTTATGTAATGGACATTGTTGAAGCTGAAATAGAACAATGATGAAAAGGTTTCCTTTTATGAAATGAGAGACTTCCCCCATGTTACTTGCATGGTTTTTGTAAGAGTCTTGGAACTGTAGTAGGTACGGCCCCAAAGGGTCTGCCTAAATACCCTAAAGGCACCAGATCCTATCTGATCATGGATGCTAAGCAAGGTCATTTCTGGTTAGCACTTGGATGGGAGACTGCCAAGAATACCAGGTGCTGTAGGCTGTATTTCAGAGGAAGGAACTAGCAAGCCCCCTCTGAGTATTCCTTGCCTATGAAAAGCCTATGAAATTCATGGGCTCACCATACGTTGTCAGGTGAAGCTACAGAGAACAGCTTCTCCCATGCCTGTGAAGGTAGTGAGATAGAGATTGTAGAGCTCAGAGTTCAGCTATAATGATCTTGGTCTAATAAACAATGGATTATTTTATCAAGGATGAATCTCCTGAGGACAATATTTATGCTCTCTTTCTTTGCCCCCACCCTACCTTTGAACACCCCACTTTGGCAGTTTTACTATTGTTTAAGAAAGCATTATGACCCTAGAACCAAGGCAACACATTGCTATACTGTATCTGTTATTAGTACTTTCCATTGAATATAAGAGGACTTATTCATTCCCAGAGAAATGTGAATAAGTGCCTTAGTTAATCTGGAAGTAATCAATCTAAGAAAAGAACCATTTCAGTCAAAGGGGCTTACATCTGGTTTGACCATTAAATCTCCATTTACAAACCAGAATGGGAAACTAGGATGTAAAACTGTTTTATACTAACAGTTTTTTTTAGCAGTTAACACACACACACACAAGAACTAAAGAACACAAAAATTAACCAATTTCCTTTGACAATGAAATTGAGGGGTTTGAAAGGTGGAGCCCATTGGGAACTACCGATCTGCCTAGCTGTCTGCAGTTGTCTGTTTAGTTGCATAGACTCTCTTGCTGCCCCTGAATTGTCTCCCGCTCTTTCATTTTCTTTCCATCCATCCTCCCCAAGCAAATTTCAACCAAATAAAGTTCTGAGAAGAACTTTCAGTTTAACATACATTTCATTATTACATTAAGAACCAAGCCTCAGTGCCTTAATACAAAACCATTCGGCTAAAGCTGTCAGTGAACATGTCCCTAATGTATATTTGGAGGCAAGGACAACTTTTCCAATATGGGGGAATTTCTAAGGAAGGAGAAAGGAACATACGAGTTTCTTGAAAGAAGCATTTTGCATTGACTGGAGTTTCCTTCTCTCCTCTGTACAAACTGTATGTAAGAATTCCCATCCCAAAAATGTAGAGGAAAGAAGCCATGTAAAGGTCCCAAAGCAGTTCAAAGCACTGCCATAATTTTTTGTGGGTTTTTTTTGGGCTATGTGGCCATGTTCTAGAAGAGTTTATTCCTGATGTTTCACCAGCATCTGTGGCTGGCATCTTCTGAAGATGCCAGCCACAGATGCTGGCAAAACATCAGGAATAAACTCTTCTAGAACATGGCCATATAGCCCAAAAAAGCCACAAAAAAACTATGGATACCGGCCATGAAAGCCATTGACTTCACACTGCCATAATGATGTTGTGATCTCTTGTCTCTCAACAGAGCAGCTGAAGGTTAATGAATCCTCCCCATCCACCTTTTCTGTTTCTAGAAATAACTGACTCTCTGCCACCCCTGCCATGCACTCTGCTGGGCTGAGGCTGTCTTTTCAGTTGCAGCAAGACCCTCCTGTAGGAGTGAGACAATGCATAACTCTCTGGCTGTCTCCTGGGAGTAACAAAGCAGTGGGATTTCAGAATGTTCATATCCTGTTTACAAGAGCTCATCAGGCTGACTGTGCCATAACCTACTTTCCCCTGTTTAAACTCTCTCTAATGGCAAAGACTCTTTGTGCTGTTATATAGCCTCCTGGTCCCTTTGTAACCTTCTCTGCACCAAACACGGTATCTGGTGAGGAGGAGCTACTCAAAGCAACAGTTAAAAGTTTCTCTCAGCTTTGTATTGTATTCCAGATGGCGTCATTGTGCTGGCGCCAGTTTCTCTGTCCTGCATGTTTTAAAACAGGTAGCACAGATCTTCACATATGGAAGTTTGCTCATTGCCAAGTGAAAGGAAGATTTGTGGTTACGCAGCAGTTGTTGTTGTTGTTGTTTAAGACATCACCACCAGCAACACATCACCATCACCTTAGCAGCTTTGCCCAGGAACAAAGAAAAGAAAATGGCAACCTGAACAACGCTTTAAAAATGTATTTACACCACAGATTTGAAATGGATTACAAGTCATTCTCAGTTTCTAGGCAAAAAGGAAAGCTAGGGAACTGCTGTTCTGTAAAAGAGGTTGTGGTCACTAATAGATCATTTTCATCATCCCACAGAACTACCCAAGACACCATTATGTGTCCTAAGAATCTTGTTAGGGTAGCATGGATGAGGAGGGGAAAGAGGTCAATTAAACTGGTATAAAGGCAATACAAATGATTTGCAGTGGAACTGCAATGATCAGATGCAATATAGCATATGGGACCCTGGTATTTCCATCATCCCTCACCTTTTGCAAAGCTAGCTGGAGTGATGGGAACTGGAGTCCAACAACATTTGGAGAGCCACTGATTCCCTAGTCCTGTAATGGATGGAAAGATCCCTCTTAGGCCCAGCAGCTATATTTACTATACAATGGTATTTACACAACTGTGACATTTTAGGGCACTGCTGCCAGAATTACTCCCTCTTCTGTGGTCCAGTTATGTCAGCCATCTTTATTTCCCCCAAATGCAATGCCCCTAAAAGAAGGACACTAGAATGACAACTTGCCAAGAGCTTTCAAAATCCTGGCTTCTAGGTGGAAGAAAATGCCAGCTCTTTCTTAACTGCACTGGTCTTGAATATTTGCAAGTAATCTTAATTTGGAGTGAATGCCACTCCAAGTCAGAGTCTGCCCAACCTGTTGTTTCTCCCATATGCTGGTTAGGAAACAAAATAAATCATTTTGCCAATGTTTAAAATGTCTATTTTAATTCTCTCTCCTCCCCCTCCTCCTCCCCCTCCTCCTCCTCTAATTCTAATTTTCTCTATCTGCCTTTCTTGATGTCCAGTGTTTTTTGGTTTTTATTACTCCATGTTTCATAGTTTCTTTAATCTGATTTTGAGATTTATGTGGACTCTAATATTCCTTCCCATTGCCTCCTACACAGACCTCTAGCAAGTTCCAGTAATACTTTGCAGTAAATATCATCTGGCCAATTGAACAAGTGAGCACAGTTCTGATTCCCTAGAGCATGGTTTCCCCTACTCTCCACTCCCCTTCCATTATTGTTTTTAATTAGCTCCCATCTGTAATTACTGACCATTTAGTAAACATTCACCAAAAGAATGGGTAACCTAGATTATAAATAAGAGATCCCCTATCCACCTACTGCCTTTGTAGCATGATCCAAGATACCATCTTCTCCAGATGTATTGATATGGTCAGCATTCTGGCATTTTTTTTTCAGTTTTGTAACACCAAGTGCAACTAGAAACCAGCAGGGTGTCATAAAATTAGTATTTCTCTGTGAAATGTTCCTTTATTTGCTAGCTTGGCTGCACCTGGAGTAGAAGGGGAGCAAAGGGAGCGTGTGGAAAAGATTTCCAGAAGGTAGGAGCAGCCACTGGGGAGGCTTTCCCCCATGTCCTCACCAAATGGACCTTTGATGGTGTGGGACTTATAGACTTCCTCTACAGATCTTAAGACTGTGACAGGTCCATGTAGTGTCCTTTAGATAGTCCGGACCCAAACCATATAGGGCTTCATGGGTCATAACCAGTACTTTGACTTGTCTCCAGCACTGAACTGATACTCAGTGGCATTGTTTCAACAAGTTAGTAAACCAGTGAATCCTTTCTGGGTTTTAGTTTGGAATTTAAAATCACTTTCCACAGTGTTAAACTACACCCCCCCCCCCAAATAGATTTGTCACTGAAGATGTTTTCTTTAAGGTTCAGATGCAAATCCAAAGGAGATCCATCACCTCGTTGACATGGGAGCCACCAACTGCTACTGGATGTAGGACCTTTAAGACTACGAAATTCATTATAGCACAAACTTTCTTGTGTGTTATAATCCACTTTCCCAGATGCATGGACTAGCATATTAAGAGGTTCAGATATACACAAGTTCATGCCACAATAAATCCAGTAGTCCTAAAGGTGCCACATGGTCCTTACTTGTTTTGCAGCATCAAAATAATGCAGCTGGCTATGCCTTTGAAAACTGAATCGCTAGGCAAGCAAGACCATGTTTTTCTTGCCACCAGTGGGTTGTTTTAATACTAAAGAGACCAGCTGTTGTAAAAACACATACTCATTCTGAAATTAATTCTTACTAATTCCATTTAATTATGTGGTACTTATTGCTAAGTAAGAATTTGTAGGGTTGGGATGAATGAGTGCAAGAACTCTCTGAAGATTTATTTAGCATCATTTCTGTCTGGCCTTCACTCTTATCTTCTCATTCCCCATACCTCAATTTCTCCCATTTCTCTGTTGTTTCTCTGTATTTGCTTTAGCTTGTAAGTCCTTTTGGACCTGTCATGCCAGTTGTCTATGAGGTACTAGATAAATAGATGGGAAGAGGAGGCGGAGGAAGGTGGAAGATGCAGCAACACTTTACACTAAGGGATATGTACCTACCTCAAGAAAATATTTGTGGAGACATATAGGACCACTATTCTGTTCCCCTCCCTATCTTGTATGTTCTGTCTTTTCCTTGCCTAAACTGATAATTTCAGGAATTATTTCTACCTTTCTGCCCTTCCCACCCCCAAAAATGAAGTTTCTCCCCCATCCCAATCTTGGTTGCTTAAGTGAACATCCCCCTTTCATTTATTTCTCCAGGAATTACAACCCCATCAACTCTAATCATTGTCTTTTCTAGCTGAGAATGATGGGAACTGCAATCCCTTTCTCTTACTAGAAGCACCCAGCTTAAATTGCATTCCTTCTTTCCCCCCTCCCTCTCTGTGTATACACATATACTCTGATAGCTATATAGTAAAATATATTAAAAGCTAAGATAGAGAAAACTACAAATAGGTGTTGGATGCTCTCTGCTCTTGATTTAGTGCAATCATAAAAGAAGATGAAGGTGTTAGAAGAATGTAAGAGTAGTCAGGAAAAGTCCATTTGATAGATCTCTGCGAGGGTCTTAGTTTTTTGAAGAGCTAGTGGAGGAATAACTGGAGGTGAGCATTTCTTTTCTTTCTAAATGAAGCGAGCTTTTAATGTGGAACATGGTGGGCAGCAATAAATCCCACTAAATGCAAGCAGCTTTAGAGAGCTGCTTTCCTTGAAAAGGACACTGAGATGGAGAGAAAATGTACTTTGCTGGCATTTTTCTTCAGCTCCTTCCGTGAGTATTTGTGTCTTTTAATCAAAGCGTTTTCTCCAGCCCAGCTCAGCTCATCCAAGTTGTTCTAAGGAGTGAGATAGAGGTTTATACCCACACGCCTGCATTGATGTTGTCATGATTGTGTTTAGCAAATGTGTTGTTACTTTTCCAGGAGGTGATTTCAAATCACTTTATGGATTATAGTAGTAGTGGTGGTGGTGACGATGATGATGATGATGATGATGATGATGATGATGATGATGATGATGATGATATCTGGGATTTTTAAATGTAAATGTTTTAAAAGGCCAGATTGTTCAGAAGTACCTTTGCTCAGCTTTGGCTAGTACTGGGGGAGGTACTACCTGGGGAAGGTAGATCTGGTCACAGTGGTCCATTATTCATTCATTCATTCATTCATTCATTCATTCATTCATTCCATTTTTATGCCACCTTTCTCCCAGGAAGGGGCCCAAGGCAGCTTGCAAGATCAAAAATCTCAAAAACTTCACAGAAAGAAATTCAAAATAATTAAAATAATCTATTTAAAACAATCTAAAACTAACATAAAAACATGCAAAAGTTAAAAACATAACACACAGCCCATATAAGCCAACCTGTCATGATTTTTTTTAACACTTGCCTGAATAAAAATGTTTTTCCTTACCAGTGAAAGGCCTTGGTTCATGCCAGAGGCCCCATACAGACAGGCCAAAATAAAGCTGCTTCGGGTCACTTTGGAGGTATGCTGTTTAAATGATGCATGCATCCTAAGAGTCCAGAAGCCACGCCGAAGCCATGATCCAGTCCTAAGGACTGGAGCGCAGCTTTGGAGCAGCTTCCAGACTCTTGGTACGCATGCATCATTTAAACAGCATACCTCCAAAGTGACTCGAAGCAGCTTTATTTTGGCCTGTCTGTATGGGGCCTTAGTTTCTTCCTGGTTAGACTATTATAATATGTTCTACATGGGACTGACCTTGAAAAGTGTTTAAAAGATGCAGCTGGTGCAAAATGCAGCAGCTGTGCATTTTAGATAACTGCATAACACCAGTCTTTCAAGAACTGCCATGAGGGTTCTCTGTGTCCCCATCCTGCTCCTGTCTAAGTTCAATGGGACACCTTGAGATCATCTTTCTTATCTAATTAACTCTCCAGCTATTGATTTGAACCTTCCCTCTTTAGCAGCGGCGCAAGGGTTGACAGATCAACCAGACATTGCTGGGATTCCCTGGCAGAAAGGCTCCTCTCCCTTTGCCAATCCCAGGGAGAGCTAGGCCAAGCCAAGGCATGAGGAAAAAGAGAATGAGATAGAGTAATTTTAAAGAAAGGGGTTTTATTCAAGTAAGGAGTCTTCATAGGAACAAGCTATCTCTTTACATGAAGAACCATCTTGCTCTTTCAGACATCAGATAGACAGGATCATTTCACCCAGTGGGTTTCCATGATTAAATGGGGATCTGAAGCCATGTCTCAAGAGACCTAGTCCAACACTCAGACCATTGCACCATGCTGGCTCTGGATGACAGTGGTACACATGACAAAGTTCACTGGAAGCCACAGCAACAAAAGGCTCAGATTTCTTGACTGGGCATACATGGTTTTGTTTTATTATTTGTTGCTGTGATTTATATCCTGCTTTCCTTTAAGTACCTCCAAGGGGGTGAGAAGGAATACCAGTGAGCCATAGCAATATGTGTAAGTGACCATTGAAAAAAATAATAATAACACCAGTATTATTTTCCAGTTCCAAAGCCCACAACAACATGGTAGCCCTTTGACCTGCCTACATTCCCCTTGTTCCCTTTCCTCTCTTATAACCTCCCTGTTGCCATTATCCAGATCCACAGTGTTAAGACTCCTTTTGCTTAATATTTTACAGATGTGAAGAAACAAAGCAGAGTGAAGGGTTTTTCCTTCTAATGCTGGCAGCTGGTGGCATCCACTTCACTGTCCCAGGGAATCTCCAATGGATTTTAGCCTGAACTTTCATGACGATGTCCAAGGTGCGGAGGCCTATCTCCAAACTGTTCCTTTCAAGTTCAGACTTCAAACCAGAGGAGTTTTGTTTCCCCTTGGATGTTGGAGTCCCCAGGTGCAACTGGCCTCTGGCCAGTATAAAAGCCCCATGTATGTATAGGCTGACAAATTTGGAAAGGGAGAACTTTTTGGACTTTTAAAAAGCAAGTAATTTCCAAAAGTTACAAATGTCTTCACAGATTTGGTGAAAACAATGTGAGATTTCTTTAAAAATGAATTTGGAAGACGGTAAAATGGACATTAGGTTTAAATCCCTGCATAATCAACCATGTTTGTGATGCTGGATTAAGATTTCTTTTTTTCTTGGAAAGCTCCTCTTTAATGAATGCTGCATAAAACTATGGTCAGAATCTGGGGGCCCTTTCACAATGCATGGTTATAGTACTTTGAATCTATTTTAACTGCCATGGCTACATCCTATGCCATCCTGGGGTCTGTAATTTGGGGAGGCATTATAGATCTCTGGAAGAGGATTTTAATTGCCTCTTCTTTAAACTGCAAATCCCAGGATCCCATAGGATGTTGCCATGGTAGTTAAAGTGAAAACATGACACTGTAATTGTGATCAGGAAATGATCCCTATTGGTCTGATACACATAAAAAACCCCAGGTTGTATGACCATTTGTCTTGTGTGGGGACTATTGACAAGGGGGTTGCAATGTGTCGTCAAAGTGGATGGCACCGAGGGAGAAAAAGACACAAAGATCCTGGAAGCTATGACATAGTTTGCACAATTTCCTGAAATATTAATACAAATACTAATAATAATAATAATTGCCATCACCAGAAAACTTGAAAATTTCAAATGCATCCCTTCCATTTTCAAAAGATCAGCTAGTTAGGCAAAACTGGAAAGAAATCCAGCTGTATTATTGGTGGGGAGAGGCATGCCAAGAAAGAAAGCCACTCTGCACATGTTAAAGGTTGGTTCTCTTTCTTCAAAGATCCTAGCTCTCATTCTGCACACTGAAAACACATTCCAGGGCTGAACCCTTACTAAAATTAAGCTTGATTGAGCATAGGACTGTGATTCTTGGCTGAAATCTAGCAGAAGCATGGCATGCTTTCTTGACCCTGTGCAATCTATATCATTCCCTGTAGTGTAAGACTTTCATTACTCTAATTATAGTCCTGGCTGGCATTTGGGAACATATTATTAATTGGTCACCAGAGTCTCCAGCTGCCAGTGTCCAGTATCTGTTGAAGCCCCCTTTTAATAGCAGTGAAGCTCCTCACATTGGAAAACTGGAGGAGACCAAGAATAGCTATTGGCACAAGCAAAGAGGAAGAAAGTTCAACA
The DNA here is from genome assembly GCF_019175285.1 of Sceloporus undulatus. NCBI lineage: Eukaryota > Metazoa > Chordata > Lepidosauria > Squamata > Phrynosomatidae > Sceloporus > Sceloporus undulatus. Next base: position 138,910,815 of record NC_056527.1, read on the forward strand.
AACAACATGGGTGAGAGTGTTGGCACTGGAATTAATTTGCACATGCTCATACAAACGCGCGCACACACACACACACACACACAATTAGCAACTGGAAATATGTGAGAATGGGGGTCGGGATGAAATAAGGAGATTGCAGATGGAAAGGGGGCTGAGAGACAAAATGGATGGTGAGGGGGAAATGAAGAAGGAGGAAAAGAGAGACACACAGAGAGAACTGTAAATAAGCCAAGGAGTTAAATGATTTCAATCTCTTTTCACAAAGTTGCTATCAGTCTGTCTATCAATCAGGCATCAAAATAGTTTCTGAAGAGATAGCCATGTTAGTTGGTTTCAGTCTAAAATAGAAAATGAATGGGGGAGGATAGAATCCAGCACCACCTTTGGAACTGACTGATTTATTTTAGCATGAGTTTTCCCAGAGATCAATTCATTTCTTCAGATGGACTCAGATCCAGCCAAACCGAAGAAGTGAATAGACAGAGGTGTAGCCATGAGGGCATTGCAATTTCAAGCACTGCAGTGACTTTAAGATTCAGATGAACATTTAGACTTCCAAAGAAAGGGGGCAGGCAAATGTACCAAGGGAGTGTAAACACAGCAAATCTAAGAGTTCTGTGGCTGCTGCTACACTGCAGAATTAATGCAGTTTGACACCACTTAAACTGTCATGGTTCCATTCTATAGGATCTTGGGATTTGTAGTTTGTTGTGGCACCAGAGCTCTCTGACAGAGAAAGCTAAATAGCTCACAAAACTACAGATCCCAGCATTCCATAGCATTGAACCATGGCAGTTAAAGTGATGCCCATCTGCATTAATTCTGTAGTGTAGATATTCTTCCTGTCTGCTTTTGTCACCATCCAGTTTTCACAACAGTACATGGAAATCAGAAATACTATGGTCTGAATCATTCTGACTTTGGCATTTAATGATATGTCTTTGCACTTGAGGGTCTTATCTAGTTCCTTCATGGCTGCCTTTCCAAGTGATAGTCATTTTCTCATTTCTCTACTGGAATGTCCATTTTGATTAATAACCTTAGGAACTCCATAGTTTGGAAATGACCTGAAGGAACAGACCTAGAATTTATATCAGATGTTGTTTCTGTTGTAGTTCAGTTGGTCTGGAGGGATCTCAATGCAGCCAAAGGCTGCTCCCCTTCTTGGCCATGTGGAGACTGAGACAAAGGACGGTATAATGTCACCACCATTGGCAGCAATAAAGTGGATTTTGAATTTTGTTATATTTTGCTTCCTGGCCAACATAGCTACCCCTGAATATCTTTCCAAGAGTGAGCAGGAAACTGTGGGCAGGAGAGTTATTAGAGCATCAACGTCTAGCAAGAGAACTTTACATTTTGCCAAGATAATGTGGATTCAGCTGATGAAATCAGTAATAATGGGAACAGCAGTGAGGTGCAGGTTAAAAAGAGATGCAAGGATAATTTCTTTGCTGGGACCAAAGGGAGGTTGATTAGTACAGAAAGTACCTTAATGAAGACAGAGAAGACATAGTTGAATCCCAAGTGGAATAGATTGTCAAATCAAGGGTTGCTTCCAAATCTTTCACTCTTCTCTTTCTCTGGGCATCTGGATGTTATCTGTCATTCATCTTGTCAGTTTGGTGGGGATGCAAATCTTGACTTACTTAATTCACTCATGAAGTTGTTTTAAAACTTTCCTCTCAGCTGGAGGAGATTGCAAGTTTTTGTGAATCCCTGATGATTTTTCACATTTCAGGACTTTTTTGGAAGATGTTTTAATTGCCCCCCCCAAAAAAACAACAACAACAACACAAACAACACTATCTTGGCAAAAATAAATAAATAAAGTTATCCTTTTGTGGAAAAATATGTTTTGTGTGCAATGAATCTGAATCTTCCCACAAAAAAATAATGTGTCGTGCCAAAGCATTTTGGGAGAAAGATTCCTACAAACATGGCAATAATTTATTCTTTTAAACACATCCAGACATGCAAAACACACACACAAACACACCTATAAATATATCTTTAATCTTACATCAATTGATTTTTTTTTCCATTTGGGGTTTCACAGTCTCTTTCTTATTGAGGACAAGGGGGGGGGGACGTACAAATATTATTTACCTCCCTACTATATGGATATGTGCATCTTCTTCCCCCAAGTATTTGCAGCTTTGAATATTCTTGTCCCTGACGTCTGGCTCATCATCTCTGTACGAAGCCTAACATGTACTCAGGCAGCCTTTGTTTGTGTGTAAATCTCACTTTTATGCATCACACACTGGTTTTCCAGCAGTCTTTCTGAAACAGGCTCTATGTGTCAACAGCTTCTTATCTCGAGGGGTAAACACCGATTTACCCAGCAGACCAGAAAATTCCTAAAACAGCCACTAAAGCCTGCCTGCTTGTGTGTGTGTGTGTGCACGCAATGGTGTGTGTGTGTGTTGTTTTCTTTGCATCACTCTGGGTTGCAGACTGTTTGGTTAGCACAGTACTCTCTAGATCCTCCCAGACCTAGTAAATAACACTCATCCCTTGAAAACAAAATAGTTTCTATTTTGATGCCCATTCGATTCCCTTTTCTCTCTTTTCCTCCCTCCAAAGAACACTGAACCACAAAAGCTGCAAAGGCTGATGCTTCTGCTGCCAGTGTCACATCTGTGGCCCACCTTAGCTCATTATATGTTTCATTAGCTGAAGACCATTGGGCTGGCTACTACCTCCCCTTTTGTAGCCAAAGTGAAAGCCAAACCTTGGTAAGAAGCTGGGGAGAGCAAGGCCAATGCAAACACTGGACAAAGTAAATCAACTGCGTCAAAGTAACAGATGCAAGGAACATATCCTCACTGATGAAAACCAGGACATCATGTGGCCAAGCAAAATCAGAGTGTGGTCAAGATGACAAAATATATTAACATGGGGGAACACACTGACCTAGGAGAGGCTATAGCCGTTTTGCTTCCCCCTGAACCTATTGGGAAGAGCAAGATTCCTCTCCTCATCTTCCTTCTACGTTATTTTTGTACTTTTAACTTATTTGCAGCTATTCAAGAAATCTGGGGACAAAGAAGCCATCTGTCGGGGGTGCTTTGATTGTGAGTTCCTGCATGGCATGGGGGTTAGACTGGGTGGTTCTTGTGGTCTCTTCTAACTCTATGATTATAGTCTTCTCAGTCCTACAGCATGATTCCATTCAGGTTTACTCAGAAGTAAGCTTGACTGGGATGTATTCTCAGGTGCATCTGTACAGGATTGAAGCCATGAGGTGCAATCCTAGGCTTGTTTACTCAGAAATCCTACCAAATTCACTCCTTCCTCTTAATTAATGTGCAACGGATTGCAGCATCGGTCTATCACTCCAGCTACTGCACTAGACTGTCTGGTCTTGTGTGTCCGCTTCCCTCCCACCAACCAGCTCTGATTAAACAGTCTGTGAGAAAGTTCATGTTCCTCATCTGGGAGCATTTGCATTAAGATTGCAGGATAGGAATTACTGGCCCCTTCGCTCCCTCTGTACACTTCAGGGTCATAAAAGCATGGATCATCATCTTGTATTTACTTTCCCAAAGAGCATGTAAAGGGTGATTCTAATCTGTGCTGTTGATTGAGACTGAGCTCCAGGTTAATTAACTCAGCATTTTTTAAAACAAGAAAATCTGAACAGATTAGAATAGGTTTGAGAATGGTTCTGTAAGTACATATTAAAGTACACCTTTTAGCTAGGGCCAGCCCATCCATTAGGTAGTGGAATGGGAGACATTAGCCCTGGATTTGTTTCTAGGGTTCATAGGATGCCAGAAGGGTATAAAGCAGAGGGTGAGAACCAGGAAATTGAAGTGAATCAACAAGGAAGGTTTCAGTTCGAATTCTGGTTCGCTGTGAAATGTAGTGGCCATGTGCTAGTAACTCTGCTCTAATCTACGATTTCACAAGATTGCGGTGTTGAGAAAACAGAACAAGGATGCCATAGATGGGCCACAGACACCAGAGTCCTCCAGAAAGCATGGATTTTGGGAGCACCCAAATTCATTAGTTTTCTAAATGCAAAGACAAAAGCTAAAACAAAGAAAGAAAAAGATTAAGAATCTTTTCTTAAAGAAAAGAATATATAATATATTGAGCTGAAATCTAATTATTAATAGATGTCAATTTGTTCAAAGGTGAGCCAGCATGGTCATTGGACTATGATTCTGGAGACCAGGGTTTGAATCCGTATATAGCCTTGCAAATCCATTGGTGATCTTGGGCAAGTCCCACTCTCTCAGCCTCAGGGGATGTCAAAGGAAAATCTCCTCTGAACAAGTCTTGCCAAAATAACCCATGATAGATTTGCCTTAGGGTCACCATAATTCAGAAACGACTTCGAGGAACACAACAAAATCTGTTTAACAGCCCACCTTTTATTTGATTGACAGCCTAGCTTTCTCCAACATGGGACCCGAAGTGGCTTACAATTACAATAACAATGTACAATTCATAATTGAAATTATGATTGACAACTGTAAAGTGCAATTTACAATTACAGATATGAAATAATTGTGTTAGGAGCAACTTTTCCAAGCTCAGGACTCTATACTGAGCTTCATGGGGAAAGAACACATTTGAGGAAGATGTAAACGTCAGTGATTCCTGCACAGAGCCATCGCTTCTAAGGCATGGTGGGAAAACTTTGGCTCTCCAGATGTTGGTGAACAACTGGTCCCATCGGGGGAATTGAGGGTGAACAACATCAGGAGAACTTGAGATTTACCAACCCTGTTCTAGGTTCATTTCTAAACCGTAATGTACGTCATTTTTAGGGCAATAAGTTGCAAAGCAGGAGTTCAATGGTATTGGCTATTTGGCATACAGAAACTGGGGGAAAGCTGTAGTTGATGAAATTCCCATAAGAATCTGCCTTGCACTGAGATGTTATTGATCCATAGAGATCAGTCTTGTCTACATCAACTCACAACAGTTTTTTAACAAAATAGTTTCAGACTGGGGTCGGCAAAGAATAGGCTAAGAGTTGCATGTGCTCCCCAGCAGATCATAGAGAAGTAAGATAGATAGATGGATGGATGGATAGATAGATAGATAGATAGATAGATAGATAGATAGATAGATAGATAGATAGACCCAAAAAGCCTTTCAAGGGTATGGAGGGCATTTTCAACCATGTTTTCACCCCCATGGGATCAATTTAGGCCCAAATTAAGATGTGAACAGGAAATGGCTTCCACTCACTTACTTTTGGTAAAGAAAAAGGGATCTAGTGGATATAAATGTAATGAAAATATAATTATAAAATAAACATCAACAAATAAAATGCCCAAGGAAGGCTCAAAAACATAATGAAAATGCCCTCCTATCCCCTAAAGGGCATTTGAGGGCAATATTTTGGAGGCGCACAGAGCTGGGTACAGTGGGTACCGTGATCTTCCAAGGTTTCCTGGTAAGCTAATCCATCCCCCTAGGCTTCCACTGTTGCTCACCCCTCTTTTAGGAATTTCCTACCCCCTTTGTCCTATCACTACCCATAAATGCCCAGAATTGGACTGGGACCTATGAATGCAAAACCTGTACTTTTCTATGATAGAAAAGAGAAGGTAGCTCTCAATTCTCATTGCTGGTAAAAGAAGATTTTTCTGGAATCGGGAGACTTTGCTGCAAGGTAGAAGGAATGGAGAAAAGCCACATAGCTCCCACTCCTCTCCTTTTGCATTTTCCTTTTCTTCTTGTTGTGTCTCTCTTTTGTCTTTCACACATTCTCACAAATTGGGTCTCTAAGGACTTTTCCATTTTTAATGCTCTAAAGCCTCTAGCTGTGTCAGGAAGTTGTGGTAGCTGTGTTTATTTTTATTTGTTTATACTGCAATAGCAGTCTGCCTCCGCAAGCGGTATTGCTGAACTGGCTGAAGCCTTGCTGTACAGAATAGGTGCAGAGCAGAGAAACGCAGTGTGATGCGGGCAGCCTCTTTGACCGAAGGAAACCGGGTTTTGCAAACCATCAGTATGCACTTTTAAAATCTGCATTTGAAGCTGGTAATTCCAAAGAAGCTTTAGAAAAACGTGCTTCAAAATATGTACTTTCTCTCTTTATTACATTGTAATATGGGTTAATCCAATAATGAGTTTTTTGCAAACCTTGCTGAGAATGCTCCCCCATGTCACCTTTATTCTTCTGCAGAATATTTTCTTCACTTAACTCTTTAGGGCTAAAGTCCTATATACTCTTATTTACAATTGAGTCCAGGTCTTTTCTTTTTAAGACTCTGAGAAAACTGGGGTGGGTGGGTGCATAGAATGTTAATTTGAGCCTAGTTTCCTTCTCGTTTTGTAAAAAATTGAAATCCTCCCATCAATGTAGGTACCATAACAGTTGCTCTTATTCTCCCATACCATCTGAGCTAACTTTGTCCCCCTCGCACTGCATTATTTATGATCAAATATCCATGTGATATATTTGCAATGAGGAGAAAGTTGGATTAGATCATTTCCAAGACTTTCAAGGTATCTCCCAAGCCTCTCAAGATATCTTCCAAGTGACCTTCTAACTCTGCATTTGTCCCTTACAGCTCTGATCCTCTACACACCTACTTAGAACAAACATAATGATCCAGGTAAGCAGACAAGCTGCTCAGTATGGTCTCCCTGGCTCTTCAACTAGCTTAGCCAGTGAAGTCCTTTATCATGTGAAAAAAGGTAGAGGGGAGGCTGGGGCTCAGCCAGCACCTGCAAACACCATCTAAAGTAACAAGGTTTGTCCTTTGCTCTTGCCCTAAGTAGGAGAGCAGTGTTAGTTTATAGAATCCATATATAGAGAGATCTTGTAGCACCTTTGAGACTAACTGAAAGAAAGAAATTGGCAGCATGAGCTTTTGTAGACTTCAGTCTACTTCCTTAGATGCATTTGGTGGAGTGGATGCCAGGTGCAGACACACACACATATATATCCCATTGGTATGTGAGGATGTCAATTCAAATTACAAGCCCTTTGTGCATGGAAATGAAGTTGCAGGTCCAGTTTTAATGATGGTCTTTAATGAACGAAGGCATAGGAAACTGGTCCTTGTGCATGGAGATGAAGTGGCAGATCCAGTTTTGCGGTGGGACTGGCCTGTGGTGAAGGGAGTAGGGCATCCCCATGAGGATGGGGTCAGACAGTGTTGAAGTGTATGTAGTGTGTCAAGAAACCATTGTCTTTGTTCAATCCATTGCTGAGGAACTGTGGTTTGTGGATGAATTCCAGTTCTGCTGTTTTTCTTTCCAATCTACCTTTGTAGTTCTTTTGTTCAATGACTGCCGTTCTTAGGTCTGAGATGGAATGCTCAGGGAGATTGAAATGTTCTGTCACCGGTTCTGTCACTGGTTTTCCGCTGGGATTTGGTTCCAGGATCCCCCGTGGATAACAGAATCTGTGGACACTCAAATCCCATTAAATATAATGACAGAGCAAAATGGTGTCCTTTAAATAAAATGGAAAATCAAGGTTTGCTGTTTTGAATTTATACTTTTTTTGGCATATTTTCAAGCCATGCATGGTTGAATCCATGGATAAAAAAATCTGTGAATAAGGAGGGCTGACTGTCCATTTACCCTCTGGCGCAGGGAGTGGCCTGTTTGCCCAACGCAGAGTGCTGAAGGGCATTGCTGACACAGTATAGAATAAATCACATTGGACGATGAGTATGGGAAGCCCCCCCCCATTATTGTAATACCATTAGATCTTGTGATAGCATTTCCTACTCTTAATAATAATAATATTAATAATAATACTCTGCATTCTTGTCCGCACTTAAGGGAACTGTCCACAGTGCTGAAAGCTGATCCTCAAATAGGTTGAGCACCTTAGAGAAATCATTTCAATTAGGGGTGGATTTATTGGCATGAGAGCCACCAGGCACCACTTAGATTCCTCTCGCTTATCTCACTGACCATGTATTGGGGCCAATGGTAGGGATTCCTCTCTTCCCATTCTTATTGCCTATAGGAAGTGTGCTTGGAGGAAGGGTTGAGATGATCTGGGCCTCCCCATCCACCAGATTAGGCCAAAAAGCTAGAGCTCCCCTTCACACTCCAGCACGGAGGTGTGGATGATATAGTCTTCCCGATGTTGTCTGATTACAAATTCCCCCCCAAACATAGACACTATACCCAGTGGTGAAGATTCTGGGCATTAGAGTTCAGCACATCTGGCGAACCTGCCTTAGCAAAATGTTGCCAAGACATTGTTGATGCGTTGAAAGATGGTCTTCCTTGTATGGGTCAAGGTAGATGCACAAAAGTAGTGGGCAAGTTTTAAACTTGTGAGAGGTGAGTGTGATGCTGTGGTTAGAGCATCTAGGTCTGACTTCAGACCTGAGTTCAAATGGTTGTTCATGTATACTGTTCTTTGGATGACAGATAAGGCCAATCTCTCTCTGTTGACCCCAATGGCAGCTGGTATGTCCCATGTCAGTGGCGTTGTGAATCTGCTCAGGCTTTCAGTCTGCACTTTGAAGGAGCTATTGAACATGCTGAGCTTATTTTGAAGAGAACGGCCATCACCTTACAATCGCTTTTTAAAAATGTTCAGACTGAAATCTGAAACAGAGTCACCAATCCACAGGCATTTTGGAAGCCAGCATCTACCATTGGCTGCATTACCTTGGAGAGATGTTGTGGTGAGAAAATTCTGGGTGGGAAGACAAGAACCTAGAACCATGAACAACTTAGAAGAGCAGGTTCTAAATGCAATAAAGAAGTAAACAGCACACTGCAGGGCATCCCTGCCCAATCCATATCCCAGAAAGCAAAAACAAAGGAGCTGCATAGAGCTGGAGTGCAGAGATGCCAAGATGGCAAAAGTAAATCAGAGAAATCGTGCTTCATAGTTGTGAAGAGAGGAAACATCTGGTAGAACTTTCTGATTTCCTTTATCTTGAGAGCTTCTAGTGGCATCCCATACATATCCTTAGCTGGCCTGAAAAATGTGAGCTTTGGAATGACATTTAGATTACTTAATCTGACAGTTATTAAGCCAGGGAGCTTCAACTCAAGTCTTAAAAGACAGATAGGAGAAGGGGTTAAGAAAGAGAAAGAGAGTGACATACCCTTATACTCATAACAACCTAATGATCCTGTGCACCATCCCTTGCATCCCATTCTGATTTGTGCTCAATGCTGAAGCCTGAGGCAGAGCCCTGTGTGACCTAAAAGCTTGCACCCTGTGAGCTTTTGGGTCACACAGGGCTCTACGATAGATAGATAGATAGATAGATAGATAGATAGATAGATAGATGAATGAGATCACAAGATACCAACACAAGAACCAAACCAAGTCACACAGGGCTCTGCATATGTGTGTGTGTGTGTGTGTGTGTGTGTGAAATCATAAGAAACCAACAATGCAAGCTCCAAACTAAGTCACATAGGGCACACGTAGGGCTCTGCCTATATATATATATGCTATGAAAAACCAGCAGCACAAGCACAAAAACAAATCACCCATGGGTCACACAGGGCTCTGCCATATATTGTTGGTTTCTTGTGGTTTCTCTATATATATATAGAGAGAAATATAGAGAAACCACAAGAAACCAACAACCTAAGCACCAAACCCAGCACTCTGACCAATCCCAAGGGGCTTGCTCTGGGTTTCCCACTCGAAGAGTCTACCTCTCTCTGTGTGTATGTCTATGTGTGTGTTCTTGCTGTTGCTCCATGTCCCAGCCTGGTGTTGCTGTTGCTGCAGAGCAACACAGCTGCAGAGACTAGCACAGCCATGGTGTGTGTGTGTGTGTGTGTGTGGAGAGAAAGAACCGAGTGTCCCCAGTTGGGTCCCCTTTGCTTCTCCTCTTCCCTGGAGATGCTAGCGCCAGGGCTGTACCCCAAACCCTTCCCTATCCCCTTCTTATCCATCCTTCCTCCAAAGCCCTGGCACTTGGGGGGTTAAAAGAGAGAGAGGAAGGAGAGAGAGAGAGAGAGAGAGAGAGAGAGAGAGAGAGGTTCCCTCTGTTCCCCTCGATGCCTGGTTTCTTGGCTGGGGAGTTGCGCTTTGCCACTGGTGCCGGGAGCCCCAGCGTTGGTCCAGTGATGGAGTGGCTGCCATGACAACCCAGGGATGTCGGGCGGCGTGCGAGCCAGGGATGCAGAGGAGATGCTCCTGGGCAGGAGGCGCGAGAGAGGAGGCGCCGGGATGCTGAGGCGGACGGCGGAGGAGGAGGAGGCAGAGGCAGCAGCAGCAGCGCTGGCGCTGCCCGAGGAAGAGGAGGAGGAGGAGGAGGAGGAAGAGGAGGAGGAGGCATCCCCAGCATCCCCAGCAGCACCCCCAGCATCCCCAGTGGTCCCCTGCTCCTCCTGCCAGCCGACCTCCAGTCTCCACCGGAGGGAAAGCTGAACCCTTTTGACTAGCTCCTCTCTCTGGAAGGATATATATATATCCTCTCTCCCTACTTTTCTTGGATTTAATTGCGGCAGAGTTGGACAATTCAGGCATTTGTTTATTTTGTTCTATTGAGGTTTTGGTGCCAGTGCTCTGGGTGGCATTTCTCCTCTCTCTGTTTTTTGGGAAAGAGCATCGAGGCAACCACTCTTCTATATATTGGTGGGAAAGATATTCCATATCTGTATATTGGTGGGACAGACTTTTTTTCCCGGAGCTCCCTCCTTTGCGCTTTTCCCCTCTCTCCTCCCCTCTGCCTCGCCCGCCAAAGAGAGAGAGAAAGAGAGAGAGAGAATAAGAGAGAGAGAGAGAGAGAGTTGCCTTTTTCACCTCCTTCTTGGGTTATAAACTTTTGATGCCAGCCCTGCGCAGCGCCTGCCCAGCGGAATCTTAAAAGTGGCATCTGGGAAGCAGACGGAGGAAGAGAAGAAGGAGGAGAAGGAAGAGAAGGAAGCAACTTGACCTTCGCCGCCCGCCTTGCCTCCTCCACACCTCCCTTGCCTCGCTTTCACCATCCCTCCATCCCCTTCCTCCTCTTCCTCCCTTGGCACTAGATAGTCTGGCACTAGGAATACTTTGTAGATGCTGTTGGGGAGCCTCGGGTCTCCAGGATTCCTGGATCCCTTCTGCTAATCCGCCTCCTCCTTCCTTTCTCTCTTCTCTCTCTGCCCCATAACCACCAACACCACCACCGCCCTAGAGCCCCCCTCTTGCCACCCTCTCCCCCCTTGGCCTTGAGGAAGGCCCCTGCAGACGCCAGGATGGGGCTCGGTGGGGGCTTGGTCCTGCCCTGGCGCTGCCTGGTGGTCCTGGGTCTCAGACTCCTCTTCCTTGTGCCCGCAGGAGTGCCAGTCCGCAGCGGAGATGCCACCTTCCCCAAGGCCATGGACAACGTCACCGTCAAGCAAGGGGAGAGCGCCACCCTCAGGTAGGAGCAGATGTTTCTCCATGGGGTCTTCTGGGAGGCTGGGGTGGGAGGGAAGAGAGGGGGTGGGGTTGGGAAATGGGGCAGAGGGCATCGAGGAAGGATGCCAAGGGGGCAAGATGAATAAGTGGTAGTGAGTAAGGAGATGGAGGCTGGAGGAGAGGTGGTCGCAAGGCGGTGTGATGCTCGGCATCAACTCTGACAGCTCGCTCTTTCCCTGGCATGGGGAAGATGCCAAGGGAAGTGTGTGTGTGTGTGTGTGTGTGTTGGTGATGGGATGTGAGAAACAGCCCTTCCGAGGCTGTGCTTAGCATGCTGTGGTGGGATACTGTGGGCATATGCCAGTGGAGGAATGTGGGTCGTTGGCAAGCCTGGGACAGGTGCCAGTCTGCTGGCTCGCCAGGTCTGTGTTTGTGCCAGGGTGTTAGAATGCAGGTGTGAGGCAGTTGGTGAGGTTGAGGGGGAGGATGAAGCGCCAGGCAGCTTTGGACTGGTCTCAAGTGCCAGCTAGCTTTGAACCTGAAAGTGGATTAAAGAAAGGTGCAGAGGCAGGCAGAATCCCTCTGCTGTGCACCTAGGTGAAGGGTGGCATAACCATCTACCCCCAGCCCCACATCCCCATCCCTCCCTTTCCTTGCCTGTGGTTCTAGAGTGTTTCCAGAGCTCTGATATCTTCCAGAGATCTGTAGCTTTCTTTCCCTCCCTCCCTCCTTCCTTCTCACCCGGTGCCAATTGTTTTATAGTCTCTGCACGCATCTGTTAATATCAAATCAATCATTCACTCCTGGGGCGCCTCTTACGAATTTTGATGCACTTTTTTCTTTTTTCTTTTTTACCTTGCCCTGGTTTGCTATGAGACAGGGGGAAAATATATGCAGGTGGCTTATATACAGATGGGCTACTTCACTGCCAGACAGTGGAGCTGACCTTCTCTTTGCATGTTCTGGATGAGTTTACAGAGAAGGAGGTGAAATATTGAATGCATGAACCATGATGGAGGGACTGGTGGGTTTGAGTGGAGGTTGCCCTCATCCCACCATTCCCTAGCAAAGAGATGAAGGGCAGGGTCCCCTCATCTTCCTTGCTGAAATGCAGACAAGAGTCTTGTAAGCACCTTAAAGACAAACCCATTTATTACGTGTTCACAGATTAGAGCCTACTGAATGCACTAAATGTGACTTTATACAAGGAGTCGTGCGTGCATGTATTTTAAGAGGGATTAGATCCTCGACTCTCTTGCTAGCCATAAAGACATCACCCAAAGTGCTTACCTTGGCTGCATGGCTTTAAGTGTTGGCTATGCTGGTTGGACGGTGCATCCAGCCCCACCCGGGGATGCAGAACTGGGCCAAAGAGAAGGTTTGCTTTGCAAATGTGTATGTGTATTGTCCTAAGGACTTGTTGGGATACTGCTTTGTTTCTGTCGGTGAGTCTTGTTTCAATAACCCAGTGCTTGTATTGTGAAAGCAAGTCTGCTGTCCAACCTAGTGTCCTTTTTTGTGGCAAGCTATGTATGGTTAACCAGGAAAGCGACAGGGAGGTGAGGCATTTCAAGAACGGATGGCGCACACTCTCCTGAGCAGGGTTTCCATTTCTCTGTGTCTAATTCTTCACAGAAGTCAAACCTTAAGTAATTACTTAATTTGGTGCCATCAATGGGCAACACACCCACACATACACACACACATATAGAGAGAGAGAGCATACAAAATTGGACATCCACTCATATTCTGAATACACGCTTTCTGCTTTTCATGAATCCATGGTTAGGCATTTGCCCACAGTACCTGCTTAAGTGCTGTCTTTGTCAATGTTTCAGGACAGGTCTGAGTCCTAGCTTTGACTGCAGGTTCCAGAATCAAGTCTGAACAATGTGCTCTTGTTCTGTGATTCTTTTCTCTGCCTGCCCGTGAAATAAGTGATTCAGTCTTTTTCTCACACTAGAATGATGGGATGTCAAGAATGTTCCTTCTGAGCAAACTAGAGCAAAGAGTTGCAACAACATCATACCTGTCCATAGTTACCAATGCCCCAAGATCTGGGTGACCCACCAAAGAGAGCATAAGCATTCTTCTACAATCTGCTGACTAATGTGATATTATCTCACACTCAGGAGGATGGTAAATTCTCACTCATTTTCAGATGTAATTCTATTCCCTTTTACTTGGGATTAAGCCTCAAGGAAGTCAACTGGGTTTACTTATGTGTAAAACATGCATAGGATTGAGTTGTTAAGGGGAGACTCACATACTGCCTTTGTTTGTTTTAAGAAAGATTCTTTGTCTACATTGGACCCAGCAGTCATGCAGCAAGAAGAGCTATGTGTTGGTAACAATATTCTTGTTAGTAGCCCAGGTTGGGCCCACCATTAAGTAGCTGCTTCTGGGGACAGAGTATGATGGGGAGATGATTAAGGAATGCTTGCAAGGTGGTGGCACTGTGTATTTCATGTGGCCTAGCTTTAACCACCTAAGCTGGCCTTGCTACTGTCAGGGACACTAGAGGGTATGGTTCCATCACCAGTATTGAAATAAGATCCATCCACTACCAGGTAAAGCCAGCATGGTGTAATGGTTGGACAACAATTCTGGAGGCCAGGGTTCAGTTCTCAGCGTAGCCATGAAACTGGGTGATCTTCAGCAAGTAAAACGCAGCTGCCCGACTGCACGGGCAGGTTGCTTTGCCGCCGGGAGCCGGCGCGGCTCCCTGACCCCAACTTCCTGGTTGGGGCCGTTCTCCGCCCTGATTGTTGGGCTGGGCAGAGGAGCCCGCCCCTTCCACCCGCGCCACTCTGTAGGGACGGAGGAAGCCTCTATGGTGAGGCTTCAGTCCTCCAGGGCAGCTCATTGGTTGGGCTGCCCTGGAGGAGGAGCCTCACCATGGGGTGAGGAGGCAGGGCTTTGGTCTATATAAGGGCCATGCAGCCAGGCCCTGCAGCCATTTGCAGCTCAGCTCTCCCACCCACACTCTGCTTGGGGTTTTCTGTCACAACTTGAGGCGGCAGCATAGGCCAGGATCTGGTTGGTTTGGTTACCAGGGCTATGGAGCACTGGTTTGGGAGTCAATAGGGACCCGGGGGCAAGCTGGGCATGCATTGTGGCCATTGCGGGGGCCACAACATGGTTAAGCCACCCGGTGACTAGGGACTTTGAGAACAAGAGAGCGCCTGGTGTGATGGTGGCTAGTTGGCGTTCCTTAGCCCCTAGGTCATCCCAACACCTGGCGGTCACCAGGTATGCTGCTTATCGATTAACTGTGGGGTTATTTGATGCTTCAGATCCTGACCTTATGCTTTGTGCCAATCCTTCTGTTCTGGTTTGCTGTTGCTAATAAAGTTGTGGCCTTTCATCCAACTTGGTTTCATGTGGTTTTTAGTGCCTGCCTCCCAGGCAACACACTCTTACCCTCAGAGGATAGTCATGGCAAACCTCCCCTGAACAAATCTTGCCAAGCAAACCCCATGATAGGGTTGCCATAAGCTTGAAATGACTCGAAGGCACATAACGACAACACCAGGTCACTTGTTCTTCATCCTGAGCAGAAAAAAAAAAATCTTGGTCTTGGCTCTGGTCTTGGCTCTGGTTAAAATTGAGACACCTAGACTGTAAATCCATGAAGCAAAGAAAAAGATTGTCCCCAAAGCATGCACAGAGTCCAGCTTTCTGTATGGATTTACAACTGTCAGAAGCCATGCACACATGATTCCTTTACTTCCAGGCGTCTGTGTAGCCTAAAGTATCATGGCTCAATGATGGCACTAAAGCCATTCTTGCATTAATTGGCAAAATTAATGGATTGGAATACTTGACTCCTATAAAAGTTTGAGCCTGAGCACCTTTCATTTTTCCCTACACCCCCCCCCCCTTTTAAAGGAGTGAAACACTGTGTTTAGTGGATGATATGTGGGTCAGAGGACTCTTAGAGGAACCACAGTGATAACACTAGCATAAAACCCATGCATGTCTGTACAGCAGAGAGGATCCAAATGGATGACACACAATTTGGAGAAGGCCATTGCAGTTTCTCCCATGAATGTAAAGACAAGAGTGTAAGAGGGTATCTGGGCTCTGCCATGTAGGGGAACAGATGTGTAAGAAGCCTCCTTCTTTCTCAATGGGCCATTTGTTGGCCCTCCCCAGCTGCTTGCTAGTCATTTATCTCCTCATTTTGTTGGGACAGAGAGGGACTCATTGGGTCAGGCAGACAAATCACACATAGCCATTCATATAGGAGCCATCTTATCCTTTACCCTTTCCAAAAGTATTCCCTATGCTAGTAGTTTGGAGGGAGATAATGAAACTGTGACTCTGCAGCAGAAACAGATACACAGAAAGAAGTGGGGGCTGGAAGGCAGGCAGCAGAAGGAACGGGCATACACTGTAGTCTAGATATGGATGGCGTGTGTGGATTTTAGAGCTGATACTGTAAAACATACTCGTGGTTCTGAAATAACAGTTTTGTTCATTGATTTTGCCGATGTGCAGAAAGCAACCATTAACAAGCTTCCCACTTAGGCTGGAGACAGATGAGAAGGTGTTGTGTTGGAACTTCCCTCCCCTTTCTTTTGGTGGTGACTGTTTGGCAAGAGAGAAAAGTAGTCTGAGAGACAGATCACTCTTGATCATGTATACACTCTTTCGCCCCTTTCCTTCTTCTGCCAAACAGGTTTTTCTGTTTTGTACAGTTTCATAATCCTGAAGAAGCTGTTTGACCTAAGGAGATAACAGAATGAATAGAAAGATGTGAAAGACTCACTCATGGGCCTCAAAGCTCTCCTCCTTACCACCCTCCAACCCCCCCCCCCCCATGAATCAATTGCAGACCAGCCTTTTTCAGTTTTATGATCTCTAGATTGGTTGGACCACAAATCATATTATCACCAGCCAGTGGTTAGGGCTCATAAGAAATGCAACCCAACACATCTAGTGGACACCATGCTGGGGAAGGTGGCTATAGATCAGTGTTTCCCAAACTTTGGTACTCCAGATGTTTTAGACTTCAGCTCCCAGAATCAGGAAAACTGGGAGCTGAAGTCCAAAACATCTGGAGTACCAAAGTTTTGGGAACAGTGCTATAGACTATCTTCTGTTTCAGTGAGTTGCATATTGCATTTTGTCTAGTTAACTTATCCATACTGCACAGTTATAGTGCTTTGATGCTACTTTACCTGCCATGGCTGCATCCTATGGAATTGGAGATGTGTAGTTCAATGAGGAACTTGGGAGTCTCCAGTGCACTATATCATTACAGATGCCTGACAAAGAATTCTCAGCCCTTCACTAAACTACAAATCCCAGGCTTATATAGGATGGAGCCATGGCAGTTAAAGTGGTATCAACACGCTACCATTCTGTAGTGCAGATATACTTACTATTAGTCTGCCTGGCTTACTTCTATTTCCTTTTCCATTTCCCAGTGTTGGCAACAGCCATGATTTCATTACCTGTACATATTTTTTAAAAAAGGTTTATTACCTGTATACATAAAAAACCCAAAACAAATAAAAAAAGCAAACAAAGCTCATTTAGAATCTCAGTAGTTGTAGTTTTAATTTTTACATTAGCAATGGTTTGAAATATAATTGGAATATGCCCATTCTCTGGCCATGGGTACTACTTTAAAGGGCCCAATTCCAGAACAGATTCATCCAAAGTGCTATGTATTGCAGATTGGGCTTGTGCTCCACCTATTTTGACCCCGTGCATCATCTTAACAGGTTAGTGTATGAACTGGGTGGGAACACTTCTTTTTATGTAGACACCACTTAAATTCCCCAAAATAACTTTATCTCAGATCTCACATTACCTCATTACACTTCTTTTGGGGGAGCGGGGATGCTTGCTTTCTATTAAACTCCCTGTATAGCAGCTGAAACAATCATGCAGTCAGTTCATATAGGGATGAATAAGTACAGATGAATAATCTTTATGCGCAGATGTATTAGATTGATCCCATCTAGAGCTGACCCATTAATACCTTTTGTTGAATGATGAGTCAACATGTAGGCAAGTACAACTGATTCACTGGTTCTAGTCTAACCAGGATTAACACTCCGATTTAGGTCGTTGTATTTAGTCCAAGGTAAATCTTAACTTGGTCTTTAATGGGCCACTTGGAAACACATAGCAGTCAGTCACAGGCAACAATCCCTTTGAATGACCATCAGTAGCAAGCAAACAAGGATAAATCATTACTCTGGAGTCACCTCGAGATTTCTCAGGTAACCACAGATTCTTGCCAGCTTTGAACAGAAAGCAGAGGCAAGCTGGTTGGAAACTTGGTTACTGAAGAAACTTGAATGCCAGGTATAATGCTAAGAACATCTTTGTGCATTGAATGAATGTGGGTTCTTAGGCTTAGAAAAGGTACTTTTAAAACTGCCAGAATTGCATCTCCCAGCCAGCCAGCAAGGGCACTGACCATGCAGGCTCAAGATTTCTGGAACTTACAGACAGCAAGTAACTTTTTCCAAGCTCTGACTGTTTGTGGGTTCACAGGTATTTGGGAGGTGTCTCACTTTAAGGTGCAAAATAGCCATATACAACTTCAACACAAAAGTGCAACTTAGGGGTTGTGAGTGGATAGCCTTTTAAATGCACAATAAAACATAACCTCCAAAATCCACACAAGTGATATCATTATTCAACCAACCAGAATGCATAAAGTACACAAAGCAAGCTTTCAAAACTCCACTTGCTTCTTTATCAGGCAAAGGTGTGAAAAGTATATGGGAGGGGAAAAATGACAGTGTTAGTCACTATTTTGTCAAGATGTTGTTGATGTGTTGTTCTGTGTTGAGATGGTGTGGAGGGATATCTATACTGACAGGCCCTTCCTCCTTCTGGCCATGTGGCACTGGGAGCAAAACATTCCAGGGTCCAGGAGATAAAAAGTGAATTCCATTATTAATACAAAAAGGTAGTTCCTCTGAGATCCAAAATGTCTCCATCCCTAAAGTCCCACTCCATTGGCTCCCTCTTTGGGATTTAAAAACAACAGAACATTGTTTTAAAGCTGGGTTTTCATTGATTGATGGAGCATTACTTTGGGGGAGACTTTTTAAATAACCGGATTTATCTTTGTGCATTGGATTAGTACAGTAGCAGGTTAAGCCACCTCTGACATAGAAGACAAGTCTTTAACAATGTCATAAAATGAAATCTATAAGAACAGGGAAGAAATGTGCACCCCAGTACTACTGTTTTTTAATACCCACCTGACTATGTTCCACACCCCACATAGCAATGGGCAGACTATGAATTCTCAATGGCAAATTACTATGTCTTGAAAAGAATCATGTGGTACCTTAAAGATTAATTTATTTCAGCATAAGATTTTGTAGACTATACCCCACAACACTTTCTTCTAGGGAGAAATTATTCCTTCATTGCATAGGCTCCAGATAAGCTGTGATTTATCACCACCTCCCAAACATTTTGCAAATTGCCACCAAGGTTATCTGGAAAGCTTTCTTTATGTGATTTCAGATGTCTGAAGGCAACAGCCACTCTCTCGTCTTTTCTTGATACACTTGTTGTTGCAATCTCAGATTTTTACCAGCAGATGGCCAACTCTGATTTATTTATTTATTTATTACACACTGCCCTTCTCCATATCCTTACATTCGGATGTTGAGTACCTAAACTCGAAAATGTGTATACTTCACAAGGAAATGTAAACACTTGTTATCACTCTTATCACATACTTTCCTTTTGTAGTCTTTCCATGAATTGCTTCATGACCTAACTATTTTCTGTTGCCATGAAATACTTCTGGAACACTTACATGTCTGGTCCTCTTACTTAAGCTATACCTCTCTGTCTCACTCAGTTTATACACCTGCATTCTTGCATTTTCCCTGTGTTTACAGCACATTTCAAATATCCTCCATCTTTCTGCTTTCTAACATTGCCTTTGTAGTGCCCTCTATTCCTCTTACTTTCCACAGTTATCGCTGTGTGCTCAGGCACTACATCTTTGCCCAGCTCTCTTAATACCTTTCTGTGATAACTTGCTGCCAAATTCTGGTGGACTGTCCAGGCCAAATCTCCATCACAATCCCAACACATTTGCCAGCTTATAACTTTGGGAATCCTGGTTGCATGTGGGGAGGAGTATAGTAAAATAAATCAGTACAGAATTTTACAGGTCAGTGTATTTAATATAGGGGCTGAAAGGAGTAGGCATGCCAGAATCCCATGGACCAGGAAAGATCCCGTGATGATACAAAATACAGAACATGGTGCAACTTGGTGTCGATGGACTTTTCATGCTTCTTCCACCCAAACCCTAGTATGTTGAATGAAGATGGTTTTGTTACCCAACAAAGTTAAGTATGGATTGGTTGGCAGGTATGATTCCTAAATCACAGGATGGGAACTGGGGTCTAGTTTTCTTCTGGGATCCCACAGAGATTGATAAAAATGGCAATTCCAAGCTTGTCTATGCTGGTGAAAAATGTCAAAAGAGATTCTAGTTAAACATTAAAAAGAGCCCTGGTGGCGCAGTGGTTAAATGCCTGTACTGCAGCCACTCACTCAAAACCACAAGGTTGCAAGTTCAAGACCAGCAAAAGGGCTCAAGCTTGACTCAGGCTTGCATCCTTCTGAGGTCGCCAAAATGAGTACCCAGATTGTTGGAGGCAAATTAGCTTACAGTTGTAAACCGCTTAGACTCTGCTTGGGCAGTATGAAGCGGTATATAAATGAAGCTTGTTTGTAAAAAGAACTTCCTGATAGTATGTGCTGTTTGACAGTGGAACACGCTCCTTCAGAGAGTTTTAGAGTCTCCTTCTTTGGAGGTTTTTAAACAGAGGCTAGATGGGCATCTGTCCGGACTGATTTTATTATGTCTACTTGCATGGCCCTTGTGGTCTTTTCCAACTCTAGGATTGTATGATTCTATGAAGTTGGCTTGCCCTGTGCAATGTGCATTGTATTGCATCATGAAACAACATTGTACATTACGATAATGTATTGGTTATTTTGACAAAGGGCGGTAAAGCTGTGTTGTGGGCAAGTGTACACTAGTTGGCATACTTAGCAGCAGAACCTGCTTAAAGAATTGGAGAGGAAAGATGACATCCCTGGACAATGTCAACATAGGATGAAGAAAGTTATGACCTTGCCTGTGAGGGTGTCGCCACAATAAAACGCAAAGCTGCATGTGGAGGAAAGGCCACAACTTTATTAACGCAAGCATCAGCAAAAGGTAGGGTTGGCCAAAAGCATGAGTTCTGCGCACTCCGCTCTTCTGGGAGAGGCCTACTTCAGCCACAAAAATCTAGGCTTTCGACTACCTCCCAGAGGGCATTTTCCATCATCGCCCCCAGACTGTGGAACGGCCTGCCAGATGAGATCCATCTACTTACATCCTTAGATAGCTTTAAAAAGGCTGTTAAGGCAGATCTCTTCTGGCAGGCCTTCCCAGAATAGAGAACCCAGCCTTAGAAGAACGTCTGGGAAAGATACTGCTGCTCCCACTGATTGTTTGCGGGTGTGATGTTGCTGACTTTTTGGTCAGTTTTTAACTTGTATGTTTGTTTGTGTATTTTTTGTTTTGTGCCTTTTTAAATACTGTATTGGATTTAATACTTTTTTAAGGAGGGGAGGGTATTAGGGATTTTATATGTTCTGTATTTTTAACTTCGTTAACTGCCCCGATTGTTCTCAGAGAGGCGGGATACAAATAAATTTTATTATTATTATCATCTTACAAACTGCCGTTGTAGGATAAATGACATGTCATATAAAGCAAGGCATCGGGATGAGCTAGGGGCTAGATTAACACCCTCTCGTATTCATGCAACCCACAGATTGCATTTAACTAAAGCCCCTAGTCACCGGGAAGCGGTGTCACGTTATGGCCCCTGCAATGACCACAACGTATGTCCTCATCGCTCTCGTGTCCCATAGGGACTCCTGATACAGTGCTATGCAACCTTCTAGACCATGCCTACCCGATCCAGAACCTCTGCTGCCGCCCCAAAAGTTGTGACAGCAAACCACGCACCCTAGGGAGGGCAGGTGGGAGAGCCAAGCAAAAATGGTGCCAAGCAAGACACCACATGGCCTATATATAGGCCTATTCCAAAGGTGGGGGCTGAGAGGGGAGTTGCCCCGCCCCCAGGAGCAGCCAGCCAATCGGCTGCCCTGGAGGACCGGGGTGACCATAGAGAGGGACTATCCGCCTCCTAGAGCATCGCTCAGGAGGTGGAAGTCCCTCCTTTCCCCCCCTCGGCCGGCCAATTGGAGGCCAGAGCACCCCAGCAAAGCATGCTGGGGTGTGCCAGACCTCCGTGGCGCCAGGCCCCCGGTGGCAACGCTGCCTGCCTGGTGAGCTGAGCGGCAGCCTTTCTCACACTACAGATTGTTATGGTTTATTTGACAAAAGAAAGCTTCTTATTATGCTAGCAATCTTTAAGTGGTTCAGGTTAAGGCATGAGAATGGTGGACAATTGTCCTTCATTTGAGATTGAAGATATGTATAATTTGTTTTAGGTATTCCACTGGATTTATCTCCTGGCTTCCCTGGAAATTCCTCCTTTCCTGCCTTTAACTTAGAAACCCCACCGTCATTTTGAATTTTGCTTTAGGTGAAACCATTTGACATTTGCTTTAGGTGAAACCATTTGTGGAGTTTCTTGAGAAAAAAAATCACTAATTCTACAGATTATTTTTGTAGCTGTTCCTTAAGATTCAAGGAGGACAGATGCAGCCGTTCCAGTGGAATTAAGCTTGAAATGCTATTGTGATTATAATGAAGAGGAGTGGTCTATAGTGAGCAAGAGCATAGCTTAGTAAGCTTTGACTGAATCTAATATAGGGATAAAATTCTTCACTAATTTTCACTAAATTTCTTCTTGAAGGAAGCAACAAATATTTTATCATTTTTGGAGCCTATTCACAATGCTGGACTTAGTCTACACAAAATTAACGCGTGGCTATTTTGCACAGGAAGCATCGTTTTCTGCACAGGAAATTTTCTATCTATGTGTGCATGTGCCTTCAGGTCATGTTTTTACTTACAGTGACCCCATGAATTCCATAGGGTTTTCATAGGCAAGGAATATTCAGTGGTGGTTTTGCCAGATCCTTCCTTTAAAATACAGTCTACAGCCCTTGGCATTCATTGGCGGTCTCCCATCCAAGTACTAACCAGGGTTACATCCTGTGCAGAAAATGATGTTTTCTGTGCAAAACAGCCATGTGTGAATTTATCACAGAATTGGTCCTCAACCGTGTAGTTTTGTGAGGCACCAGCATTCTTTGGCAGAGAAGGCCAACGACCTTGTTAAACTACAAATCCCAGGATTCTATAGGATGGAGCTATACCACATAAAGTGGTGCCAAACTGCATTATTTCTACAGTGTAGATGCACCCTATGTCTTGTAAGAATGGATTTATTTCAGGTGATGTATGGAAGGTGGGGAGGATGTACCTGTTGCGGTGGGGGAAAGATGTGAAAAACAGAGCAGAAGCAAGGGGGGACAAAACAAATCTTGAATGAGCAGCAGACAAAGTCTGAGACCATGGTACCTTGGTGAAAGCAAAAACGAAAACGTCATGTGGCCATGTGTGATGCTGCCAACAGACCAACAGTTTATTATCAGCCTTGTACATAAAGGCATATAAAACAACAGCTGCTAAGACTGTCAAAGATTTATGGCTTTATTTAAGAAATAAATAGATCACTTTGAAGGGTCCAGAAGCGGGTTTCCGTGAACAAGCATAAATGCCTTGTAATGGGAATGCTAGGGACCTACTGCTGGCTGCCTTCACTGCTGGCTGTTTTTGTGATCATGGGGCTAAAAAAGACTGTTTGTCTTTGTGTACAAAGAATTCTCAGGCAACTAAGTTATGCCAATGTGAACAAGTCCAATTAGGAACATTTAAAGGGGAGGGAAAAAACCCATGTGCGGTGGAAATGTCATTCTCTCCCTTCTAGTTTTTCACTGAGTGGTTTAATTATAATTACATTCTATCCAACATTTCACAGGAATATAGGGACATACATTTAAGTAATTCATTGACTCTCATACCAAGGGTCACTGTCAGAGCCCAGTCCTTATACTACTATATAATTCATGCAGTCTGTATTCTTTATTTCTTTTGAAATATTGTACAATAATCTCTTTGTTTATCATCACAAACAGCAAACTCCCAAAGAGATATCTCTCCTTTTGATAAAAGGCAAGATATAAGTAGTGAACAACCCCCAGCTTGTTATCTGCTAGCCTCACCAGAGCATCAAACAGCAAACTGGGTGGTGTATGGCTCCTTAATGTTCATGAATGTATATTTGAAGACATGTGCTCTGAAGAATAAGTCTGCTTCCCGTTCACTACCTTTTTGGAGATTTAACTTCCAGGGAATCAGGGCCTGCCCTACCATTAGGGAGAGTGAGGCGACTGCCTCAGCCAGCAGATCCTACCCTCCCACCATTTCCCTCTCTTGGAAGACACAATTGTGTGACCCACACAACCTGTCCTATGTAAAACTGGCTGCTGTCTTCAGGTGAAAACTAGCCTCACCAGAGCATCAAATACATGCTGGGTGGTAGATGGCTTCTTAAAGTTCGCAAATGTCTGTTTGGATCACTTTATCTTGTTGATGTTGAAGGAAGGTTAAACTGCCAGTCTAGTCATCCTCTGCATATAGAATGGAGGGAAGATGTCATCTTGTCCTTTGCCTTGTGCAGCAAAATGTCTTTGGCCAGCTGTGCGGGGGAACTTGGGAAGAGATCTGAATGCTGAAAAATGACCTCTTTAACAACTCACGCTAACAGTTTTAGCAAGGCATCCACAAAAAGGCAAAAATAGAGGATATGATTTACTGTGGATGCTTATCAGAAAATAGGATCTGTCCTTGGTTAATAGGGACAGCTGGGGCTTATGAAATGAGATGGGAAAAAGACCTCCACATCTAATATTTTGTAAGTTGCTATTGCAAGTCTTTCCCTTGAAAATCACTACTTTTTTTGCATGAGAAGGAATTCCAGGTAGAATTTTTAATGACTGTGCAATATAGTGCGGGGCATTATTTTGAGGTATTTCGAGGTATGTTTTCTAGAATGATTTCTTCATTGAAAGGTACCTAGTAATTTTCTCTCACACAAGGGCTTCCCTTTCATTCTAATGGTCCTAGTACAGTGACTTTCATTATACCGTCCATCTGTCCCAGTTTGGTAGGGACAGTCCTCATTCATCCTCTGTCATTTAGGTTCTTTTCCAGCTGCTTTTAAAATGTCCCAGTTTTTTTTTCCTCTTCCCACTTTCTTCCTTTGTCCCCTGCTTACTTCACATGCTTCAGTCTAAGTTCAAGGTGCAAAAGTCATTTGTACACAATTAATTCAGGAGGGCACAGAGGAGTGGAGAGGGCAGAATCTTAACTTCCCAGTAGGCTCAGGTAAAAGCAAAGCGCTGCAGCTTCTCTTAGCTTGAGTTTTCTTCCTCATTGACCCAACACTGACAAGACGGGGCATTCATTTAGGATCATGGAGTTAACAAGGTGCATGGACAACAGAACCACATTTTTGAATTTCAGTATCACAGCCAAATGTACAACCAAATATCCAGTCATAGAATCATAGAACCATAGAGATGAAAGAGACCTCAAGGGCTATCTAGTTCAATCCCCTGCTATGCGGAAACTTACAATCAAAGCGCCTTCCAGCCTCTGTTTAAAAAGCCAGAAAGAAGGAGACTCCACCACTCTCTGAGGCAGTGTGTATCACATCTGCATGTGTGTTTTTCACCAATGCATAATGCACTTCATCGTGCAACCGTGCACGGTACACAGCTATGCACAAGGCAATATATGTTGCAATGCACTATATGTTGAACTCTGCTTACACAACTTTGAATTACATATGGCTGGTCCACATCAGAGGAAAAAAGTCGGTTTCTATTCGGGAGTTTACAACTGTTAGAATAATAGAATCGTAGAAGGTCCATCTAGTTCAATTTCCTGATATGCAAGAATAAAACAACAGCTAAAGCACTCTTGAAAGATAGCCATCCTACTTCTATTTAAACACCTCAAAAGAAGGATAGTCCACCCCCCACAGAGGCAGTCAATTCTGCTGTCAAACAGTTCTTACAATAAAGAAGTTTACTGTAAGTAAAACACCAAGGGGATTCCAACCTATATTACGTTTGGTTCTGGGAGGTGCAAATTGGATAATCTTACACTAAAATTCACATCAAACACATTTTGTACACAAATTGAAGAGGAGATTTAGAGGTGATATGATAAAAAGAAAAAGATCAATATTTGAAGGGATGTCTTATAAGAAATGGAGCAAGCTTGTTGACTTTTGTTCCCTATACTAGGATATAAAACAGTGGATTCAAATGATAAAAATTAGAAATTTAATGAAATGTCCTAATGGTAAGAGGGGTTTTTTTTTTGGGGGGGGGGGTTGGACAGTGGCATTGACTGCTTGAAACCATGGTGGACTTTTAGAAGTCTTTAAACAGAGGTTGGATGGACATCTCTCGGGGTTGCTTTAGCACTGTATTTCTGTGTGGTAAAGATTGGAGTAGATCAATGATTCCCAAACTTTGGTCCTCCAGGTGTTTTGGATGTCAACTTCCAGAAACCCCAGCTAGTTTGGAACAGTCAGAAACTCTGGGAGCTGAAGTCCAAAACATCTGGAGGACCAAAGTTTGGGAACCACTGGATTGAGTATTCCTTATGATTCCTTGCAACTCTGTAATTCTATTCCCATGTGTGTCATTTTAAAGATTAACAGCTTTATTACAAGATAGTGAGGGATGAAGTGGACTCTAATCCATTACTACTCATAGTGGCAGTCTATGCTGACCGCTAGCCACTGGCTGACAGATTCACCAAGAAAGAAAGAAAAAACAGTTGTGGCTAATGCCCATGATATGGTGCCAGCCTTTGGCATATTGGGGGAATTTGCCAGTCCCCATATCAGAGCACTGCTCTCGGCCACAAAAATCTGTATTACAACTATAGCTCTACTTTACTGCAAAACCCCAGTGTGTAGGACTCTTTAGTACAAATATGAATTCTGAAACATTGCTTTTTTCATATTAGGTTGGCATTAATGGAACAACAGAAGGGCCAGAAATAATAAAGGTGACATATACACCTTAATAAATTTGATGAATTCTGCAACAAGGTTGGGTTTGTGACTATGATCGTGAAACAGATGAGTTTAATGAGTAATGAGCAATGTTTGTGGTTCAGAGGTACAAATCCAGCAGAAAAGGGGGAGGAAGGAATAGAAAAGGGTTGATTGGAGAGGAGAGACAAGACGGCAGCTACAAACATAGAATGAAAAGTAGCGTACACATTTTGACCTCAGCAATCTCTGGCAGGTTTGCACCTTTTTCAAAGACATGCAGATTTTTATGCATCATATCCGTATGTGGGTAAAGGATCACAGAAACATTCAGTGTGGACTTCTTCCTCTTTAGTAATTACATCCAGATGGAGATAGAGGAGAAAATCCACATGGATTCAGATAAAGGCAAAGCTCAAATTTCAGTTTCTTTGACTTCTGTATATATAAAAAAAATGTCCTGTTGACATCACTTTGATTTATTAAGGTATCATTTGGATAATTAAAAACAAAAGAGGCTAAGCATATAACTTTGCTAACACTGAAGAATTCTCCCACTTCTGAATTTTGCCAATTAGTGGGTATGCGAACAAATCCAATTAAGGCCCTTTCCCCTTCCTCATGAAAAAGGCATGGTTAGAATGTCATCCCCTTCTATAAGGTTTTGCAGTTGTATGTTTAATTATAGTGATGCTTAGCTCTGTTTTGTATTTTTTTCAGAGTATTCTATTGCAATTATTCTTTTTTTTACAGTATTACTAGACAATTATAAAAAAATCACAGGCACACGGTCACACACATTTGTGCTATCTTCAGTTCAACACCAGTAGCAACATATGTCATGTCCTTATAATAGGGTTGGAAATATTCTTTTTTTTTTTAGAGAGGTCTCTGTTAGTATTTTCATTTAACTGCTTACTGGAGCAAAGATCTGTCTAAATTCATGAATTGAAGGAGTGGGGATTGTCTTGTGACTGACTCAGTGTCCACTCTTGCAGACTCCATTTATGCTTACACCATACACATATTCAGTGGTGGAAACCAGAGGTAGAGAACTATTATCCTCTTTTCCAGGGCCATACTCCTTCTGGAGTATTTTGCTGAGGGAGACAACTGCTAGTTTTAACTTGGTGCCAGACCCGCAAAACAGGCAATGCTTCTTGGAGTAGATCCATTTCTTTGACCAGGCCAAATTCACTAGAATGTCCTGAACTAAGTGAAGATATCAGTATGCAAGGGGATCTTGTAGCACCTTTGAGACTACGTAGAAGTAGTTTATAATCTTATGCTACAACGTCTGCATAGTTAGTCTCAAAGGTGCTACAAGGTTCCCTTGCATACTAATATTCCAGACTAATACAGCTATGTCCCTGAATTCTAAGTAAAGATAGTTCATCTTAGGTTTTCTACTGAGAAAGCTAGAGCAGTTGGACAGGGAAGGACTCAAGAATATTAACACTTGTATCTTTAAATATCGGAGGAAACTACATTCTTACTCCCAAGAACTCCAGATGTCTAAACCCAAGTGGCACCTCTTTTCTGTCTTTCTTTGTGTGTGTGTGTTTATGTGTGCCTTCGAGTTGTTTCTGACATTTGGTGATCCTAATGTGAAACAATTATGGGGTTTTCTTGGCTGAGGCTTCTGCTGAGGCGAGAGCATGTGACTTGCCCAAGGTCACCCAATGGGTTTCATGGCTGAGCTGAGCTCTCCAGAGTCGTAGCCCAACCCTCAAACCACTATGATACACATCCCTTTTTTCTTCTTCTTGCTCTTCTTGCATTTCCCCCTTTCTCTCCATTCATCAGGCTGCTGATGGAGTGCCTAGTCTTGCTAGAATTTTGAAATCATTGCCAAGGGCTTTTGGAATTAGGTTTATAGTAGCATGAAATTAGGTCAACAGCCAGCAGGTTGCCTACTCCTGGTGTAAGAACTAATCTTAATGATAGATGT
Source organism: Sceloporus undulatus (assembly GCF_019175285.1). Lineage (NCBI taxonomy): Eukaryota > Metazoa > Chordata > Lepidosauria > Squamata > Phrynosomatidae > Sceloporus > Sceloporus undulatus. Next base: position 138,939,175 of record NC_056527.1, read on the forward strand.
CCAATCTCTGCCAACATTGTTTCCCTGTCAACCCTGAACTCTGATCTATGTACCTTTCCACGCACATTAGGGGTGGTAGTGCTTTGTTTCCTTTTTGTTAGCTTTCTGAAGAGGAGAAATGCCTATACATATTCCATACTGCCTCAGCAGCTGCTGAGCCAATGGTTAGGGCTTCTCCTTTCAGTATACAGGTTGACTCTCCCTTATCTGGAAATCTGAAAACTGAAAATCTCCAGAAAACAATTCTTTTTTTGCTGCCATCTGCTTTCAAGGAAAGAGGAATTAGGACATCCAGTGTTTCATTTTTTTCTCTCAAAGAGCTCTTGCTTTGCCACTCTTAGACTCCCATGTTCCTAGACCTTTCCTTGGATGTCTGCACACTTTCCAACATTTTTAGCAAAGTAGTCCTTGCATCTAGGATGGGAGGAAAATTTTTAAATGGATTTGGCCATGACCACCAACTGATGCCCCATTCTTCTGTTTGCACTTTTCTCTCCCTCTCCAGCTGCAAAGGCTACTTTCCTAAAAAGGAGGACAATGTGCTGACATCCAGGGAAGCATCTGGGATATCTGATTTCACACAAGGGTCTTGTGCTAACGGAGTGGCAGGAACCACAGTCCTTCCCCTTTTCCATTTATCTTTTCACCATCAAATTTATGAGAGGACTCCTTGAGGGAAAACTCAGAGGATGCTGGATGTGTGACTAACCTTCTTTCTGCCATCCCTCATTCACTGTGTATAGGTTTATTCCAAAATCCAAATTTTCCAAAATATTCCAAAATCCAAATAAAATAAAATAATTCTGAAATGCAAAACACTGCTGGTTCCAAGCATTGCAGATAAGGAAGGCTCAACCTGTATTGAAGCCAGACCTGCAATGCACTGTAGTGGCAAGGTTTCAAAGTCTGTGTTTACCTAAATTTTAATTGGTAAAACCCTATGTTTTCCTCCCACATATTCTACATACTAGAAGAATGGAGAGTCATTTTTAGAAAGATCCTGTGCCCCACCTCCACCATTACATAACCTTTTGTCTTTTGCTTATGAATTATCAATTTGCAACAGTGCTGGGGATACAAGAAGTGACATCTTCAAAAGGCTAGATTTGTTCCAGATCCTTCTATTTTCTGGCCCTTTGACTGACAGTTGCATTGATGAAAAGTAGTCCAGACACAGAGCTGACTGCTGAAAGTCCAGGATCCTTATATGTTGCGGGTGATATGTATAATCGCAGCCAAGTCATTCGCTTCTCTTTGTGGCCTCAGTTGTCCAGTCGTAAGACACAAATGTAATAATATCTCTTTACCCATTGAGTTCTTTGACTGTGAAGTGCTCAGCAGAGCTAACGTGTTATTATCGCTGCAATTTTTTTCTGCCATTAAATCTTTGCTGATAACTGGCATAGTGGGGCGGGGGGCAAAGCTTCTTCCTATTGTATGTGAATGCTAAAAGTCCAGGGATTAGCAAAGGACACATTAAGAGAGCCCTGCTCTCAGTGCCACTATCATACTCCATCCCCCTGAAATATTTCACAAAGCAGCTAAATATATACCTGTCGTTCTCAAGGTACATATCTCTTTCTCTCCCTGTTGGAGGTATAATTGGAGAGTCAGTGAAATTACAGCCGTGGGTGTTGGCATTTTGGATCTTTTTGGCTGGCATAATAATTTCCCCCCAAGGTAGATTATCTTTGCCAACCTCTGATAGTTGTATTTATGGGAGCACTAATTCTATTACAATTATTGAAATATTGGCCAGGAGTAGGACCAAAGTTGTGGGAATGCTTCTCACATCAAGCCAGTTTCTGCATATCAAGGATGGTTTCACATATCTTAACTTCAGGAATAGCATCTCTAGAGGAGGACTTCAGTACCTAAGAAGCAGAAGAAACTCTAAATTTTGTGCTGATATCTTTATCCTTAGACCAACCAAAAAGTTGTGAAAAAGTGTGCAACTTCTGAAGACCTTCATTAGGCACAATGTTACAAAGATCAGCCAAGGGAAGGGGAAGGGGAAAGATATGATCTTTGATTCTTTGACCTAAGATCTCCTTGTCTTGGTTTTGATACACAGAAAGGGTCTGATGATTCTCAAATTGGATTTGGGGCCCTAGAATTATTTTTAAGGTGTGTGTGTGTGTGTGGAGGGGTGGCTCAACAGTGGCAGGAAGGCGTTATTTTTATCTACTTGTAAGTGAAGGTCAAAATACTCTCCCCATTCATTAGTAGTCAAAGATCATTAAATGTTAAGATTTACAAACACAATTTGTTCTCCATGTCTTTCCTCCAGGGTAGCTTACTCCAAAGTAAGCGTTCATAGGATATATTGCTGGCAGGCTTTAACAATTCCTGGGAAAGTTTGATGTCTATAGCTATTATCTTAGTACTTGATCACTGTGTACGCTTCTGACTGAAAATCTCTGATGAGTCTCAACTGCCCATGTGTTTTATGGTTCAGTTTTGCCAAAGCATTATAGAATAGGGCTTAGTCTTGGGAGATCTCAGATTCCTCTTCTTTCCCCAGGTTCCATGAATTGAGCTCATCATATAAGATGGTGGTATTAGATTTCACCCAGAGCAGATGCTAGGAGTTTGGAGATCAGGAAGAACAATGGAGTTGAATTCTCCATTTTGAATAGAGATCTTTTTGCTACCCAAACAAAGGTGGGAAGGGGGACTGGAGGTCCCAGTCAACTGTATCAGCATCTCTTTAAAGGCTGGGGGAATTGTTTAGCTCAAGGAATCATATGAGAGGCTGAGTAATCTTGAGGACCTCAAGTTTGGATGAGTAAGAAGATTTTTATTTATTAAAATACAGGAGTGCAACCAAACACACAATAGTATTTCAAGCAGAGACACCATTCAGAGTTAAGGTCTGGGAATTGGATAGTGCAGGCTTAGACTTGTAGAGGGTTAATATTTACCTGAGCTGAAGAGGAGACCATGGAAAGTGGGTTGTGGCTTAGATGGAATTTGAAGGTGACAGTGTGAGTAGAAGCGTATCTCTGTGCATGATGTGTTATTATTTTCAGACTAAAGGCCAACTGTGTGCAAGAAGGCTAGGTTTAGGACTGATATTTATATCTGAGGTCCTAGTCTCAGAGGGTGCCAGGTGCTATCTTGAAATATAGCAAGACCAGATGGTCTTTCCAGGGAATTGACAATGGGATTCTGGAATGACTAATAGTTTTAACTTCAGAGTACAAAAATGCCAAGTAGATTTAGGACACCCCCAAAATAGATGAATAGGGAAGTTGGCTGGGAACACGGCAGGGGCTAGGTAGGAAATGTTGGCTTACTCACCTTTGTCTTTGTTTCCATTGTGAAAGAATATGCAAAGAGCCTGGGGATGGGAAGACAGAGCAATCGGCAAACCCATTTAGCTTTTACCTAGGTCCTTCACATGTTTTTGGGTCTATGTATACTTCTCAAGAACATGACTGGCTCCATATGTGAAAATATGGAGGCCCTAAGTACAATGCCGGATTTGTTGGGTATGCTAACACTCTCCCTACCAGTTAAACATATAAACCTCTGAGTCTTAGAACTATCTCCATAGAAGGTAATCCTTGTATTAATGCCACAGGTCTCTGAATGCAAACATCCTGTTAAGAATCTCATTTCACCTGCTACTGTTAAGGCCTGGCTTTTGGCAAAGCTGGACTTTTCCCAGTGAAGCACATAGAGAGTGCAGAATATAACTGAGCAAGAAGATGAAATCATATGTCAGAGAGGCAAGCTGTGGCACAGCAGGGTGTAAAGAAAGCTGAAGGGTCTAGTGCAAATGAGGAGCCAAGGAAAGCATGTCAGGGCAGCAGATAAAGCAGAGTATGAGGCAGTTGTTATTTGAGCTACTTCTTCCAGGTCTCCCATGCCAGCATGGAAGGAAGAACAGGCAATGGTAATGGAGAAGCTCAGTGATCTACACATAATAGTTATTTTTTGTACAAGCCTGCTAGCTGCATGTAAGCCAGGGCCAGGAAAAATGGCCAGGAAAGAGTAATGACTAATGACAACAGAGAGGGATGTAGCAAAATATAGAGTCCGTAGAACTATTTGCATCCTGGGAGTCTTTTGTCTTTTTGCAAGGTTAATAAATTGCCAGGGTGATGTAGAAGTTTGAAAGTTAGATTATGACTCTAGAGACCAGGGTCTGAATCCACACTCAGCCAGGGTAACCCACTGGATGACCATGGACAAGCCATATTCTCTCAGCCTCATGCCAAGACCACCCTGTGATAGGTTTGTCTTAGGGTCACCATAAGTTGGGAATAACTTGAAGACACACTACAAAAATAGTAAGTTGTCTTATATATCTTATAAGCCGCTATTTAGCAAGTGACATTCAGCAAGTAGCATTCTATACTCTTTTTGGTGGTGGGTCTTCAAACAAATGATGAGTTATCTCATTTTTTGAAAAGGAGATGCTAAGGGCTGAGGCTGGACTTTGTGTGTACAAAATCCATATGCCACCAGTCCTGCTTCCTGAAGGACCCCCCCCCCATCCACTTTCTGTGAGGCCTTCAGGTGAAGTTTCCATGTAGTTGTGGTGGTGCTGGATGAGGAGGAGAAAGAAGAGGAAATAAGGAGATAAGTAGAGGAGGAAGGATAGAAGGAACACAGAAAAGTGGAAAGGATTTAGCATAGGTTTGATTAGTGAGTCCAAAAAATGAGAAGGTTATAAAAAGCCAGCACCTTCAGAAGTAAGAGTTCTTAAATCAAGCCCAAGTAATCAACAACCACAACAAGCCAGAGGGAAACAGAGGGATGTGATAACTGCATGGAGGTGATTTATGGGGTTTCACCTGAAGCTGTTTCCCAAGGTCTAGGATATTGTATGGCAGGGCCAAGTTCTACCCCCCCCCCAAACTATTTCCTTGTTTATTTATTTATTAGCACCTTCATACCACCCCAAATCTAGCAAATTTCTAACCTATATAAATCCAATTATCCATGTTTTGCCTTCAGGGAATGTGGAAGATTAATGCAAGTATTTTGGCAGGTGTATAAAAGGAAAGAAGTGGTAATAACAATAAAGGCTCGTAAAGAGGAACTGATCGCCAAGCTTCTGCCTGGGAGCCAAGCTGTAATTCTCACAGCACTTTCTTGCCAATGCCAGTTAAGGACCTTTTAGAGGGGGAAGACATGATGAAGGGATGGAACTGAAGCCCTTCCTACACTCTGAATGGTTTCACCAATCACAGGGAACTGTGTGTGTGGCATGGATGGGTAAAGCAGCTTGTGTCCAGTCCAAATCACATCTTCTTGTACATATTCCTAAGTCAGTTCCATCTACAGATATGTAAAGAAATATTATCAGATTATCCTGTCTTCAAAAAGGAGGAGGATCTCAACAAGCCAAGATGTCCATGTGAACAAATTGACAACCACTGTTAGATTTATTTATTTTTTGGTTCCTCTGTCAGAGCAAAGACTAGACATTTTTTTCTCTGCCATCATCATCAGCCATTTGTTGTTTTTTTTTGGGGGGGGGGGGCATGTGCAAACAAAAGCCATTGTATTCCTCACCCCAAAAAAGTTGCATTCGTGAAAATTTGCACCAAAATGTTATGAGATTAAAAAAAGACCTTCCACAAACCTTTGGCAAAAAATATTTTTTAAAAAACATCCCAGAAAGAAATTACATTTGTATGCATTTTTACATGGATATTTTTTCATTGTTTCCATTTAAAATAGACTTATTGGTCAGACTCCTCTTTCTTGACAAGTTCTCATTTTTGCTAAGAAATTGCCAGGCTCCACTAGAATTCTTGCCATTAGTGCAAAAATGAATTAAAGGGTTATTTTTTTGCTTTTCATCCAGGTTTCTATGACTTGCAGGAAAATATATCTATGGGAAACTGCTGTCTTTTTCCTTTGTGAAGCAAACCACACACACACACACACACACACACATACAACAAGTACAGGAGGTCTATCTGATTCATGAAAAAGAGGCAAACCATTTTCTTTTAAAAAGAAGAAGAAGACATCCACATGACAAGACAAAAGCTATCATTATTTTGTGCAATTGCAAAATTTGTGAAGAAAACCATTCTTGCAAATGAGCCCTTGCCCTTAGAAATAGGACTTATCTCTGCATCTGCTGGACTAGGGAGGAAAATGTAATTTTTCATTAATGCATGGGAGAGAACAAGGCAAGTGCGGATTTATACCTCTGATATGTTTTCTTGCAAAAAGGAAATTTTAAAACTTGTCACAATCTGGTGTGTGTGTGTGCATGCGCCTGAGGATGTGTGACTGCAGGCATGCACATTTTGAGCCAAGAACTGAACAGAAACATTTTGGAAGTGCGAAATACTTGAATCAACTTTAAGTCAGCTCCCAACCCAAAATTCTTTTGGAATGACTTAAATGCAGTAATAAAAGACAGAATGTTCCTTTACAGAGCATAGGAAATACATGTGAAGAACTGGACTCAAACAGTTGTTGTCCATATTTTAGAGTGGTGTGCAGGACCTAAGCAACATCAGCTTCCTCTTGAACTGAGGGGAGTATCCAGTTCTGCATTGGTTTCATCGTCCATCATGATAACAAACAGAAGACACTGTAAGGCTGTAATGGTTTCAGGGATATATATCTGTAGCACAAGTACTCCTCCTGAACAAGGCAGGAATAAGTTGAGAAGAATCCTAGCTCAGTGGGTAAAGCATGTGTTTCTTAGGTAGAATTCAAGGGTGTAATTCTTGCTTTGCTTTTTTCTGTACCTAGGCTGCATCCACACTGCAGAAATAATTCAGTTTGACACCACTTTAACTGCAGTGACTCAGTGCTATGTAATTCTGGGGCTTGCAGTTTTGGGATATACTGTATTCATCCTTCTCTGTCAGAAAGCTCTGGTGCCCCAAGAAACTGCAATTCTCAGAATTCCATAGCATTGAGTCATGGCAGTTAAAGTGGTACCAAAGTGGATTATTTCTGCACTGTGGATGTAGCCCTAGAAAAGAAATGGAGCTAAGGGCAACCTAACGAAGGTCCAAAGCACACTGTAGAAATAATCCAGTATGAGACTGCTCAATGCTAGGTACTTCTGGAAACTGTAGTTTGGTGAGACATTTAGCCTCCTTTGTCAGAGAGCTCTGAGGATTCCCTAGCACTGAGCCAGAGCAGTTATAGTTTCTGCAGTGGACCATAGTACTAAGCATTCCTTTACTGGCAGGCCTTCCTTTCTTCCTTGCTTCCTTTTACATAAGGGATCACTACAAAAATTTAATCTCCCCACCAGCAGGCCACTAGGAGTTGTCTCAATTCCTGCTTCTGCACATATATGCATCTAGCTCAAGTTCAACAAATTTTAATGTCCATTTACCTTCTTCTCAGTTTCCAGTGAGGACTGCAGAAGCCACATTATGGCTTGAAGTTCTTTCCCTTGCATTATGCGTCAGGAAACAACAACAACGGCTGAGATAATGTATCCCCTTAACAACCTCCAGCTCTCCTGTCACATTGTGCCAAGCTCATCACTCTCCCTTTATTACCATACCTCATTTTATAACCCGCTTTATCAGTGACATAAAGAGAAGGGGGGAGGAGCAGAGAATAGCAGCATAGCCTGTAATCAAGTCATCATATTGTAAATAGGAAGCAGAGTGTTTGTAAAAATGGAAGGAAGGAAGCGTTTACACCTTAAATGAAGAGACTCCTTTATGTTGTAGTCACATTTAATTCAATCAGGGAAGCTGTTAAATCTCAAGCTGAAAAGTCATTGCACTGGCGGTGCTTTTCTCTTCTGCCACAGCAGGTGAAGGTGAAAGATGGAAAGCCTTTTGCTAGAAGTCTGGAAAGCCCTCCTTGAAAGCAGTTAGGCCTTAGGGTTTCTCCATGATGGAGCAGTTTGCGGAAACTGTCACATTTCTTTCCAGTTATTTCCCCTTTTCCTCCTCCTCCATAAATATTCTGTTCAGTGGAACTGGCTGGCTTGGTTTTTGAGTTTAGGCTTTGTATTTTTTGCAAGTTTTGTATTTGTTTTTAATTATTACCTGCAAATGTACAAGTATATTATTGTCTGAGCCTAGATATTACTTGGGGTGGGTGGAAATCCAGGCTTTTCTTCCGCCTGGCAGACCAACTTTAGGGCTTCATTATAACAAGAGGAGGAGCAATCTGCACAGCAGAAAACCCACTGCTTGCCTTTTACTGGCTGAGTATGAGCGTGCAGCTGTCACGATTGTTTGTGAGCTATCACAGCTGGATTATACGCTGAGGATTTTAAATCCAGAAGAGATTATTATCTACTTTGATCAGCCATTCTTATAACATAAGTTCTTAAGCTACGAGAAAGGATACCATCATTGATCCTGTGCAAATATCAAGTAGTTTCCAAAACGTTGATGAAATTAACATGGGAAAATGCCAATGAGAGCCAGAGGTTTCTTGGAAGTTTCCACCGCATGTTGAAGAGGCAAGCTTTTCTTCAGTGTAAATGTCAAGACCATACACTAAGAAATTAAAAAATTAAAAAAGCTTGTTGCCTCTTCAGAAAGGTATGTGATCTTAGGAAGGTCACAAATGAAAGCAACAGTAAAAAAAAAATCAGGTCCTCAGGAAGAAATCCCCAGAACATGGGGCAATGAAGTTTCTTTCAAGAAATCTACATGAGACCCCCACATTTGTTGGCGGTGAAGGGAATATACATTGTGATGAATGGAATTAAATACAAAGTATTTCCAAAATTCTCCCCTTCTGTGATTCTATCAGGGCTCAGCAAGAGTGTGTACTCAGCCAACTACTATGGACCCAACTAATAATCAGGCTCACTGGACAACCAAGGGATACAGGGCATATTTAATGCTCAGGAAGACCTTGGGACCATTCACATTTAACAACGATAGTGCTATAATTCTATTCTAACTGCTATGGTTCCATCCTCTGGAATCCCAGGGTTTGTAGTTTTGCTATACACTGGAGTACTTAGGCTGAGGATTTTAAATGACTCTCCTAAACTGCCAAGCCAAGGATTGCATAGGAAGGAACCATGGCAATTAAAGTGGAATAACAGCAGTACTATTCTGTAGTGTGGATGGACTGCAGGTCACTTGAATAAGGCTTCGCCTAATAGAAGACCCACTTATGTCCTACGTTTTGGCAAGGGTATGAAATAGAAACAGACTTGGTGAAGCTGGAAAAACAAATGCTATGTGCTGATTTGTAGTGGGATGGAAAAGTGACCAATGCAAGGCCACAGAGGGTTTTTGTGATGATTCTTTATGGAAGATTTGGAACGATTGTTAAAATGTTGGATTTCATCAAAATCGCCAGTCAGCCAAGGACTCACTGATTCCCTGTATCTGAGTTTCTGTCTCTTGGGTTTGGTTTCTAGTCTAGCCTGTAACACTGCACTAATAATGGCCTGGCTTGCAGAGTTTTTGTGCAGATGAATGAGGGGAGACTCACAAAGCTCTTTGCATGCTGTCCTGGATGTGTATTAATGATCAATAGAAATCTGCTCCATTAAACTCTCCACTACTGGTGACAGAGAGACTACCATCTTTTAGGAAGACATTGGATATTGATTTGGGGATTGGGAGTGATGAAGGGATCATGGCATCCCTTTGTAAGTTGTTCTATTGATTTACTCATCCAAGTCTGTTTTGTGCCTAGTCCAATTTTCATCTCCAGCTGCCAGAGTCTGTCACACTTTTGTCTGTGAGGCTGAAAAGAGAGTATCTACCTTGTGAGGCTTTTCACTTTTATTTTTCTGGTCAATTGCCAAGAATATGATTGAGATGAGAGTAGCCATGATGACCTGATCATCAGCCAGTGGTCTAACATGGAGAAGGAAGAGCAGGAGGAGTTGGAGCTGGATTAGAAAGACCAACAGTACAGGTTTTGTAGATGAAAAAGTCGGACACCAAGTGTGAACCGAAGTGTGTCAGCCAGAAACCACATAAGTCAAAGATTCTCTATCCAATGGAGAGAATCTTTTCTACTCACAGCTAATAATCCTAATTCAGATTGCTCTACAAAACTGATATCCTTTATATCAGGGATCTCATATGGCTGCTTAGCATTGCAGGTTGCACCTAAGGTGGAAGCTAACTGGAAGGCAAAAGATTACTAGGATTCAGGCCAGGGGACTTTTCATATGAGGCTGTCTTATTCCCAGGAAGTGGGTGACATGACCCAATACATCAACTAGGCCAAGGGACTTTGCCTTTAAGGCTTTTCACTCCTGAAGTGGGCAGACTCTGGAAGAGAAATCATTGAACCATAGAATCACAGAGTTAGAAGAGACCACAAGGGCCATCCAGTCCAGTTCCTGCCATGCAGGAACTCTCAATCAAAGCAAATAGTTCTAGCTGTGTCTGACGGGAGCTATCCCTGGTACTACAACACTAACCTGACCTTAGCTGCCAACTGAATGACTGAGCTACTCTCTGGCATCCGTTGTGCCACACGGATTCCTGCTCTGTCAGAACAGGTCTATAAAAGCATGCCCTCCAGGCTATATCCAGATTGGCCTGACCCAACAAAAGTCCTGCAGACTGCCATTATCTTGGTTTTGAGATGTGATGAAATCCCCAATACAAAGCATATCATATCTATTTTCTCTCACCCATATATGTGAGGGGACATATAACATACATGATAATTTTGGCATTTTGCTAATGCTGTTATAAATATGAGGAGCAGCAGGGATGGGAAGAATGCACTGGTGTGAAAAAAAGGAGTTGCCCACACCACTGCCAGGTAATCTTTTTGAAGGCTCTGAAATACATGCTGTCCTGGGAGCACTAGGGTCCAGCAATGATTGATGAGTATTAACATCTCATTATGGAGGCGGTGGACAACAAAGCAGCAACTGCTGCTGGGCTGATGGTCAAGCTACATTTCACATCTAACTCTGTCTCATTTCTTATTTGAATGTTTTTTTTAAATGAGGTAGCTACTTCAGACTGCAATCAGAAACAAGGGATGCAAGGTGGTAGCACACAAAGCTTTCTGTGATGTACATTTTCCTCCCTTTCAACCCCTGCTTCCCAGGTGGTTTTCCAACCAGTGAGAAAATATATGGGGAAAGAGTTAAATGCTCTCTCAATGCATGTTCTTTCTCCAACCTTCACTGTGACTTCTTTCAATGGCTACTTTTAGACTTTTTGACAAATGTCAGGGGCAACTCATACAGGATTGTATGGGACATTTAGCTTAGCCCAGAACATTTGGCATGGAGTAGTGTCAGATCCCAGGGTAATCTGCTGACAGTGCACTAAGGCCAAGACTTATCTAACAATTGTAGTTTGGCGATGCGAATCTCACAAAGCTGAGTAAATGATGTTCAGGAATGGGCTATGTATCTGATTTGATAGTTCTCGTCCTATTATCTAGGTCATAGATATTTTTAGATCTCCCAGCATACTTTTGTTTTTCATACAGAAAAAAAGTAAGATGGACACCTGACTAGAGATTGAGACAATAGCATAGATAATATTTCAGCACCAACTGAAATAAAAGAGAAAGGGAACCAAACGAGATGTGAATCTAGTGATTAATTTCCATCTCTCATTTCAGCAATTCCTGTTTTTCAGGCTGTTCTGCCACCAAGGTTGAAATGCAGCCTGAACACTAGTCTTAAAAAGGCTCAGGAGCTGTCTGGGAAGTTAACCTGACACCAAGTGACAGACTCCCAATTGATATTCTCTTGAGGCTGTAAATGCAGTTCTGCTAGGTTTCTAGAGGAAGTTTCATCTCCTACCTGGAGAATCTGTTATCTGTTATGACACCTCCCTTGGTTCGCTGCTCTTGATGTTTCTCTTTGTTTCCTGTTACAGCAGGCAAGTAAATGCTTTGGGAAACTTGTGAGTGCATTATGTTTTTGCCACATGTACCTGCAAGGAATTGTCATCTGGGAACGGGAGTAATGCAGTGTTAGCTCTAAACCCAATCCAAATATATCCTGAACTCTTTAGATGGCCCTAGGCAAGCCATTATAGCTAAGCCTTGGTATGTCTCTATGCAGTGTGGGATAATACTGACTGGACTTATAGGAATATAGTGAGGATTATCAAGATAATGTCAGGGGGAAAATAAGTTTATAAATGCCAAATAATGCGTCCCTCATCTTAGACCTTCTAGGAGGTGAAAGATAAAATCCCAACTTTTCTAAGACATCATAATAATTGCTAACTGGCAGTCTGTTAAAAACCTGTTTAACACAATGAAAGTACTTGTGGAGTTGGCTGTGTAAACAGTGCAGTAGTGACACCTCTTTGTAGATTCTAGATATTACAACTTAGCATTATTAAAATGCCAGACAGGAGAAGAAGAGTACAAGTGTATCATACCCTGAGTAAAATGTTTCTAAAAATAATGATGGCCTCATGTACATAGTCTAGTATTACAATGCTACATACAAGATGTGCAATTTCGTTCTTTCTCAGGCTAAGATTAGGAATGCTTATCCTGTACCTGTTAGATGGTTTGATCATGCAGTTTGGTTACTTTGTACAAACCAATGGGTTCTAAAGCAAATCAAGCTTGAACTCTCCCTAGAGATGATGATGATGATGATTGAAGCCAAGATGACTAAAGTGAAATGAGGAACTTTGTACTTTGACCATATCATGAGAAGACATTAGAATCATAGAATCATAGAATCATAGAGTTGGAAGAGACCACAAGGGCCATCCAGTCCAACCCCATTCTGCCATTCAGGAAATCCAAATCAAAGCATCCCTGACAGATGGCCATCCAGCCTTTGTTTAAAGACCTCCAAGGAAGGAGACTCCACTAGACTCCAAGGGAGTTTGTTCCACTGTCGAACAGCCCTTACTGTCAGGAAGTTCCTCCTAATGTTGAGATGGGATCTCTTTTCCTGCAGCTTGCATCCAGTGTTCCAGATCCTGTTCACTGGAGCAGCAGAAAACAAGCTTGTTCCCTCCTCAGTATGACACCCCTTCAAATATTTAAACAGGGCTATCATATCACCTCTTAACCTTCTCTTCTCCAGGTGAAAGATCCCCAGCTCCCTAAGTCGTTCTTCATAGGGCACCCTTTTCCTTTTTTGAGAATTCACTATAAAAGTCTTGGCAAGGGAGAAGGCAGTAGAAAAAGCGGGAGACGGTATTACAGATGGATAGACTAGGTTTAAGAAAGCCATGGCCCTTTCTCTTAGGAGGGCAGGTGAGGATAGATCGTCTTTGAGGTCTTTCTTCCATACCATAAGGCACCATAAGTCAAAGTCAGCTTGTTGGTAGTTAGCAACAAATGGTTAAAAGTGAGAAGGGTTTAAAAAACAACAGAATACACACAGGTTTCCTCTTCAGTAACATGTTAAACATGTTATGAATTGCATAGGTATCATGTTAAACATGTGGTGACAGACATTTTATCCCACATGCTGCTGAATACAGATGAACACTAAAAAGGAGAAACTAACAGTGGAAACCTGACCTGGGGACACGTTCATTGGTACTAGGCTAACAAGGCTCTGTTGGCTTTCCTAACATTAGTTGGCATGTATTGATTTCTTTTGCTTATTATTTAGCAGCAAATTATTTCAGACTTGAACTCATGCATGCCTTTTCTGATCAGCTTGGTTGCCATAAAGGTGTTTTGAAGCATCCCCAGAAAGCTCTTTGAGAGCTGGAGGAAACACTAGGTATTCTCATGGTCTGATAACTAAAAGGTTGAGCATCTATAAAGTAAAGTAGAAAACAGATCAACTTGGGGGACACAAATAGACCATGGGATTCTGCAAGAGAGATCTGAGGGAGAGTCTGATCAAGGAATGAAAAAGCCATTGCCAGTATCAGTAGTCTCCACTGCTAAATTTGAATTATATCATATTTTGACAAGCAAATAATCTGGATTTAATTATTTATCATGGAATAAACTACAAATGATTGGATTGTAGGACTCGGTGTGGAGCTCACTGCCATTTTCCATATACGCCAGAAACAGATGGATGGCTTCAAACCAGGAGTGGAGAAGATTTTATTCCCTGGTGTTGAATCTGGCTCTTCTGAGATCATAATTCCACCATCTTGGCTTCTTTTAGGTGGCCAGGTTCTCATAACACCTGCTTTTGATGGTTTCACAGCTGGTTTACATTCCCATAGAATGAAATAAGTGAGCCAGTGTGGTATAGTGCTTTCAGTGCTGGAGTAAAACTCTGGGACACCAAGATTCAAATCCTTACTCATCCATGGAAACTCTGAACAAGTCACCATCTCAGCCTTTGAGGAAGGCACCCACTAGTTAGCAATGGTGTCACTAGGGTTGGCATCACCCAGTGTGGTAACTCAAGTTGTCACCACCACCCCATTGACCTCCTCTACCACACCTACATAATCCTTAGTAACATTTTTGTACGAACGTTACTCATGAATCATAATTCCCATATATCACTCATGGCTCAATGTGGAGCTGAACCCAGATATCTCAAGTAGATATGTAAAGAATAATTGCACATTTGCCTTTCCTCATTGAGCAAGGGTGCTTGACACAGCAAGGCATCTTACCAAGAAGGTTATTAACTATTTCATAATTGTCCATTTTAGAAATGTTTTCCTTTTTTTTAAAGGTTGAACAAAAATGTTTTTTTATAGAAAACAGTGCATTTTGTGCTGTACTCACTGTTTTATATGCAAAAACATGATTTCCATGTACTTCCCCATCATCTATTGCTTCTCAGGCAAGAAGAAGTCCCCTACCAGAGCTCCAGAAATGGCCTCCCTTTTGAGATTAGGATGTGTTGCACTATAGCTGCCTATGGTGGCAACCTAGAGAAAAGGTGGTCTAATAGCTACAAAGGGCATTGGTACTAAGGAAAAACGAAGACCACTCCATGACATAAAAGTTCATATCCCCCCCCCCCTTCATCTCTGATGTTTGAGCCTTCATCCCCAATTTTGTATCCTGTTGTCCCAGTGCAGTGATTCATAAGACCGGGCCTGTTTAAATGCCTTTGAAGAAATTAACAGTTGTTTATGTTTAAGCACCTTGCAAAATGGTGGCCTTAACTTATATCAGGCATGGACAAAGTGTGCCCCATGGACCACATTAGGTCCCAGGCCCCTCCAGGGTCATTTCCCACCCAATGCCCTGAATACCCCATAGGAATGCCCCATAGGGAATATACAGTGGGGTATATGGTCATCCAAGGTCTCCTGGGGGACTAATGCAGTGCCCTAGCCTTCCATGGTTGCCCACTCCTGACATCTGTGAATGGGTTCAACTCAGGCTAAATATCTGTTCAATTGAAATGGCAGCATTTGCATCCATTCCTCTGCAAGGAGAGTGGATGGGGTTTGTATGTGTTAAATGCTGATGGAAGAAGAAATAGAAAAAGTGGTGTGGGGGGGGAGAGAGGGGGAAAGCTGTTTGGCACTTATTATACTTTAACAACTCTGTGTATCTGTTACGCAGTTGTTAGCACTATATAGGCCTTAAATAATCAATTGGTATTTAATTAGCATACAGTACAATTACTGCTTTCCTAAATCTATAATGATAAACCAAAGTTGCAAGTTATTGGATGCTAATTACTAGCTGATGATTAGAAACAGATAAAGAAATTTGCCAGCCTCATTCGCGATATAATACGGCATGTCCATTGCATATTGCAGAGCAGAAAACCCTGGCTTTCCTCCCCTCCCTCCCCTTCCATGCCTTACAAATCAATGGCTGCTTAATGTACAATATTTGTCTAATTAACTCTAAATTATATTCTCATTGACAACATTTCAGGGTAAGGGAACTGCATCGTGTATGATGGATTAGACACAGGAGGCCTATTTAACTCAATGGAATTCATGCTTGGCATTTTGTTGTGACTGTGAGGAGGGACACTCATCCTGCAGGCATTCCAGTACCCCTCGAACCATCTTTCCCTCCCTGTTTTTAAGCTTTTGATTTCTTTAATAAAAATGCACCCTATTAACTAAATGAAGAAGCTAGACGTCAACTCAGATTATTGTGTTATGGGTGAGTGGGGGGAGATTGTGAGTTTCTGGTGGGAAAAATCCACGCTTGGCATTTTGTTATGCCAGTCATGAGGGATGCAGATCCTGCCCTCATCCCAACATCCTTAAAACCATCCTAACCTCTCCAGATTTTAAAAAGCCCAAACCTATTCAACATACGAAGAAGCAAGTTTGTTAAGGATGGACCAGAGTAGTCTGTGAGTTTCTGGTGGACCAAGAGGTACAACTTGCTGAGGGGTTGGCATGCCAGGAAGGAGACTGATGAAACTGTGTGAATGGGTATGACTTTTGACATCATAGTGAAGAAGTACAGTGGGAAAGCAACAACAACAGTGAGCAGGAACTGGTGTTGGACTGCCACAGATAGAAAGTGAATCCAGCCTAACTGATAAGGGAACAATCTTTCCCATTGTAGCCCCCTTCGTACATCCAAAACCTGGTCCAGAGCCAGTGTTTAAACAGGTGGGGGTGCATGGGAAGTTTTTGTTGCACTGACACTGCAATTATAATATGGCATTTATTTTAAGATAATGACACCTCCCCGCATATATATATATATATATATATATATATATATATATATATATGGATTAAGGATATCTGTGTACACTTACCAGGGATTAAGGCCCACTAAACCCAGTCAGATTTGCTACTGTAAGGCTGGAAACCTGCCAGCATTTACTTAGGAAGAAGTCCTGCCATAATAGGGCTTTCATCTGAGTTCTGCATAGGATTATATTATAATTCATCTTAAGACCTAATACCAAAACCAGAGACAACCCTACAGAAGCAAGTGAACTATCCAGTGCCTAGTAAATTTATTTCAAGGAATGGAAATCTTTATAAATAAATAAAATAATTTGTTCAAAACATATATGCATGGTAGAGTTGTGTGTGTGTGTGTGTGTGTGTGTGTGTGTAAAATTGCATTTTCTGTGCAGAAAAAAATGTTTCCTACAAAACACTGGCTGGTCTTACCATGGTCACTATGTTTTTGCCTAAAATAATCCATTTACAAGGCTTGAGATTTATTGGATAATCCAAATAAATTTTCTGAATGGTTATAATGTAGTTCTGTTCTTGAGATTGAGCAGGTAGGGTCCTGCAAGGTGCCTGGAATGGGGGAAGCATCCATAAACCAAATTAGCTTCCTCTATCCTTTTTAGAGAAAGAGTAGATAACTCATAAATCAAATGAAAGTTATGGAACTCCTTGAAAAAAAAGGCTGCATAAAGTCATATGCTTAAATAATACCAAGTTGTTCCCTTGTTGAGGGAGAGTTGTAAATCCTGATGCTGGTGAGATCTGGGAGTTGAAAAAGATGTCTAAGTACTGCATCACTAAGTAGTAAGCACTTTGGTTCAAGACCTCTTGCAGGGACTGGTACCAATAGTGGCTGGTGGATGTGATGCCAGTTCCTTCTAAGATTATATATGAACTACAAAGGAGTTGCTAAACTCTGTCCTCAAAATAGTTTCAAGTATCTCAGATCGCTTCCTTAAATTTCAAAATAAAAACCAGATATCATTCCAATGACATTGGAGCCAACAACTGTTAATGACTAACACATTTCCTAATCTGAGTTTGCATGAGAAACCATTCTCCCTGCCCAGTGTCAGTGCATGATGTATCTTGCTGCTGTTGTTGTTGTGTGCCTTCAAGTCACTTCCAACTTATGGCGATCCATGGGATATTCTTGGCAAGATTTGTTCAGAGGTTTGCCATTGCCTTCCCCTGAGGCTGAGAACATGTGACTTTCCTAAGGCCACCCAGTGGGTTTCATGTCCAAGCTGGGAATCTAACCCTGGTCTACAGAGTAATCATCTAACACTGAAACCACTATGCTATGGGGGCTCTCATGAAGTGCCTTACAAAGACAAAAATGGGTCAGATGTGTAGCCTGAGTGACAGATGTGGATGCGATGTCCCCTGGCCCTATGTAAGAATCCGCTTGTCCTTCATACTCTGAATGGATGTTAATAACTGCACTGAATGGATGTTAAAAGCAGAAAATGCCAGAAAATGAGTCAGCGGGATTTTGAAGGAGAAAGTGCAGAACAGAGGGAATCAGCTCTAAGAATCAGCTTTCCAAAATGCACAAAAATGTCCGTGAACGCATATGTTTCTGATGTTCAGACATCCGAAAACATAGATTTGGAAATGTTGCAGAGGGAAAAAAAATGGAGATATGTATAGTTCAGTGCTGACAATGTAAAGTATTGTGTCTATACCAGAGACAGAGATACATTAGGTGCTATTCAGAATTTCCTCTCTTGTACAGTACTGCGTTATTAAGGCATGGGATCTGGGCTTTGCTTTATTTGCTTCTGAGTGGGACATGTGGTGGTTTTGCTGATGGATGTGTTTGTATGACCTGATTTTTTCTTTTACTGTTGCTGTTGTATAACTCTTAGAAGCATCCGTTTAACAAAAAACAAAAAAAATTGGATACAGCTAAATTGGATACAGGAGGAGACAGACGGCCTCTATTTTCACATCTCTGAAATGGTTAAAGGCCAAGCTAGACATGATGTTGATTATATGAATGCTGTCAATGATTTTATATATATATATATATATATATATATATATATATGCTTGGGAATGGAAGGCATGTGGGAAAGGGGATTCATACCCCCGCCCTTTCAATCTGCCATGCTTTCGATCCTGTACAATTTCCCCTCTGGATATGCGTTTTACTATGCATGAGAAGCTTCTATAGGGCCAATACAGTCATCTCTTCAAGTCCCAAAGACGTTTTGTAGAAGCTGAGGCTTTATCAGGATAAGGATGTATTTTTTTGTTAATTTCATTTTCAGAGGAAGCCGTGGATAATTTTGGGAATCTTCCTGCCGCGAGAAAGTCTTTGGAGACAGTTTGCAGTTCAGGACTTACTCTTTGCAAAATGAGCACATGGCATTTCTTACTCAGGGAATAGCATTTTCCACACAGAAATATTGCCAAAACGTTAGCCCCACTGGATCAACCCAGGCAGGACACAAGTAAAAAACCACACACACAAACACACACATATGTGCCAAGGCATTCCGATCACTCCCACGAAGTCCAACTAAGAACTCAGAATGGTCCAGATGGACAACTTTATCCTGAAAGCACTGAGTATAGCTTTGTAGCTTGAGCAAACAATGGCAAAATGCACATTAAGCAAGAAGCCAGCCCTCTTCCCTCCTCCTTTCTTCCACATTACAATTCTAAGAACCAGGGCCTTTAGACCATTATAGGATGTAGCAATAACTTGTTTATTCAAAATCTGAGGGTTGGGAATATTGTCATGTTGGCTAGTACTTCTTGTTTATATAAACCTGGGAACAAACACTTGCAATTACAGTTGTTTTTAAATACCAGCTTGTTAGCAATATGTAGTAAGGGTCAAGCAGTTTTCCTTTGGAACTAAATGCGAACTAGCTACAAATCACAGGAGGCCTCATTAGGATACATGGTGACAGTTCCCAAATAGATAATCTATACTAACATATTGTACACAGAAAAAGTTCTAAACTGCAAAGATTCTTATCAGTCTGGGAGTCTTCCTGTCAGAGTTTCCTGTCACTCAAGAAATATGTTCTTTTTAAATCATCTCCCAAATATTTTTGAAGATTCTTTCCATCCCTAGGTAAGAAAGAGCCAAACGTTCTTTCCTTCTTCCTTAATCCTAAGCTGTTTACGATTATCTAGGTGCCCATTTGCATTTCATATATATATATATCAGATAATCATTCCAAGACATGGGAAAGCATTTCCCTGTTCTAAATGGCCACCCTGTTTCCTTCCACTACCTTTTAAATCTGGCCACATCATAAAACATCCTCCATCCTTCAAAACTCTCAGATTGCTTTTATAAATATAAAGGTTGTGGCTTGGTTGATCTTCTGCAGATGTTAAGAAAGTTATTTGGGGGGTTACAGCTCTGCAAACACCCCAGCTAATGAAAGCCAGTGGCCATGACTCTTGGAAACTGTAGTCAAAAAGAAGGAACTTCTTCAAGTTCTGTTTTTTTCCACCTCAATTGAGAATATAGTATTAGGTCAACATTAACTGAGAGGCAGTGTGATGTAGCGGTTTGAGTGTTGGACTACAGCTCTGGAGACCAGGCTTCGATTCCCAGCTTGGCCATGAAGCCCACTTGCTGACCTTGGGCAAGTCACAGGTTCTCAAGCCTCAGAGGAAAGCAATGGCAAACCTCCTCTGAACAAATCTTCCCTATGAATCGCCATAAGGGTTTGATTCCCAGCTTGGCCATGAAGCCCATTGGGTGACTTTGGGCAAGTCACATGCTCTCAGCCTCAGGAAAAGGCAATGACAAACCTCCTCTGAACACATTTTGCCAAGAAAACCCCATATTAGGTTCGGCTTAGTGTTGCCATAAGTCAGAAACAACTTGAAGGTACACAAGAACAACCTATATTGTCCATGATTTTTTCAACACTACTCTTTTTTAGCATGCTGATACCACTTAAACTGCCATAGATTTGGACTTTCATAAGGAATTTAGAATTCTCTACCAGAAAGCTCTAGTGCCTCACCAAACTACAAATCCCAGGATTTTGTAGGATGCAACCACGGCAAGCTAAGCAGTATCAAATTATTATAACTGTGTAGTGTGAAAGAAGCATGAATGTATATGTATTCTTTCTTGCTTCTCCCTTCTCTCTGTCTCCCACCCTTTGCTGTCACCACAACACTATTGTCGCATTATGGAGAATGGCATGTTGTCTCCTTTTGCATTCTCAGTGCAGAGACTTGTCTCTTTACTTGAAATGTACGCTGATATTGCTGCATGAATAATGATGATACAAGGCTAATGAGAACTAAGCCGCAGTAGTTTAAAGCCCCCTTTTAATGCGGTTAAAGTTACACAGATTTCTCCTTTGTACATGTTTAATTCAATAGAACTTAACAGTACTCAACTTTGACCATAACGTAAGTCTTCTTGGCTTCTTTGTTAGCCTACCCTGTCCACATCTAGTGTACTGGTCCTCTTTTATCCCTGAGATCTGATGAAATCCAGCATTGCTTTAACTCAGACTGAAAAAGGAGATAGAAATTGGGGTGAAGGTGGAGAGGAAGTCTTCTAATAAGCAATTACTATGCCAGCCTTACAAAAGTTTCCATTTCTTGTAAGGGCTGTGGAGTAACTGGTGGCAATTTCTACTAATTAAATACAAATTAATTTCCATAACTGGGGAGAGAAGTATATTTATAGTATTGTATTTATTAGTGTTCCTTTATTTGAAAATGCCATCCTTGTTTTCCTTAATTACAGTTTACTATATAATTTCTTTTGTGTAGGTAGGAATTTTAAATAGCAAAGATATTGTTATATCACAGAGACAAGGTACGGGGGAAAGAATGGAGGAAATTGCACAAGGGAATATTTCTTAAATTTCAGATTTAAAGGGGGGCGAGAGAAACTGCTGAAACATAATTGATTTCACAGCAGGTGCAAAATTTGGAAGGAATAAGAATTTGCAAATGCCCAAGACCTTGCTAAGAATAAGAAGCATCTTGCATATATTTGGTACAAAGTGTGGATAGGTCAAAGGACTGTCATGATCTCTAGCTTTTTCATTTTGTGTGCTATATGTGAATGCATCAGCAGAGACTCTGTCCTTGCAAAATTGGATGATATGTAGTGGGTGGTGAATCATCATTGAGAAACATCTCAAGGCTTCAGCTTGAACCTTAAAGGATGCATTAAGAGTGTTGATTCACCCAGAGCTGATTCGCTATTGCACCACTGCAACTAAATGTGTGTTTTCTGACAACCTATTTTTTCTCTTTCTTCTGAAGCCCAGATCCCATAACCAGATCAAGCATTTAGCTTTAGTTCTACCATTAAATCCTGGTATATTTTTGGGTTCCTGTTCATCCTCTACCATGTTCAGTTTCCCGCAGCCTCCCTGGATTGCATAAACAACCAGCTTCCAGAGGGGAACTTGTCCTCCTCATGAATAAGCATTCCATATATGCATTGGCCATTGGAAAACATCAATTAGCTCCCAAACAATTATTATTATTTTTGAAATGCCATTTTATTGGAGCAATAACCCAACACAATAATCCAAAACAATTTAGCAGAGTGTATTTACTGTGCAAAGAGCCATTTATTCCACAAGCCATGCAGCTGAGGCAAGCGTCTTTAACGTGAAATGGCAAGTGAGGCAGAAGCGAAATGCCATTTCCCCTGCATATATTAGTGGCATGTCGGCAGGAAGCACCTTTCTCTTCTGAATGCGATTTGCCTGGCATTTTCTCATGCTCACAGCATTCTCATAGGCAGGAATAGCTGTCACCACTGACAGGGGCAATGGCACTATGGGCACTGCCTGGCCACTTCCTGAACATCAGCCAGGAGCAGAAGACTGTGCGATGTGCATATTTCAGTGTGAAAAAGAAAGAAAGCGAAGGTAGCCCAGCCAACCTTTTGAGCCACAACCCTGTCATGCTTCAGAAAACTCAGATATGATCCCAGTTCTTGATTCAGATGATGACTGTTGCAAGCTCCCCTCGCCCCCAACAGCTCAATCAGCCATCAACTAATGCCCTTCGTCATACTTTCAAACAGAGCTGGAAACAGCAGCTAGCTCCTTAGTTCATGTCACACAGTCATATGTGGTAATATGCAGATTTACTTTATTTTTTAAGAATTAAATAATGTAAAAAATAGATATGCTGGATCAGATTAAAGTCCTGGCAAGCAAGCAAGCAAGCAAGAATTTATTTTGGTCATTGACCGGTATAAAAATAAGAACACCATGATTAAAACAGGCTTGCTTGCTTGTTTGTTGCTTGCTAAAGTCCTGTCTATTTTAATGAGATTTTTGAATTGTGGTGCCCAGAACTGGACACAGTATTCCAGGTGAGGCTTGACCAAAGCAGAATGGAGTGTCACTATTACTTCCCTTGATCTAGTCACTATACTTCTATTGATGCAGCCTAGAATCGCATTGGCCTTTTTAGCTGCCACATCGCACTGTTGACTCATGTTCAACTTGTGATCTACTTGGACTCCTAGATCCCTTTCACATGCCAATGGGAAGCCAAGAAACAGGACATGTGTTTATGAGTATCACAGATTGCTGTGATACTAGAGGTACTGCTAGTCATTGATAGCAATTCCCTCAGCCATATTTCTTGTTTTTCCTTAGAAAGATACAATAGGCTGATTGACATTTATCCCAGTTCACAAACTCTTTGACTTAACCTGCCTGGCAATGTCATGTTTCAGCCAGTATCCCAATATATAAAATGATGGTTTCTTAAAGGAAGGTCCCAGGTGAAGCATTCTCACCATAGCCAATCCTCCACCTGGTCTGGGATGTCAGGTAACAGTAGAAGACCTATCTGGTGGCAGACATTACAAAACATTGTCATTCCTTGCCTCAGAGAATACAAATCTCAAGGGGAAAGGGGAAAAATCAGGCCTCCTGAGTTCCACTATGCCTTGGGATATTATTCTTTAGGACGCAGCCACATACCTCCTGTCTTCCTGTCCCTTCACTGTATTGCCATTGACCCACCAGGCATTAACTCTGTGATTAAATTGCCAATAGATACCCATACTGGTTCTTCCTTCTTTGTATCTTCCTTTTATTGCTAAAGTGACTTGTGAAAACTTTCTTCTCTTGAATTCATTGCTAAGAAAGCTAAATGTCTTTGAAATGCAAGCCTATTATGGCATCAGTTTCCTGATTTCTAGGACTTTCTCTCACTTGGCCTTAAACCTAAAGGGTCAGATCCAATTTTGGTCTCCAATTCAGTAGTCCACTGAAATCAATAAGAATTTTGTAAATTTATTTACAACATTGCCACCATTTTGCATCTTCTTGTGCCCTGAACAGACTCAAGGCAATTGAGTTGGATGCGTCTGCACAAACATACAAGGGGAGAATGGAGAAAATCCTACAAAATGGCCTCCTTTGCAAGTGGCAGGGGGATATAAATGAGAAGAAGGAAGATCTTCCCACATTTCCCACTTTGTTTCTGCTCCAGTCTTAATTCAGTCATATTTGGATATTGTTATCCCCACCATTCACTTTGAATTCTGCTATGATTTCCTGATAGACTGCTAGAGGAAGGGGAGGGAGCTTTTCTGTAACAGCTGGATTGCCAAAGCATTTCTTGACACAGCTGCTGAGCCATAGGCAATAGGAAGGCTGTGTGTCTGTAATTAGTGTACCGCTTGGAACTTGGGAACAATCTTGCCTTTTAAAGAAGCATCTCTTTGCAAGCCCAAGAAAAGCCAGGGATGCTGCTGGCCTCCTCTGTGTCTGCTATTTCTGCGGAAAGCCGTGAGCTCGCTTAAGGGCTGACCTGATTACCTAGCGTGAATGCATATTGTGTGTGTATCTTATGGCTGGTGTTATTAGTTAGGTGTATCCATTAGATTAGCAGGGCTAAAGAAAACATCCACTTTTCCCCCTCAGGGAAGAGGGGTGGGGAAAATGTTTCATGAAGAGCTTCTCGGTGTAAGAGGATTTGCTTCAAATAGTGCAGAAAAGTTATCCAACCTCATGAATTTGGAGAAGTGGATCAGACATAATAGGGTGGATTCATATTTGGTGAAGACCAAATATTCATATGTGTGAGCAATACATCATCATCATCATCATCATCATCATCATCATCATCATCATCAATTTTACACATCACTTTCATATCCACTATATTCACATTTGGTAAAGATCCACTGAAATCAACAACATGTAAATTAGTCACTACTAACCTAAGCTCCATTAGTTTCAGTGGGTCTGCTTTAAATGTGGCTATATCTGCATCAAGAGCCAACATGGTGTAGTAGTATGAGCATTAGACTACAGTTCTGAAGATCAAGGTTCAATTCCTCCCTTGGCCTTGAAAACCCACTGAGCTTGGGAAAGGCACACACTCTCAGCCCCAGAAAGCCCCATGATAAATTCAGATTAGGGCTGCTCTGAGTCAGAAATGAGTTGAAGGCACACAACAACAACAAAGGTCTGCATCCCATCCCATACTGTCAAAGGTACCTCCGACCAAATCCAGAACAAAAACACAGTGTCAGTACCTGACACTAAGGGTGGTAGTATACACCAATAAGTTTATCTACTCACCTCTCTTTAGGTAATAGTCTTGCGCAGATTTGCCTTGAAATATGTAGCCAACCATATTGAGAATGCTATCTGAGCAAAGAAGCATAGGTCTGGACACGCGTATCTGTTTGTCCTTTCTGCCTTCATATCCTGTTTATCCAGTCTGCTGACCTTCTCTATCTACCTAACATTTTGCTTATCAACTGGAACAATATTTGTGTGTGGGAAAGATGGACAAATGAAGCAAGAAATCCATAGGCAGGACCAAGAGATGAAGCACACATGTTAACTCAGTCTATTAGGAGCTCAGTATTAAAAGAAGAAGAAGGGGGGGGGGGGGGGGGAGAGAGTTTTATTTTCTCCCCAATATTTTTTTTAAAAGAATTAATACATACTCGGCTTCTTGAAATTCCTTGCCATCTTTATAGGCAGAGAAACTGGAGGATATCTTTAATGGATTTCTCCCGGGGCAGGATATATTCACATATAGTTCTTCAAGGGTGTGTTTCTCTATTATTAGTGGCATTAACAAAACATTTCTTTCTCTTTCTCTTTCGTCCTAAGGTTTTGTTATTCTCACTGCTGCCTCCTCACATGCCAGTAGCAGCAACTATGTTGGTGGTTGCATCACCATTTTGCATTTTCCCCTGTAAAAGGAACTAGCACTGTTCTGGAGCTTTCTGAGAGAGACACAGGAGGGGTGAGGGCAATGGTGGCTAATATCTGGAAACAATTCTTCTCATAGAATCATAGAGTCATAGAGTTGGAAGAGACCACAAAGGCCATCCAGTCCAACCCCCTTGCCATGCAGGAACTCTCAATCAAAGCATACCCAACAGATGGCCATTCATCCTCTGTTTAACGCTCTCCAAGGAGACAGACTCCACCAGACTCTTCCACTGTCGAACAGCCCTTACTGTCAGGAAGTTCCTCCTAATGTTGAGGTGGAATCTCTTTTCCTGTAGCTTGCACCCATTCTTCTGGATCCTGTTCTCTGGAGCAGCAGAAAACAATCTTGCTCTCTCCTCAGTATGACATCCCTTCAAATATTTAAACAGGGCTATCATATCACCTCTTAACCTTCTCTTCTCTAGCTCCCCAAGTCTCTCCTCATAGTGCATGGTTTCCAGACCCTTCACCATTTTAGTTGCCCTTCTTTGGACACACTCCAGTTTTTCCACAACGTTTTTGAATTGTGGTGCCCAGAACTGGACACAATATTCCAGGTGGGGCCTGACCAAAGCAGAATAGAGAGGCACTATTACTTCTCTCTATCTAGACACTATACTTTTATTGATGCAATCTAAAATCACATTGGCTTTTTTAGCTGCCGTATTGTACTGTTGACTCATGTTCAACTTGTGGTCTACTTGGAATCAAACTGCATTATTTCTGCAGTGCAGATTAGACCATGGTCTCTCTTAATGTGGCCCTTGTCAGTGTTACAGTGAATCTTCTCCTGATTTTTGACTAATCCCCAAAGGAGCTATCCATGGTCTGATCCCTATCCCCAAACACTACCTTGGAAATTTTATTTTAGCTCCTGTCTCAGAGCAGATTTGCCAGCCCTGCTGGCAAGCAAACCACCAGCCATCACGGAATAAATAAAAACAATTCACATAGATGGCACAATGTGAAGATGTGCTTTCAGAAGGAATTGGAGTTAGTCCTAGATTAACCCATTGCCCTTTCCTCCAACAGAAGTCTTTCATCACAGAATTGAAAAGACAGCAATTGGCAACTGAATCTGCTCCATCTGCATATTGCTTTATCTTCATGGAAGTGCTAAGAGTTCAGTTTCTGAGATTTTTACAACGAGACGGAGATTCTATCTATGACAGGTTCTGCACATCAGAAAGTTAGACCTCCGTGGTGAAAAATTCCCAGTTCCAAGGAAAATGAACTTTTCCTTCAGTCTCAACATTTCTAGCACTGGATAAAGTGCGACACTGAAAGCTGTTCACATTCAGAACTCTCATATTTGCTGTGTTTAGGAACTTGGTTTGCCCCTTTTCTTTGGATGCCTAACTGTATTTCCATATACTGAACTGATGAATTAAGTTACTGCAATGTTAGACATTTGGGGGCTGAAGGAAAGGGAAGGTTAGAATTCTTATTTGGGGGGAACAGTGGACTCATTTCTCCCATTTCCCCACCACTGCACCTCTGCAACCATGTACATTTTGTCTTAATTTCTACTTTTCCTTATCTGCAGCTTTGCAGATATCTGAATTCTGAAGTCTGCGCTTTCTGTTTTCCATGGTGCTCCAAGCCCTACAAAGCAGAACAAGACTAGAAAGCAAAGCCAGCTCAGCAAAAATCTTTTCAGAAAAGGCTTGCTTGCTTATTTGTTTGTTTATTTGTTTGTTTGTTTGCTGTTTCATCCTTCCTTAGTTTCCAAGAAACACAGCCACATGTGTTAGTGGCATCTTTCCAACTGCGTCATAGAAGCCTGTGTGAAGTCTCTGGTCAAGCGAAGAGAGCAGCCATTGTGCTGCAGCTTCTTCATGCCTGTGGATAAGGCATAATAGTTCTATTTTAAAGATTAATTGGAGAGGCATTTACAAACTAGGGATGTCCATACATTTTTAATATTGATTGATATTATTATAAAAGATTCAGCCCAGGCTGTTCTTGTCTCGGCCTTCACATCGGCACGCAGACACCACACTCGTCTGTGAAATATGTGACTTATTATTTATAATCTCTGCTTCTCCAAAGACACTTATGGGAAGGCCTGTGTCTAAGCTATTAAATTGTCCCACATGAGGAAGTGGGGGCAAAGGAGAACCAAAGTGGAAGAGCATCAAGATCAACAAATGTCCCATTTTGGGAAAAAGTTGGGGTATTCGTGAAAATAAATGAATACATTTTCTGAGCAGACCTTGAAAACTTTATTTTAAAAGAGCGAAATTATACCATGTTATGGTACAATTATAAGGCAGTTATGCTTTCATGTTTGGAACAAATTAATTATTGATAAGTAACTCATTCTTTGTAATGGATTGCAATCCTGGCCTTCAACTACTTTTTCAAAGTAACTTTTCCAGCTGTGCTTCCAACTCATTTCTTATTCTTGTTATACATTTGATGGTGATGATGATGATGATGATGATGATGATTGAAGTGACGAGAATTACCCATGCAATTCAGCATTACTTGCAGGCAATTTAGTAGCCAAGGATTGCCACACCCATGTATTTTTTAAAAAAGAGAAAGCTGTAAACTACGTATGTTTTGTACAAAGTGCCAGCCAAGAGTATCTACAGTACCTCCTGCCAAAGCACAATTAGAAGATGAGACTCACAATTTTCCATCCAACTTTTTGGAAGTGTATCTCAGCAACTGGGCTGCCAAGTGGTCTTCACTGCCTATTGAAAGATCACACAGATACGTATGGGAGAACTCAGGACTGAGCCCTGGTCGCACAGTGGTTAAATACCTGTACTGCAGCCATTCACTCAAAACCATAAGGTTGCGAGTTCGAGACCAGCAAAAGGGCTCAAGCTTGACTCAGGCTTGCATTCTTCCGAGGTTGCTAAAATGAGTACCCAGATTGTTGGGGGCAAATTAGCTTACAGTTGTAAACCGCTTAGACACTGCTTAGGCGGTATGAAGCGGTATATAAATGAAGCTTGTTTGTTTGTTATCTTATTTTTTGCAGTAATAATAATAATAATAATAAATTTTATTTGTAATTTCCCACCTCTCCCAGGTGGATTTTGAGGTGGGATTACAACTCATTTGCCTGTAGTCTTATGCTAGTTGGATATTGCTATTGTGATTTTAATGTATAATTGTTGTTATTGTGTATTGTGCTTTTTACTCTGTAACTGTTATTGTTGTAACCCGCCTTGATCTACGAAAGGTGGGCTATAAATAAATATTTTATTTATTTATTATTTGATAACAAAATACTTTCTCCTCTGATGCACCTTGTCATCCAGTAGTGGGAACTTCCACAACAGATCATGAGACTGTACTGAGCCTTTTGCACCAACTATAGCAGTAACTAAACTTATACATACACTACAAAAAGATTGTAGTTATTACTCATTAAATAACAGTCATTGGATTTTTTTTTTAAAAAAATTAATTACATGAACTTCTAACTACACTCATCCCTCCACATTCACTGGGGTTAGAGGCACAGGATCCCCATGAATGTGGAAAAACTGCAAATAACAAAAACACTATGATTTTAGCTGAAAGAACACCTCTCTAGGAATCTCTAGGTCCTCCAGTGCAACTCTGTGGTCAACATCTGCCAGACACTGGCTATAGAATTGTGCTGGAGGAGCTACAAATGCCTAGTGGAGTGTTCTGTCTAGGAATCTCTAGGTCCTTCAGTGCGACTTTTGGTTAAAGCTGACCATAGAGTTGCACTGGAGCACCTAGATATTCCTAGAGATAACATTTCTTAATAAAATCAGTGAATAATCAAATCCGCAAAAGTCAAAGCCGCAAACATGGAGGGATGAGTGTATTAAGTTCCAGAGTCTGGACAAGTTATCCCTAGGAAAAAAAATTGATTCCTGCTTCCATCTCATGTGACCAATATTTTGTGACCTCTAGGTCTTTACAAACAGCTTCTGATTTCTTCTCATTTAATTAATTATATTTCATTCAAACTGTTGACATGGGGAAAAATCATTCTGAGTCAAATGCCTTGATGGAGCTGATATGTGTTTTTTTCCATGTACAATTAAAACCAGACAAAGCAGCTTCAGCTGCCCTGACACCAAGTCTCTGGAGAAGGATGCAGTTTGCTGCCAAAGCAAAATTTCTCACATTGCATTTCTTTTTGCAAGCATCATAATTGGAAAAAGGAAACAGGAGCTGCATTCAGTTAGTTAATTTGGTCAAAATAGATCTGTCAGGATAACATTCCTGTGAGAGTATCAAATGGAACGTAAAAATAATAATAATGAATGGTGCTGGTATTAAATGTGATTGTTTCTTTATTAAAATTAATTTATTTTCCATCTTGGTTACTTTTTCTTTCTTTCTTTTTGAATGTTGTGATCTACTAAGCTGCTAGGAGAGCTGCTTGTGCCATTGATCAGCCTCTTGGATATTGATGTCTTTTCCATAATCTTGCGTTTGAACAGACAAGCCAAAATAAAGCTGCTTCGGGTCTCTTTGGAGGTATGCTGTTTAAATGACACATGCATCTTAAGAGGCCAGAAGCTGCACCAAAGCTGTACTCCAGTCCTTAGAATTGGAACATGGCTTCAGCCTCTTAGGGCACATGCATCATTTAAATATCATACCTCCAAAGTGACCTGAAGCAGCTTTATTTTGGCCTGTCTGTTTAGGTCCATTGTATGGTTTATCTTGGTGAGAGACCTTATAAGTGAATTCTGACCCAGTCCCAAAAAGTGACTGCCAACCTTCTAAAGTCCTTCTGTTGCTGTGCATTTAGCAGTATTATTTTGCATTCATACTGACTAATGCCTGTGTTTATCTTCAGTTTATCTGTTATTCAATTTTGTATTGATTGATTGATTCAATTTATACCCCACCTTTCTCCTACCAAGGGACCCATGGTGGGTTACAACATTTAACATAGAATAATCATAGGTGGTTTTACCAGTTCCTTCCTCTGAAATACAGGCTATAGCACCTGTATTCATTGGTGGTTTCCCATCGAAGTACTATCCAATGCTGACCCTGCTTAGCATCTAAGATCAATTGGAATCTGGTGAATTTAGGGATACAGACTAAGCCATTGGTAAATGTACCCATTTATTACATTTTTCTCCAAGATGCTCAGGGTAGGTACAGCATCATCATGCAACTGCATGAACATATGTATGCATATGTACACAAACACATATGCACACACTGTTCTGCTTCCAAGGCTAAGTGATGGTTGACTAACCCCCAACCCCTAGTAACCATAGGAGCTGAACATGAATTTGAATGATCCTACTTTGACATGCCAATTGTTGCCACACACTGGCTTTCAATGTTGGAAGAGCAGAGCAATGTAATTTACCTACTCCCATTCTGTTGTTGTATTTTCTGGGTAACTGTTGCCTCAAAAGGGTTTGTCAAGTTGGTAGAATTGTCTTGATTTGTTTTGGAGCAAACGTCCATGCTTTATCACTGAATCACAGCCCCTGCCATCTTTAAAATCCACCTAGATCAAATGGAGGAGTTTTCACAGGGCTGAAATACTGGGAAGCACTGCAGGCATCAAAACAGGACTTTCTGTGCTGTGAAAGGTGATGGGAGCAGATTTCATTGATCTTTCCACTGCTTACCTGCACATGATGTCTGCATGCACAGGGATGTGTCTCTGCATGTGTTTGCATTGGAAGCAAATGCTACGTACAACAGAGTGCAGGAATTGTTGCACCACCACACTAATTTCCTGCCCAGTTGTCTTCGATGTGTTGTGCTTGACTTATTCCTTTCATGAACTGGAGCAGCAGATTCACTCTTTAGTGCATCCCCCCCCCAACGCTGTTCTCTCTGCTGTTGCTGCTTGCAGCTGTATCACTTCATCATGTCTTTCTCTGTCTGTTCACATCTCACCCAGCCAAATAGGCTTTTCTTTTCCTTTTTTTGTCGATCAGTGTCTGGTTGAAAGAAGTTGGTTGCTCTGGGAACAAACCCGAGGGTAAATGCTTCCTAGAAAGGGGCAGGCGTTGCATTAGCTTAAGTGGGCTTTAAAAAGAGGAAAGAATTAGACAATTCTATGGAAGGTAGAATTATTAACTATTAGTTGCCATTGTAAACTCCTGAATGATGAAGGTTTTTGGGAGGTTCAGAAATGCTTTTAGAGCAGGCTGAAGCCTTCATTAATCTGCTGAATGAAGTCTAAAGTTACTTGACACAGTTGCTTTCACTCATCCTGTGCTTAGGTGCAGAGCATGGATTTCACTGTTTTTCTGACCCCTCCCCCCCTCATATCAGGGATAGCTATGTTGAACAAGCAGCAAAATGTAACAAAATCCAAATTATATATTATGAGCATACTTTTATTAGACCAAGCAAGGTGGTACCCAAATAGGTCAGAATGCTCCAGGAGCAGCTTGAAATGCTCCATCTTCCCCCTTTTCCTGGGCACTTGTTGTGGCAGCTGGCATCTGTCTGCACCTGCGTCTTGCTATGTTGTCCAGTGCAGCCACCACCATGGTAGTCACTCACTCGGAGGTCAGAATGAGGTGCCCAGCATTGATCACATGGCTGGGCAACTTGTCCCAGAGTGAGTGACCCACCACTGTGGTGGCTGGACCAGGTTGCACAGCAGAACCCATATGTAATCAGCCACGTCACATTGCAATGGAGGATCCAAAGCAAAATATGAGTTATTTTAATCTGTTATGATGGGATTATACCATGGGTTCAGTGTTGCACCAGCCAGACATCATCTGGACTGTTCACACCAGAACTGGGGGTTGGGATGTATATTGTTTGGACTTCCCATTGAGAGGATACAGAGAGGTTGTCTTATATAACCCATGCAGATAGCGCCCAAATGACACACAATAAAATTACTCAAACTTTCAAAGGTCTCACGTTTTTCATCACACACACACACACACACATATATTGGGGCAAATGTGATTATATAAAGTCACAGAACGTACTAGAAATATTAATGGTGTTGTATAAGATGGTCTTGGAGGGAGGGCTGGTGCAGGTACATGCCACATAATTTGTTGGCAGTGGGTCAGTTGAGCTTTTTCCACTAGGGAGAATGATTTTCTGTACAAGAATACCTCCCTTTAAAAAAATGCACCATGATCACATCATGTACTTTTGTTGTTGTGTTTCTTCAAGTCATTTCTGACTCACAATATATAAGGAAGACTTATCACAGGAGGTTCTAGGGCTGAGAGTGTATGTGTTGCCCACGATCACCCAGTGGGTCTCCATGGTTGAATGCGGAATCAAATCCTGATTTCCAGAGTCTTAGTCCAACACTCAAATCACTACACTATACTGGCTGCAACTGACTGATACTTTATCATAAACTAATCCTAAAAGGGCCCTTGCACAGAACATAAATTCAGGACATTGATACCAGTTTCATAGCCATGACTATAACCTATGGAGTCTTGGGATTTGTAGTTTGGTGAGGCTCTTGAACTCTCTGCTGAGAATTTTAACCCCCCCCCAAAAAAAAACCCCACACATTGAAATCTCAAGATTCCCTGGGATGAAACTATGGCCATTAAAATGAAACCATAGTGATATATTTGTATACAGTAGTTTGAAAAGGTCCAGAGTCTGTTGTGCATTAGGAGTTGCCATTTTAAATACAGGAGACAAACACTTCATGTCACAACTCATATCGAAAGCACAGAGATAAAAATCTGCAAGAGTCTTTCCACTTTTTAAAAAGCTCATATTTTTACATTGCACAAATTAAAATATGATAGAAAAGAAACCTAAATCTACACACAGAAAACTGTAGACTTATAGAGCCTTTCCATTTTTGTGCAGGAGACAGTGTATATTGTGAAAATTGTGTAGAACTGTTCAAATTGCATGAAAATATGGTTTGGAGAAGAAAATGCACTCTCTGTGTAAAAACAACCGCAATAACAATATTCTTGCACAGGTATCAGGGTATCATCCATGAAAAGCACACTCTCTTTGTGAAAAATATGGCCTTTTTTCACGAACACATTTTCTGCACAGAAAAATAGTTTAGTTTTATGAAAAATGATTTATTTTCCCGAACAACGTACTGCAGTCCAAATTCTGTTTGAAAATTTCTCTTTGGAAATGTCACAGAAATCTGTGCATTCTAGTAAACTGGGGGGGGAGGACACTTAAATTGTACATTCTTTGATTAAATAAATGAAGATTTTCATCCATAAAGGAGAAGAAGGAAAGGATTGGGTTAAAAGAGTAAAGGCTGAGGATCCTATTGATTAGCTTTTGGCAGTGTTCATTGTCTCCCTTTCTTCCCATTTCTTCCCTTCTAGCATGTTCAGTGCCAAAGAGGATAAAGCCAATTCACTTGGCTTCTTTCTCTGTTACTCATCAACTCCCATGTCCTCCCATTGCTGTGGAGACCGCAAAGTTCATCCCCACAAAAGGATTATAAGAAACAAACATCCTGAGCATTTAGAAAGGTCAGGTCCCTTGCGTGCCCAAGTGGCAGTACACCAGCCCAGCTAGCACATTTGGCCTGCCATATATATATCTATATACACACACACACATCACAGACAGAAAGACTCATGTTATTGTCTTCACCTCACATCTTTTTTGAGAGTATTGCAAATAGTCACAACTTGCACTTCCCAATATAGAAATTGCACATTTGCTATTGAAGATGTACGAGATGCCCAACAAGTCTGAAAATATTATTACTGGAGCCGTGGGAGGTGAAAAGAGAGGAGCAGTGGCTGAATGCACAACCTTATCTTATATAGCAACAATATAGTGACTGATGTGTTTGTGCATTTGAACAGGGAGGTTGATGTATAATAGAGGTGACCATAATTATGAGATGATATACAACAGAGGTATATCCATTCCATTCGCCCTGCTACCCCAAAAGATCTGGAGAGCATGCCTAACCATTTGCCAAACCTTTCCCTGCTCTTATGTAATGCCAGGTCAGTGAAGAATAAGTCCCGTATCATCTATGACTTACTGATAGATCACAATGCTGACCTGGCATGTATCACAGAGACCTGGCTTAGAGCAGATAGCTCTGTAACCTGGGCTCAGGCCCTTCCGGCCGGGTACTCTGTCAATGAGCAGATAAGGGGAAGCGGGCAGGGGGGAGGCGTAGCCATAATCCATAAAAACAATCTCACTTTAACCAGGATACCTATCCGTGCATTAAACCACATTGAATGCATTTACCTTCGCTTGAAGACCAGGGAGAGTTTGGGGATTCTGTTGGTCTATCGCCCACCCCGTAACGTAACAGACTCCCTAACTGAGCTGACACAACTAGTCTCAGAGCTGATGTTGGAATCGCCTAGGCTGTTAGTCCTGGGTGACCTCAACATCCCTCTCAAGGGTGATTTGACTAATCTTACTGGTGCGGCTCGGGAATTCATGGGTTTCATGACAAAGATGGGCCTCTCCCAGATAGTCTCTGAGCCCACGCATTCTGCAGGTCATACTCTTGATGTGGTCTTCTGTACCGAACAGGCATATCCATGGGCAGAAATAACTAGTATCTCCGCATTATCATGGAAGGATCATTTCCTGGTTAAGGTTGGTCTGGAGACTACTATTCCTCCCTCTAGGGGTGGAGGACCAATTAAAATGGTCCGCCCTCGAAGGCTGATGGAACCCATTAGGTTCCAAGAAGCCCTAGGGGGTTCTATGGTTGGCAGTGCCAGTGACTCTGTTGAAGTTCTGGTTAATTTATGGAATAACAACATCACCAGAGCTATAGACATGATCGCTCCCAAGCGTCCTTTCCAACCCAGTAAAAACCGTAACCCTTGGTACACTGAAGAGCTTAAACAAATGAAGCGGGTTGGACAACGACTAGAGAAGCGTTGGCTGAAATCTCAACTCATATCTGATAAGATACTTCATAGGACTTTTCTTAGGTCCTATCAAATGGCGATAGATGCAGCCAAGAAATCTTTCTACTCTGCATCTATCGCGTCTGTGAAATCTCGTCCAGCTGAGCTGTTCAGGGTGGTAAGGAGTTTAACACAACTGCCTCCCACCCAGAACCCTCTATTAGAGTCAACCATAGCTTACTGTAATGCTTTTAATGATTATTTCACAGATAAAATCTCTCGGATAAGAGCTGATTTGGATGCCAACTTTAAGTCAGAAGCAATGAGAGAGGCATCCAACGCCTCTGCCATTACTGTTAGACTGGATCAATTTGAGTCGGTAAGTACTGAGGACATGGACAAGCTCCTTAGTAGTCTGAAAAAAACGACTTGCCCTCTTGACCCTTGCCCATCCTGGCTGGCTGTCCAGGGGGGTGATATAGTCAAGCTGATGCTGAAAAATATAATCAATGCATCCTTCAGGGAGGGTACCCTGCCTTCTTGTCTTAAGGAGGCAGTGGTCAGACCACTCTTAAAAAAGCCCTCCCTGGACCCTCTGGATAGAAATAACTATAGGCCAGTCTCGTTGTTACCATTCTTGAGCAAGGTGATTGAGAGGGCGGTCGCCAATCAACTACAGGCAGTCTTGGATGAAGCTGATTATCTGGACCCATTTCAAACCGGATTCAGGGCAGGATACGGAGTTGAGACGGCCTTGGTCGCCTTAGTTGATGATCTCCGTCTAGGCATCGACAGGGGAAGTGTGACCCTGCTGGTGCTCTTAGACCTCTCAGCGGCCTTCGATACCATCGACCATGGTATCCTTCTGGAACGCCTGAGAGAGTTAGGTATCGGAGGCACTGTTCTATAGTGGTTCCGGTCCTACCTCTCGGGCAGATTCCAGATGGTGGCGCTAGGAGACAGTTGCTCTTCTAAAAGAGAGATAAAATGTGGTGTACCCCAGGGCGCAATATTGTCTCCTATGCTGTTTAACATTTTACATGAAGCCACTGGGAAAAATCATCCGGAGACATGGGGCAGGATGTTATCAGTACGCTGATGACACCCAAATATATTTCTCTATGTCTCAGACTGATGCAGTGACTAAGGATGGCATCTCTCCTCTGAATGCCTGTCTTGGGGAGGTAATGGACTGGATGAGGGAAAACCGACTCAAGCTGAATCCAGGTAAGACGGAGATACTTGTTATAGGAAACCCAAGCCCAGGTATGGAATTATGTCAGCCAGTTCTGGATGGGGTCACACTTCCCCTGAAAGACTCTGTCCGCAGCTTAGGGGTGCTCCTTGACTCTTCGCTTCACCTGACAGCTCAGGTAGATGCGACAGTCAGGAGCACTTGTTATCAGCTTCGGCTGATACGCCAGCTGCGCCCCTTCCTGGAGCAGGGAGACCTTGAAACAGTTGTACATGCGCTGGTCACCTCTCGATTGGACTTCTGTAATGCGCTGTACATGGGGCTACCCTTGTGCCAAGTTCAGAAACTTCAACTTGTACAAAATATGGCAGCCAGGTTAATTACAGGTACTCGCCGTACCGATCACATAACACCGGTTTTGAAATCCCTTCACTGGCTGCCAATTAGTTTCCGGGCAAGGTACAAGGTGTTGGTGATTACCTTCAAAGCCCTACATGGCTTGGGTCCAGAATACTTAAGAGATCGCCTACTTCCATACTGTCCGTCCCGCACTCTAAGGTCCTCGGGGAAGAATCTACTTCAGCCAATACAATCTAGGCTAAGTTCAGTCACCCAGAGGGCCTTTTCCATCGCAGCTCCGAAGCTATGGAATGACCTACCGAAGGAGATCCGTGACATTTCTACTCTTACAGCCTTTAAGAAGGCTCTTAAGACGGATCTCTTCCGGCAGGCCTTCCCTACCTAGTTCTACTCCCCATTTACTGTGACTTATGTCACTCTGTCCACCAATTCTTCTCTTAAATTTAATGAGAAGAATTAAATTAAAATTAATTAAAATAAAATCCTTGCCTCAAGAAGAAGAGCCCTCCCTCCATGACATCATCATCAGACCTGGGAGGGAGTGAAAAAGAGAGGCCCAACTTCCATCAGGCCTAACTGTGAATGTTCTCCCTTCGCTCTCTTTAATTTTATTGTATTTTATTTATTTATTGTATTTTATTTTCTTTATTTTTACTGTTGTAACCCACCTGGATTCCTTGTGATTGGGCGGGCTATAAATAAATCATTATTATTATTATTATTATTATGAAGATCACATATCTATCATTGTAGACAAGAGTCCCAAGAATTATTTACTTGTACACAGTAAGGGTCAGCATACCCACAATGTTTCACAGATGAAAATGGGACATGTGTGCCCATGCAACATCAGAATGTCCTCAGACATTTCTAATGGGGAAAATCGGACATGACAAGAGAATCTATGTTAAGCTGAGCAGGGTTTTGTAAGATGACAACCTGCTGTAGTGCACATGTTGTGTGTGCTATTTGTTTTTATGTGTGGACAATAATTCAATGGTCATATTCAGTTGATCTAGGAGAAAGTGGAGTTGTGCATGGGTGACTTTTGTGGGGGGGTGTAGTACATTAAAGTACTCAGAGTGACATGTGGACTTGTGTTGCTTTTATTCATTGGCTATGTGCAGTGCATATAAACATTGCACAATATGTTGTGAAATGTGCTCTCAGCCGTCTGTATTAAGCATTGATCCACAGACAGTTGGCCCTAGGAATCTGTTGGGGATTTGGTTTCAGGAACCCCGGTGGATACCAAAATTTGTGGATGCCCAAGTCCCAGTAAATACAATGGCATAGTAAAATGGTGCCCTGTCAGAGTTAGCACCCAGAATCCCAGACAATCAACCAGTCAGCTTGATTGATATAATCAACAGCACTTTATTGATAGATCCAGAATCAGACATGTGCCTCACTCAGCTTCTTAGCTGAGACTAACCACACCCTCCCAAAGACAAAGTAACAGAATCCCCAAAAGCCAAATCCCCTCCCAAGCAGAAACCCGCCAAGCGAAGCCCCTCCTGGTTCCCACAGAAGTGAAAGCACATTCCCAGCTCTGAGCGCTCGGAGAGCCAGGCCCTCAAGGCCACCAGATAAGACACCTGGCCCTGCTATGCACTAACTATCACTATCTACTCTTCTACTGCAGCTAAAGCCCCATCATCCCCCAACTACTATACTACACTACAAAACACTATCTGGTAGAATACTAACAGGATTCTAACATGCCCCTTATAAAAAATGGCAAAATTAAGGCTGGGATGTTTGGATTTCCCCCCCTAACATTTCCAAGCCATGGATGGTTGAATCCATGGTTACGGAAGGTCAATGATATGTTGTGTTACAGTAGTATTCACTGTAACATAATTCAATCGGTGGATATTTTTCTATGTGTGTTTAGTGTAGAATCTTGGCCATAGTGTGTGATCCCTTGAGTCAACTTATACATGGACACAACATGAATCTGGCACTTGCAGCCCTACCTTCCCATCCTTTGAGGTCAGACATAACAACAAGGCCACACTTTCCTGCTCATTTCAAAATGAAGAAGCCTGTCTTGTGTCCATATCCTGCTTTGTTTTAATGTAGATTACCTTGGGTCATTTGTTGTCTGGACTTATATATTGTACCAGATGTTCATAAAGTTTCCTGACAACTATGGGCTGTGCAGAAAATGGAGCTGATGATTAAAGTATCCTGGCACTCCTTAGCATGTGTCACCTGCCTCTGCCCTTTATATCCAAGCATTAGTAGAGTTATTTGCTCTCCCTTTCTTGTACCTTCTTTCATGCTTGGGTGATGGAGGCATTCATCAGCAAGCAGTTTCCTGCCATCACATGCTCCATGAAACTCTTGCCAATCTTTCATCCATAGAAATGAAGTAGGTGGTGATTTGTAAGGAACTTAAAAGACTAATTCTGCTCCACCTTCCTTTTCCTTGCCACCTTTAAAAAAATTGATTCAGACATAATTCAATAGTGCGAAACTTGTTAAGGGTGGTGCGCTCCCTCTTCTTTTTGTATGTGTGCATGTGGAGATTTGCACATTGCAGCACAATTGATGAATAATTTACCAAGTGCTTGAAAGTAACAAGAAAATGCTAAATTATTCAAATACACTTGGGTCTCAAAAAGAAGGCACTTGGAGATGTTTGGTTTGGCCTGCTCTGCTGCCAGAGAGGAGCAACAATGGCAACACCAGGGATCATGGCAGTGCCAACTTGGGAAATAGATCCTAAATGCTGCCATATGGTATCTGGCTAATGTATCAGCTGGCATACTGGGAGTTAAAAGAAATCAATTACATAAATAAAGGCAAGGAAGCAAAAGGACAATACCGAGGCAGCTTTCATTATTGAAACTGGAGATGTTTTTCCCAGAGGAAAAGAAACCCAAACGACCTTTTGTGGCCTTTCCAAAGAAATGACATTTTCTATCTTATACTTCAGTCCAACAACAACAGCACAGCCACTAAAATAAAAATTTGAGTCTAGGTGTCTTCTAAAAACTTCCTGAGAAACCTCACTAGTCTTGCCTCTTAGTCCCCCCCCCCCACTATTTCCCAGAGCTTGGAAGTAACTAGTTATATATCTGTGCTAATTAGTTAGTACCTTCCCCACAAAATGGCTTAAGAATCTGCACTGCAGAAATAATGCAGTATGGCACACTTTAACTGCTATTACTCAATTCTATGGAATCCTGGGATTTGTAGTTTGTTGCGGCACCAGAACTCTTTGGCAGAAAAAACTAAACCACTCCCAAAATTACAAACCCCAGAATTCCATAGCATTGAGCCACAGTAGTCATAGCGCTGTCGCCCTGCATTATTAGTTTGTTGATTAATGGTACTAACCAAGTGTGTTACTTGGAATGTTACTTTCTTAGCCACACCTGGTTGGTGACAACTGCTAAGATAGATTTCAGACAGTCGCATCATCATCATCTGCTGATATGAGACTATAATGCAATGTCTTGCAATTGTACCTTAACCTTTCCGTTCATAATATTGTTGGTTGCACATGTGCAACTATGACTTTTACTTGGATGACAGTGAGCTACTGCTACTGCTAATGTGTCCTTTGTTTCAGCATTCCACCCATTTTCTTTACAAATCACTAAGAGTTGGAGGTTAAATTCTCAGAACAAATTGCAGGTCTCTCTCTTCCTCCGTCCCTCCATCCCTCCCTCCCTCTCTTTCTCTCTTTTCTTTCTTTTCTTTCTTTCTGGTAGGCTGTGGGTTGCTAAGTGTACCTAAGTGCCCGGAGCATCTCTAGCTGTTCAGTTGACTTATTTCCCAAAGAAACACTTTCAAACAGGAAGCACCGGAAGCAATTCCAATCAACTATGTGTAATTATGCACCGATGTAGCACACAGGGGTCCCATGGAAATGCAAGCATGCAGGGCTGTTGCAGTCTTCGTCCACTGAATATGCTGATAGGCTCATAACTGTCTTCGAGGGTTGTCTCTGGTTTTATAGTCTCCCTTTCCCATTCCACGACTGGCTTTTATTTTTCTCTTCTGAATTGCCTCCCTTTCATTGATAACGTTTTAGTGCAGAAGTGGCAAGGTCTCCAGATAGCACTAAAACCAATAAGTTGTATCTGGAATGAGTTTCTCTTCTTCCTCCTAAATGACAAAAGATATCAAGAACAGATGTTTATGAGTGGGCATCCAAACAATAAATGGAAGATGGGCTCTAGTCCTAGACAGACATGGAAGTGAGAATTTTTCAAACAATCACGCTTGGTTAATGTTATTAGATAGAGTTTTGTACAGATTAGAGATGTGAACAAATGTGTTCTCAAAATGTTCAAATTTTATTTTTAATGTTTTAGTTACATTTTTTTCCTGCTGTCTTCTTATTTAAAAAAATGTGTTCATCAAAAACTAATTCAAAAGTAGGGATGTGGTGAAATTTTAGTCAACAGTAGTCATCTTAAAATGAGGAGACAGCCTACTAAGAGTTTTGTAAAATCTGCAAGAGGTCTCACTTCCAGCATGGGATGAAGACACCAAACATGTCCCTCCCTGAAAAGCTCTGGTGCCACAACCAACTATAAATCCCAGAATTCTATTACACTGAGCTCCAGCTGCTAAAGTGGTGTCAAACTGGATTATTTCTCCAGTGCAATTGCAGCCCTAATCAAAGACAAATTGGGAGTCCATTCACACTACAGAATAATAGCACAGTTATTCTCCTTTAACTGCCAGGAATCCTAAGATTTCTACTTTTGTGAAGCACTAGAGTGTGCTGACTGAGAATTCTAAATTGTTGTTGGTGATGATGATGATGATGATGAGTGTCATCAAGTTGTTTCCAATTTATGGTAAACCTAAGAAGAACCTATCATGGCGTTTTCTTGGAAGTTTCTTTAGAGGGGGCTTGTCATTGCCATCCTCCGAGGCTGTGAGAGAGTGACTTGCCCAAGTTCACTCAGTGGGTTTCCATGGCTGAACTAGGATTTGAACCCTTGTCTCCAGAGCCGTAGTCCATTGCTCAAACCACCCCCACTCCCACATTGGCTCTCTAAATGCCCCTCCTTAAATTGCAAACCCCAGAATTCCACAGGTCATGGCCATGACCATTAAAGTGGAATCATAGTACTATAATTCTGTGGTGCCAACAGGCCCAGGTCAGGATATATATCTCCACTAAAAATAAAATGTAGATGAAATAAAAATATGCAATCAAAAATCGAATCCATCTCTGTAAGAAATAAATATTTGCAAAACGACCCATCCATGGAGTGCTTGAAGAATGATCTCAGTTTGCAGCAAGTAAAGTAAGCTGAAAACAAAAGGGAAGAGGTAAATGGGACATTTCACACACAGCTGAAAAAGTGGAATGACAGAGGATTAATTGAGACTGTCCCTGACAAATTGGGACAGTTGGAGAGTGGAAGTCCTATGCTAGCAGCAGTCCTTTTCAGATCTTCTTCCTAAAAAATAGAAAATCAGGAAGAATGAAAACAAGGCTGGTATAAGCAGAGACATTGTGATAGACCCAGCACACCTCTGCCCACTATATGGGTTGATATTTCTGTTTCAAGTATTACTATCTCCCAGCCTCATGTTACCTCATTAATTGGTACTCTTTTGGTG
Source organism: Sceloporus undulatus (assembly GCF_019175285.1). Classification (NCBI taxonomy): domain Eukaryota; kingdom Metazoa; phylum Chordata; class Lepidosauria; order Squamata; family Phrynosomatidae; genus Sceloporus; species Sceloporus undulatus. The sequence continues at coordinate 138,981,821 of NC_056527.1, forward strand.
CTACTATACAAGTGAATACTTGTCCATTTAAGGCAATTTAATCCATATTTGTCCAAAAAATCATTGGCATTGATTGTGTGGCTCTTTTATTGAATACCGCAATTGTGCAAAACAGAAAGCTAATAAATACCTTGGCATCACTCAGAATGTTATCTCCTCTTATTCAAGCACCTGTGCCACATGAATATGTAATTTTAGATGAAAAACAGTGCTTGGGGACAATAAAAACAATTGCTAACATGGAAGCACCAAAATAGACTTGCAAGTGACCGATAACTCACAGTAAGGAATTTCTCTTTTCAACAATCATTTTTAAGTAGCAGTCCTTGAGTTGTTACTGAAACATAAGGTTTTTGCTTGCTTCCAACAGAGGTTTCCCCTTAGGAAGGTAAAGAAAATTGTTCAAGGACAGATATATTCTTCCTTAAGTTTCATCTGCCTTAGGGACCAAAGACCAAAGTCATATTGAGGCACGCATAATTTCAGTAGGCTCAGCACATGAAAAGAGATAGTGAGAATGAATGCTCCAGCTTCATCCTGCTCTGCCACCTTCTTCCTTGCTTTCTGCATGTTGAGACTGGCCTCTGTATGCCCTGCCTATATCAAAACTACAATGGAGTGTTGTCTCTCACTGTGGGGGCTTTCTGTACAATTTTGATCTGTGGAGAACTTGCTTTTAGGAGAAGAAACCATCCAGGCATAAATGCTCCTCGCTTCCAAAGATACCTGTCCAGTTTGTGGAGGGTTATGGTAGGAATGGGGAGGGCAGTGAAGAAAACAAAAAGCAAAAAAACTAGACAAGATCCTGAAGAGTAAAAATATACAACTAAGCCCTAAAGTTAGAATCATCTATTGTATTTCCCATCACCATATAAGGATGTGAGTGCTGCACAGTGAAGAAAGTTGATAAGAGTGTTGAGAATACCATGGACAGCCAAAAAGACAAGCAAATGGATTCTTGAACAGATCAAGCTTAAACTCTCCCTGCAAGCCAAGCTGATGAAACTGAGGATGTCATACTTTGACTACATCATGAAAAGGGATGAATCATTAGAAAAGACAATAATGGTAGGAAAGGTGGAGGGAAGTGGAAAGAGAGGAAGACCACATGCCAGATGGGTAGACTCAGTTAGGGAGGTCGCAGGCCTGAGTCTACAAGACCTAATCCGAAAAATGGAGGATAGGGGGCTTGAAGATGTCCCATCCACAGGGTCTCCATGAGATGAGGTTGACTCAAAGGCAGTTAACAACAACATGATGGGGCAAAGGTCAATGGAGAGCAAGCTGGTCCATGAGAAAGCCATGGTTGATGACCACAAAATCTGCCAAGATATCAAGGAAAATCAGCATGGTTGCATTCTCCTGGTCTTTCCCCCAAGAAATGTCATCTATCAAAGTGACAAAAGCTGATTACTGATTGGAGTGCAATCCAGGTCAGTCCTGAAATCAGACTGGAAGAAGTCTAAACAAACTGCTTTCTGAAAGAGTGCATTGGGAAATTAGCCCCTGCCAATCACATTGTATATCAGAACACAGAAAAGTATGATATAAATTCTCTTATAATTAAATGAACAATAACAACAACAACAACAACAAAACATTCAAGAGTGTCAGAAGAAGTCACTTCTTTATTCACTCCCATAGGATGTTGGTGATGACCATTAGCCTAGTTGGAATATACATTTTCTTAAAGGATATATTATTAGCTGAATAAAACCCCTCCCTCCTTCCTCAGAGGTTTGCTTGTTAACAATCTAATTTGATTATTGTTTAGTCTCATTAAAGTCACAAAACATACGTATCTTGAAAGCTTGAAAGGATTCAACATTCAAGCTAGATGGCAGCGAGGAAAAGGCACGGATCTTTCTTCAGCCTTTCAAAATATCCCATTGTTGGCACATTGGTATTAGATATTGATTTCTGTTTAATAGAATAAGCTGCAAGAGATCACACTCTTTGTTGGCATTGAAAGGATAAACCATAAAAAGCCATTAAGAAATACTGTAAGTATTGAAATGATTAATGGGGTCTTAAGGTTCTTTCTCCTGACTGTTTCCAGATAATGCCTTTGAAAGATCCCATTGCTCCTGGCTGCAGTTCAAACCTATTTATTTACAAGGTGAAATACTGTGTAACAGGGCTCTGGACCAGACTCTCTGACTGCCACTATTCATTTCTTTATTTGTTTTTAAGCAAGAACTTAGACTGGATGCCTCTAAAGTTAGGATGTGCCGGGAAAGGTTTAATGATTTATTTTTTTAAAATAACTTCATGAAGTTGTCGAGATATTTCTAAGGTCAAGTCGCGAAAGACAATACATGTACCCTTCTTGTCTGTTTGCCCCCAAAGGGTAGGCAGAGTTTCAGATGTAGAGGAAGAAGGTCCTTGTCAAGAATTATTGATTTGTTCTTCTAGAGAAACACTGTATCTTTCTTGTCTCTGCAAAGCAGTGATATGCTGGACATTGGGAATTAGAGTTACCTCTTTGTAGTGCCATTCTCAATTCTGAAACTGTCTGACAGAGTACAGATTTGCTGTTTGTGGGCGTGTGCATGTGTGAGCATGTGTGTGCATATACATGCATGTATAAGTGTTTGTGTATCCATGGTAGCATCACATCTCTACCAGGCAGTAGACTGAATAACAGCCCTAAATAATAGGGAAATTGGATATGAAATCACTACAGTGATTCTTTTTTTAAAGGAGCTTCCCAGGCTTTCATATCTGTGTAACACAAACAGATACTCATAATGCTACCTCTTCAGGCCAAACTGAGTATCCTGTAAGTTTAAGTGCCCAATGTGTTTTGTGTCCTGTATGTGTAGCAGTTTGAGCGTTGGACTAGGACACTGGGAGACCAGGGTTCAAATCCGCACTCAGGAAACCCACTGGGTGACCTTGTGGAGGCTAGACTCTCTCAGCCTCATAGAAATGCAAAGGCAACCCTTCTCTGAGCAAATCTTGCCAAGAAAACACTGTGATAGATTCGTCTTAGAGTCACCATAAGTCCAAAATGACTGTAGGTGCACAGTGCTAATGACCAAACCCGGTTTCTACTCCCTTGAGTCATATGTGCATGAGAATGTATTTATCTTTTGTAATGTGCAATTTTCCAAATTTGGTGCATGGAGTTCTGAAAATTACACAGACAATGTATCTGTTAGGGAACATGTTGGCCAGAAAATAATAATAATAATAATAATAATAATAATAATAATAATAATAATAATAAT